>NW_004524579.1:27053569-27058901 GCF_000260255.1 Octodon degus | reverse complement strand
ATTTACTTTTTCAGTTTGTTATACTAAGGAGACAATACAATGTTTACACATGTGGGCCTGATTTATTTCACTTATGAATATGGTCCCCGATGTCCATTTACATATAACAGCCTTGAGTTTTTCTTTATAACTGAGTAATACTGTGATCAATTCCTTTTTTAAATTTTTTTAAAGATAGTACCAGTTAGAATAAAACAGGAAAAATTACAAGTGATACAGATTTTCACTTAGCAAAGTATTATGAATTTCACAGTATTTGTTGTAATACATAGTATTGTGTTGTCTTCCAGTTATTCATATTATCAGATATATGAATGTAAAATTGAAAGAAGAAAGAAAAAGATATAAGAAATTAAGAGAAAAAGTACAAACATTGACAAAAGGAGATGAAACAAATTAAAGCATTGATTGCTTCTTTCCACAAACCATCAGAAATGCATAGTACAGTTGTCCAAAGCATCCTGCATACATACTTAGATAAATCTCTTTCCGCCACTCCCTCTCCTGTTCTCTTCAACTCAGTAACTCTTTCCTTTTGAATGAGTTCCTTCCCTTTTACCAGTGTCTATTATACGCTTTAGATTCCATTTTTGAGAAATGCAAATTAAAATAACACTGAGATTCCCAGTGATCTCACCCCAGAAAGAATGACTGACATCAAGAAGTCAGCAAATAACAAATGCTGGAGTGGCTGTGAAGAAAAAGGGACCCTTCTGCACTGTTGGTGGGAGTGCAGACTGGTACTACCACTATGGAAATCAGTATGGAGAGTCCTCCAAAAGCTAGGACTGGGAGATCCCATTCAAGCCAGCTCTTCCCCTCCTGGGTATTTTCCCAGAAGAATTTAAAACCTCATACCACAGAAATATATGTATACCCGTGTTTATAGCAGCACAATTTGTTATAGCTAAATCCTGGAAACAACCCAGATACCCATCAACTGAAGAATGGATAAGAAAGATGTGGTATTTTTACCCAATTCAGCTATAAAACAGTGCTGAGGTCAAGCTTCAGCTTCTGGGTAACAACAGCCTGAGAGAGGAAGGCAGGTAGTGAAGAAGAAAGACTCAGAGAAACATAGTGGGGTTAGGAGGGAAGAACAGTGTGTCTCCAACCCCAAGCAAAGTCAGTAGCCTTTATTTATACATGAGTGATTATGTAAGCTCTTTTCATGCAAGATTAACATGCGTTTTTTTATAAGTGAAAAACAATTTAAATTCTGATTAATATGAGTACACAGGACTAAGAGTAGTCATGGAAACTTAACCATTGTTCCTTCTGTTCTATTTTCTGCCCCACAATACTCTCAGCCCTTCAGGGGGTACTTTCTCACTGTCTCAAGATCTTGAGTCTAAACTTCTTTGTTATTGTTGAGTATTCTTGGCTTAGGCTTGGCCCTTTCTGCAGGTTTACAAGGTAGGAGGCACTGAGTCAACCTCTGTAAGAACTTTATGCACTTAATTGTTATGCCAAACCCCTAGGTGATTGATTGTGTGCTCTCTTTCATGTGAATCATAAGCCTAACCATTCCCAGGGGGCTTGAGGAGACATATGAAACTCTGCTTTGCAGATTCTCCAAACTTGAAGTGACTTTGTCAGAGGTCAAGTGTTGGATGGCTCTCCACAAAACAGTATAAATTTGAGTTTACTCTTGAAAGGCAATGTACTCCGTTAGCTTCCAAGCCACGCACCACAGTTCTAGCTTTCAGCTCACCAGCTAATATTTCTAAAGAACCAATGCCCTTCTTACCATCCTACTCCCCATCCACAGCTCCCTGAAATGTTAGGATGGTGACCAGTCATGCTTAGGTTAGCCAAGTAGGGATCTGGACTAAAGACCCTCAAAGGAGGTCGGAGCTCTCCACCCTGAGCCTTCCAACCCACTTCAGACTTCCTCAAAGACAAAAGACAAAGACCAACGCTGGATCACCATTAACCCAGAGATGACTGTACACAGATGCAACTGCCATCTAGAGAGACCTTCCTAATGTGCTTTCAGTCATGGGGCAGTCAGGCATGTTTAGCAGAGCCTATCACTTAAGCACTTTTCGGATCCTTGCTCACTGACCCTCTGTCATTTCCTTTACCAACTTCTCACTGGCTTGAGCCACCAGTAGCATATGCATGACTGTCCCATTGGATAGCTTGTACCTCTGGTGGTACAAACAGCTCTAATCACTTTTATTAATTTTTTTTACTAATTAATAAAAACCCACCCAATGAAATAGTCATGCATGTAACACCGGTGTGGTTCAAGCGGCTTGGCAGCAAGACACGAACTTCAGCCTTGTTGTGAATGCATTTGTTTTAGTGTTCACAGCAGTTCTCCGAAGTTTGTTACTAATTCCATGTTAAAGGTAGAAAAATAAAGACTAGAATAATACAAAGCCCTATGTCCTTAATTAAATATGTAAATACTAAAACCAGTTTTTATTGGTCTTCCTTTCTTCAAATACAGCTAAGTCACAAATCTTTGGTTAAATGCAGCTTTGCTTTGATATTATGGGAGGTTATCACCTTTTTTCCTTTGTGTGGCATCCCTGACAAGAAATTAGCAACTTGATGTGACCAATTAAGCAGTGTGAGATAGAAGACACCCGCCTGCCAGCCACAGGGAGGCTGAGACACTCCGGGCTAGAGCAGTGAGAGAAACTGGTGTTAATGAGAATGTAATTAGTAAAGCCAGTGCCACTGCCTAACAGCTTACAATGTCACTAATTGCCTTCACGGCTATCACAGCTATAAATAGAGACTTAAGAAATGCCTCTTTAAACCATGACTTGAGGCTATTAACAGATGCATTTGTTTTAAACCTAAAGAATGGTGGGTTTTCCCACCTCGCTTTTGTTTATTATAAAAAAGAATATTTTATTAACTTGATGAGAGACCTAGACAAGGGAATATCTTTTCTCTGAAGGTGTCCTGTTCCCACCCTGTCCTACCGCCTGCAGTGTGTATAGGTCGGAGGGCCAAGCAGTGGGTTTGGTGTGCAGGCCTTCTTTGGCTGGAAGTCCTGAAACCTCTCCACTCTGTGTTTGCAGGAAGTCTCTCAAGACCAAAGACAGTTTTGGGTTAAAGCTACCTAAGCGGAGCCATGAGGATCCCTAAGGTCCAGAAGTCCTAGTGGAGGAGCTCAGACAAGGCACTAGTGCTCTCTCCCCAGCCTCCTTCCCGCTTTGTATGACTTCAGCTGTCCAGGAACCGTGGCCCATTGCTTTCTACATGTTCCTTAAAGGCTACGTACACACTAGTGAGCAAAAGTTTGCTTTTTTTTTAAAAAAAAAAATGTACTTTAAAAAAAAATTTTAAAGAATATAAAATAGTGGTAGAAAAAAACAGCATCAGAAATGACACAAAATTTCACTAAGCAAATTCAACAGTGGTTGCTGTATTGCATGATATTCAAATTATTCATGTTACCAGATAAATGTACAAGAGCAGTTAGTTTTAAATTTTTTTTTCTTTTTCGCTTTCTTGTTTTGAATTTTTACAACTTTTTTGGCTTTTTTTCTTTAAAAATGTATTTTAAGTTAAAAATTTTAGTTAACCACATGATTGAGATATTATATATGAAACATATTATGAAATGCTCATTCTTAGTTGTACTTGGAGTGTTGCTTGTTAATGGTGTTTGTGCTGGTAGTTGCAGTGCAGCTATGACGCTCAAAAAGGCAGGTCTCTGTATGAGAGCATTTCCAGCAGATACAGCAGCCAGCGCCTTCCCTCTGCCACTGCAGTAATGTGCGCACTTGTCGTCTCCTGAAGAGTGAGGTGCAGTCTTTCCCTAAAGCTCATTGAAAACTGACTTATATAACAATTTCCTATCTAAACATTGGCGATTTTCCTCCCTAACAGTAGCATTAACCATGTTTAAAAAAGCTGCTTTTAAAGAATATGTATTCTGATTGTTTACCTCCATAATTAAATTATAATAATGAAAATTATACAAGGTAATTGTTTTCTGGGATGTTTCCATGCATGCATATATTGTGCTGTAATCTTGTTCACCTTCTTGTTCCCACTTCTCTTCCCTTCCCCAACAGTCCCTTTGACTTTTAATTCATTAATTTTGCGCATGAGAGAAAACATGTGTGTGTCATGCTTGTTTTGCTTAACACGGTGGCCTAATACATCTCTTTTCCTGCAGATGATAAAATTTCATTCTTCCTTATGGCCAAATAACATGTCATTATGCATATACTATACCTTAGTATTGTAGACTGCTAAGTTAGGTAGAAATATGATAGGCAATCACACAGGACTTCCCTTAGGGAAGTCAGTGCAGAGGATGAGAATACATTACAGCTGTGACTGGAGGGGCACCTGTTGGAGGCCAGCACTTAAGACAAAGACAGAATGATCAAACCTACCTGCTTGCCCAAGGGAAAAGCAATATACTATAGTGGAATCACCTGGTCCAATAATGTCTAGGTAGCCACCGTCACCCAGGTGGGTGACCAGGACCTCCTGGCTCATCTTTTCCAAAAAAGATCCTTGTTCTTTCTCTGTGTTCACTTGTTATATGACCTGCTTCAGCGTTACCTAAGTGGTTATACTTGTAATCTCTTTAGTTGATCATAGTTTTGACCCACATTGTACCTACCCCACCTGATGATTTTGTACCCACCTTGTGATTTTGCTCTATAAAACTTACATTGAAAAGTGGGCTCATTGACAGCCAATTTTTCCCGGTCCACTCCTGTGTCTCTCAGGAGCTGTCTCCCTCAATAAAATTTCCTACTCTTAAGTTTTTTTAAAAATCCTACTCTTAACCTCTGTTGTTCCTTAAAATTCATTCTTTGACTTTGGGAAATACAAACTCAGTGTATCTGACATCTAGCAGTTTGGGCACTATGTTTTTTTATATCACTTGGAGGCCCTATAGCCATACTTTCTTTGTTCATCTGTTATTGAGCAGCTAGGCTGCCTCTATTTCTTTCCTATTATGAATAGTGTCACAACAAACATGGGGATGCAGGTATAGTGGGGTTTTGTTTGTTTTTGAGGTAAGAGCTTACTATGTAATTGAGGCTGACCTTCAACTCACTATTCACCCCAGTCTGGCCTCAAACTCATGGCAATTTTCTTGTTTCAGCCTCCTGAGTGCTAAGATTATAGGCATGCACTACATCACCCAGCCACAGGTGCAGTTTTTAAATAGAAGATTCTAGGCAAAAGATCTTTATCAAATTGTTTAACTGTGTGTTATTTTATTTTTTTTAATTTTTATTTTTTTATTGTTTATTTATTTATTTATTTAGTGGGTGTGTGGCCAGCTCAGCCCACCAGGGGGCGGGGCTGGCTGGCATGTGGTGCTGGGGGATTGAACCGC
>NW_004524579.1:27026257-27053469 GCF_000260255.1 Octodon degus | reverse complement strand
CTGGCATGTGGTGCTGGGGGATTGAACCGCGGTCCCTGTGCTTTGCTAAGCTTGTTCTAAGTAGGTGCTTTAGACCACTGAGCCATCTCACCAGCCCCAACTGTGTGTTATTTTAGTTTCACATGTTTATTGTAAAAGAAATCCTTTTATATTCTTACAAGCACAAATTAATAGGTGTGATTTCCAAGGTAAACGCTAAGCGGACAGCTATAATTGATATATCCTTAAACTGTCAAATGGTCTTTAGAAAGTGTTTTCATACTTCTCTTATCCCTTTTCAAATAGATTCAGCTCAGGTTTTTAAAATCTATATATAAACTTCAATACCAGGCAATACCAAAAGCCAGTACCTATGGACACATTTCAAATAAGCAACAAACACAGTTAGAAATGCGTGGTTTGTCTGACTATGTTACTGTTACTTTTTGAATTAGAAGGAAGTGATTTTTAGAAAAGCCTATGCAGACACCATTTCCCAAGCCTGCCAGTGAAGTGAAGGACTTTGTTCCTGGTCAGCCACCTTAGAAACAAGCTTCTCAGTAGCTCTCAAAGCATCACCAGAGTTAGTAGTTTGAAGAAAACTTTCTTCTCCTCACCCAGCTGTGTGAGTTTTTGTATGAATCCTGCATCAAATAACTATTTTTCATTGTAATGTTAAGCTTCTTTATAGTTGGGCCACACCTGGGGGTCCTTCTGACCCCAGCCCTCAGGTAACTGGGTGGGCGGTAGCAATCATTGATGGCTTCTGCCTATGTCTTTGCTGTTGCCTGTCACCCAGGATTGCACAGGGTACCCTGGGTTTCCAGTCTCAGGTCAACCTAGAGCTCTGTATGGTCACTGAGTCTATAAAAATGAATCCTAAATTGAATATGAAGTCTGTGCCTCTTTTCTAGAGTTAATGTGGCTGAGAACTCATCTTATTTCTTCCAAATGCCATCTTAATAGCAGATATCCCTAATTAAAACTTAGCTTTTAGTAGAAAATACAAATTCTTCAAGCCACACCTTTGGGTGTTTATAACCAAAGTGTAGCACAGTGCCAGCTTCGGTAAAAGTCTGCCTTGAACGGTTTTCCATTTCTGTTCTTAAGTTACAAATCCCTTCAGTAATATATTCAAGAAATATAGATTCCTTCTCTGATGGGAGCTACAGAGAGGTGCTGAATATTTCAAATATGTATTAATGATCTGATTTCAGAAATCCTTGTGTGATTTGGGACACATTTTGGACCTTAGCATTTAATAAATCTTTCTTACAGTGTTACTGTTAATGACATCTACTATATAAATCAGGTGCTTCAAACTTTATCACTATGAAGACTGATAATTTCTACTCATACCACAAACATCTTGGAAAGTGTATGGGGATTAAAATGATTTAGTCAGCTGGAATTGCACTTTAGTAATGCAGACCGAGCAAGAAAGATACCTTTAAAATGTGAGCTTTGGGCTGGTGAGATAGCTCAGCTGACTACAGCACCTGCTTAGGCAAGCTCGGGGCCAGGGTTCGATCCCTACCAGTCCGAGCTGCATAGTGAGGCCCTGTACCAAACACATAAAAAATAAATAAAACCTTCCCCGAGGCTCCCATTATTTCCCTGTGGAAGCTTCTCATACCAGTCTTCCCTTTCTGATATGTGCCTAGGTGCTGTGATATCATTGTTTTTTATTCTTTCTTTTTTTGTATGTATTTGATACAGGGTCTCACTATGCAGCTTGGACTCATAGTGATCCTGGTGTTTTTTAGCCTCCCCAGCACTGGGATTACAGGCATGTGCCACTACACCGGGACTAGTTAGTTCACTGGCTCAATGCACCCCAGGGGCAGGGCCAGCATGGCATGCAGGACCAGGGATCGAACCCTGGTCCCTGTACTTGCAAAAGCAGGTACTTAGTCCACTGAGCTATCTCACCAGCCCCATGATACCACTCTTGAGAGGCCCCTGGGCTGGCTGTCTTCTCTTCATCTCTAGGCCCTTTTTTCCCTGTTGTCCCCATATTCTAGTTTATGTATACAATGGTGGCTTTCTTTTTATTTTATTTTATTTATTTATTTATGTGTGTGTGTGTGTGTGTGTGTGTGTGTGGCCAACTCAGCCCACCAGGGGCCGGGGCTGGCTGGCATGTGGTGCTGGGGGATTGAACCACGGTCCCTGTGCTTTCCTAAGCTTGTTCTAAGTAGGTGCTTTAGACCACTGAGCCATCTCACCAGCCCTATGGTGGCTTTCTGACACAGACTGTAGGCCAATGAGTTTAAACAAGAAGCTACTGGATAAAGTTTGCATTCAAAGAAACACTGGCTAATGGTACGATATCTCTGGATGTGAAGGCATAACTAGTGGTCCAGGAGAAAATGCTGGTGATCCTGAACAAGAATTCCTGTAGCATTCCTGATTTGTGCAGGAAAGAATATGGACACTTAACTATAGACAGAACCTGATACTTGAATGAGATAGGAGGTAGGTGAGGGCAAGATCCCTAATTTCTGAAGGCAGTGTGTGAGGGCAGTTTTTCACTATCTCAAATTTGAAGTTGCCAGAGTTCCACAAGGAGGAAGATGTTGAGCAGATAGCTGGAAATGCAATCACAGTGATGGAAAAAGAGACTGGAGAGGCAGATCCAGAGGGCTAGTGCAAGCACATGCAGGTTGTGCTGGGAATTGGTACAGGAGAGAAATAAGCAGATCTTGCAAACAGTAGTGTGAAGGGCAAAGCAACAAGATGGAACAGTAGGGACCAGGGAGATGGCTCAGTAAGATAAGCGCTTAACTGGCAAACTCAAGGATCTGAGTTCAATCCCCGGTTCTGCAAAAAAAAAAAAAAAAAGATGGAGCAGTAGAAGGTGCTGGCGAGCAGTCAGGAAGACAGGAAGGAACTGGAGGAGATAAAGCCCCTACACTGTAGAAAGGCCTCCAAGAAGGAGTGGCTTGGGTTAGAAGCCTTGGAAGAAGACCGATTCGTGAATGAAACCAGGATCCATTTCAGCAGTGTGGAGAGGAGGCCCGAGGACTTCTGGTCACGTGGGTCAATGGAGAAGGTACCCTGTCTTTGGCCACCTTGTTAAGTAGCCAACAGTACATTAAGAGAGAAGAGAACAGCTGAACATGGAAACAGTTGAGGCAGGAAAGGATACAACTACACAGCTGTACACTTGGAGAAAGAAACGGTGGACATGGAGACTCGCTCGAAGTACATGAAAATCTGGGAGTCCAGGAAAGGAATGATTTGGAGGAAGCATTCAGTTCAGTTCCCTTATTTTTACACGTGGACAAACTAGAATCGAGAACAGTGAAAAAGCTTGCCAGAGACCACAAAGCTATATTGCAGTCTCTGTAAGTTTCAGATCCCTGAGCCCAGCCCAGTGCTGCTCCTCCTACCATGTTACTTCTAAGGTATCTACTAGGTTACAGGTTTTGCCAGCCTCTCTGGACTCCCTGAGTTTGTTGAACAGGGCATCTATGCAGTGGGCTTTTCAGTTTCTTGACTGTGCTGAAACTGATGTTCCCCAAATGATCACTGGTCATTGCTATTCTCAGTGGCAAGTTGTGCTTGGGCTCTGGAGCCAACCTGTCTGGGCTGAAATCCTGGCTTTGCCTCTTGTTAGTGCCAAACTTCAGTAAAATGAAGTTCTGTGGTATTACTCCACAGGAATATTGCCAAAGATTGAATGAGTTCTTAGATGTCTGACACATTCTAAATACTCAAATGTTAGTGCCCGTTAGTTTTTATAGCCCTAATAGTTTCATATGATTCATAGGATTAATAACCAAATTCCTTAATTCAGGCCTTCATGGGCTGGTCAGTTTTCTTCCCTTCCATTCTGTGCACTGCAGAGCACTGGCTTTATGTCAGCGCTGAGCTCCACGTGTGCAGTTATTTCCACCCCATAACATGCTTTCTTGCCCCTCTGGTATCCCACTACCTCAGCTCTTCCAAAGAGAATCTTCCTAATTTCCACACCCCTGACACTATGTTATTCATTTTCTTTAGTGCATAATCTTGTCATACTTTTAATTGTGGAGATAATTGATTAGTGTTCACTTTCCATAGTATGTGAGAAGCTGTGGTTTTATTTGTTTTTGTATTACCAGCCCTAACACAACATGGTATATATTTGACAAGTAGTGATGAAACTACGAATGAACTAATGGTCAATCTTTTTTTGACTTAATATGTCCTTTCTCTTCTGTGATAGCACATATAATTAAGAAGCTAGTAAAAGGACATATGTGGCATACAAAATTTAGCCACCGATGTTAAAAATGCTGCATATGAGTTGTCTGTATTTCTCTGACAGTGTACTAGTTCCCTTCCTGTCTAAGGAGATAGTATTTATGACTTTGAAATGCCATGCATGTAAAGAAGAGGGAGAGGATCCATTGAAAAGATGTCATGAGGAGGAACAGAATTGTCACCTATTGGCAGCTAAACTTTGGAGACATCACTGTGACCCTCCAAGCCACTTTCCACAGGACGTGAGACTACAGTATCCTGCCTGACTGCAGTGTCTTTAGCATGCTCTCAGGCCTCTTGATCTCCTTTGTTGAAACTCTTTTGGCTGTTGGATGTGGGTTTTCCAAGCCTGATGCAGGAATCCAGGGTGGGTACTTTTTCTGAGAAATGTGGTAGCAATCTCTAGTGCTGATTATACTGTCACCATCCTGCTGCAGCCACAAAGTAGCCAGCAGTGAGAGTTGCCTCAAGCTCCCCACCAGATAGTCCTCGAACTATCGAGCAGTGCTTGTGTTGGTTTACTTATTATGGTGCTGGGGACTGAACCAATGATCTCACATGCTAAGCAAGCACTCTAGCACTGAGCTATATGTCCAACCCCAATCAGTTAGTCCAAGAACTACAACCTTTATTTTCATGTAGACTACTGTGCTATAAAATGGAAATCAAGGGCTGGGAAGATGGCTCAGGCGGTCTAAGCTTCTGCCTGGCTAGTGCAAGGATCTGAGTTCAATCCCTGGTACTGCATGCCCGTTCCACCTCTGAAATCCCAGGCATGCCATGCTGACCCCAAAACCAGGCACGGTGGCACATGCTATAATCCAGTGCTGGGGAGGCTGAGAAAGGAGGATCACTATGAGTCTGAACTGTGTAGTGAAACCCTGTAACAGACAGACAGACTGATAGATTGATTTTTAAAAATGGAAATCAAGCACCTCTGATGGTTGGTCTTTCCATGAGAAATGGAGAGCACAGAGGAAGAACTAAAACGTTGAGCATATGCAATCGCACAGCTACGCACACAGGTGTTTCATTGCCTTGGAACCCATCTGACTAGCAGCTACGCTATGTGAAACAAAATGCTGATTTGTGTGTAATTACTCCTGACTTTAAAATTGAACTAAAAAATGTAAACCTCTAATACTTAAGAGCCATGCTGGAAGAACTATTATTTTTTTGTATTTTTTATTTTAGTTTTAAATACTTAATGTAGGGGAAAAAAAAGTCTACAATTTTAACCCATACCAGATACTGCTGTTGAGCATTAACCATCATAACCTTGTATGTGTGAGTTGGCATACTCAAGCTAGTTCTCTCTGATTGCAGAGTGCTCTTGCATTAAAACTAGGCTTAGCACTTGGTGAAAATTAACTTTATTTTATGGAATTTATATGTTACCTATTATTCAAGGAATGCCAGAAGTCATCAGATGGAGAGGTGTCCACTGAGCAAGGATCTGTGTTTTCTGACTTTTGAATTGTCATGCTTCTAACTGTGGCCAGTGGTTCTATGCCTGTCCTTGGTAATGTCAAGTTTCAGGAACCCTTAAGGGAATGAGATGACCATGACCTGATTTATGCCCCAACTCATTTTGCCATGAGACTCGAGCGTAATTACCTAACAAGGCTGCAGAACTTGCCTTCAAAGGAGCTAAGTCACCAGGGTCTGCCATCTAGGTTCCAAGAGTAGCTCTCGTGTGCCAAGAGCACAATCTTGCTTCTTGGTGTGGACACTAACAAGTTCATACTGAGACATCATCAGCTTGTGTGACTGTCACATGGCACAGGAGGGGAAGGAGAGGAGTGGGAAGAGCCAGGGCATACTGTAGGCTGTGGGGTGAGAGGCCTCTCTGCATTGCCTGATATCTGTAGGCTTCTGAGAGCCTTTGCATGTACAGATCTGAATAGATCTGATCTGAAATATTGATAGAAGATGCCACTGGATTATTTGTGAGTTTTGGACCTGTCTGTTTTACGATCCTTTTATTTTCCAAGTTATTCTGAGCTATTAGCATGACAGCCTATTTATACAGGTCTGCAGTATCCAGTGAATCCTCCATTAAACTGGAACTCAAATTATAGAAGATTCTAAGGAGTTCAAAACAGAACTAATCAGAGAAGCTGGTCATCACTGCCCTCTAGGACCGATAGGCTTGTGTGAAGGTGTGGTGATCTGCCTTGAGTACTTAGCTCCTCTCAGTCTAAATCTGCTCTGAATTTCAGCGCACAACATCAGCTGGAGGATTATTTCATAAAATGCCTTTTTAGGTACTTGATCATGATTGCAAGCACATCAAAGACAAATACTGTATCCTAAACGCTCTTGGATTTCCACTTCCTCGATACTGCCACTATAAGTGACAAAGCTACCTTTGAGTATTGAAACAAGCTCTGCTTGAGGTATCCAGGGTTCTAGCCTGGGCTCAGTCTTGAACTAGCAGCCCTGGAGTAGGTCCTATCTGCCACTACACTTGGAACTTGAAGCAGAAGTTTTGTAGTCCCCCTTTCCCCAGGCTCTCATCCCTCACCTGCGACAAGAGAGTGAGAGTTTGTCTTTACAGGGAGTTGTTCCAGATCTAAAATTCTATGCTGCTGTTTTCTTTTCAGATCAAAAATATGATTTTATTAAGCATCTGCAGGTCAGATTAGTTTTTCATGCATAGCCTAATAAAGTAATTAAAGTAGATAATGTTAGGGTGCTTACATGATGGGAACACTTCTCTGCTCATGTGGGTTATCTCATTCAATCCTCAGCCCTCAGCTTCCCTGGTGGGAGAGGTGACAGGCTCTGGTTGAACACAGACCTCAGGTGCCTCCTGGGTGCTGGAATGGCTGCAGTGCTCTGGAAAGGGCCACAGGGAACACATGACTGGTCCTGGAGAAGGGACCTCAGGACAAACAGGAGGAGCGAGAGAGTGGTCCAAGTAAGAGCAGCACAGTGCACAAAGGTGGAAATGACAAGCTCTGTGCTGCACGGGCCAGCTTGGGGGTCAGCCTGACTGCTTTGCAGGTTTTCGAGGGGGGATGAGTGGGGCTGGATTGTGGAGCCCTTGAATGCTGGACTGCAGCATGCAGACATCATAACAGAAGAGGAGGGAACCAAGCACTTACGTGCGGTTTAAAAGAAGTGGGTGCACGCAAGTGACAGCTAAGATGATTGTCCTACTAATTTCTATTGGTTTTTTTGAAGGTAGCAGTTAATGTTTAAGATTTTTTACTTTGTCTAATTTTACAAGTTTATCTCTGATAATCTGAGCAGCTACACTAAAGACAGCAATGTGCAATATAACCCCCACTGTTGAAAACCTATCATCGTGGGGTTTTTTTGAACTTGTGTATTGTTTCTAATGTCTTATCTATTTTTCTACTTTTTAAAAAGATAATAATAAAAGAAATTGGTGCGAGCTGGGTATAGTACATACACCTGTAATCCCAGCACTCAGGAGGCTGAGGCTAGAGGATTGCCATGAGGTCAAGGCCAGCCTAGGTTACCTAGTGAGTTCAAGGGCAGCCTGAACTGTGTAGTGAGACCCTGCCTCAAAATATAAACAAGTAAAATGCAAGAAGTATGCACAGGGTAGAAGGAGCAGAGCCTGGAGTCTGAGACCCTAGCAGCAGCCTCTGGTCTGTTAAGGATGGAAGTAACGAGGTTGCAAAGGGGACCTGCATTGCTCTTTCCCTCTGGCACTGGCAGGTTCTTGCTAGAGGCCTCACAGTAATCTGTGCTGGCTCAGCACTGACTTCCCCAGGGTCTGTGGCAGAACTGGCTTTCAGGCTGAGGGTCCTCGTGGCCAGGCTCTCTGAGCCAGCAGTTCTTCATCCAAGGCATCCATCTGTGCCTTGCTGCAGAGATACTGTCCCAGAGAAACCACTTAACTGAGGCCTTATACCAACCCCACATAACACTGTGATACCCTGGCCCAGGGAAATCTCACAGGTACAAAAGCCAAAGAGTGTGAAAAAAATAGCACTTCAGCATAGGTCCACAGGGCCAGCCAGATAGCTCAGCAGCCTAAAGCACCTGCTTAGGCAGGATGCAAGGGCCGGAGTGTGAGCCCCAGCATGCTGTGCCAGCCCTATCTCCTGGGGCGCACTGAAGTGGCAATTGAGACTGGGAGTGTTGGCACGCACCTGTAATCCCAGCACTTCGGACGCTGAAAACAGGAGGATCACTATGAGTCCGATCTATGTAGTTAGACCCTGTAGACCCTGTACTAAATACGTAAAAAGATAAGCGTAGGTCCTGCAAGAGGGTATCTCTACCTCCTCCCACAAAAAAATGGAAATGAAGTTTTGCCCACCTTCATAAATGAAGGTTAAATAAGATTGTCCAGAAAAACTTTTTTCCAACCTTTTAAAAAATTGAACTACTGTTCATGTACCACAAAGCCTGTCTTTATAGGTAGGGAAGAGAGGGCTTCTGGGGGTTCAACTCAAGGCCTTCACACTGAGCTGTAGCCCCGCCTTTTAAAAAAAACTTGAGATAGGTTTTCACTAAGTTGCCCAGGCTGGGCTTGAACTTGGGATCCTCCTGCCTCAGCCTCCCAGAGTGCTGGGATTATAGGGACATGCTATCATACCCAGCAAAACTCACTCTTTGAAGGGTACAATCCAGTATGTTCACCAAACTGTGAGACCATCACTATTGTAAGTTCCACAATGTTTTCATTACTCTAAGAAAGAGCCCTGTGTCCGTTAGAGTCATTCCCTTTTCCTGCTCCACCAGCCCTGTCAATCATTAAATCTCTTTCTGTTCCCTGGATGTTTCATGTGCGGTGTATGGAATGATGCGTTCTTTTGTGTCTGGTTTCATTCACTTAGTGTAATGTTTTCATAGTTCATCCATGCTATAGCATGAAGACATTCCTTTAGAATGTTGACTCATGTTCCATTGTATGGATATTTATCACACTTATCCACACAGCAGAGGATGGCCATTTGAGTATTTCTAATGAATAGAAATACTCTATTATGAAGTATTGCTCTTATGAATAATGCTGCCCTAAAGGGTGTGCAAGGTTTTCTGTGGACATACTTCCTTTTCTGTGGGTGTACCTTAGCAAAGCAATTTGGGAAGAATTTAAACAACTTCAAGTGCAAGAGATTTCATTTTCATTATTCTTCCTGTGGTTGTTTCCAGTTCCCATTAGTGGCTGATTTGTTTCATGATGACAAGGATGCCACTCCTGCTACCACCCCAGCTGGGAAGGGATCATCTTCGAAGATAAACATTCGCTCTGCCAAGCCCCCCATGAAGATCTCCAACAAAGACCACAAGAAAACTGTGGGCCACCAGGTGAGCCCCAGGCCCATGGCCAGAAGCCTTGGCCCTAGCGTGTGTGGCAGGGCTCACCTCTCTGTAGATGTGGCTGCAAGGGCAGGGAGGACATGGTGGCTTGGTGCCAATGGCCTTGGCCACCTCAACCAAGCTTTTTGTCTTTGGAAGAGGAAACTCCAAAAGCTCTACTAGCGAGGACTAACAGAAGAAAAGGGAGGGGATATGGGGACAGCCCCACTCAATGCACGTGTCACTGAGGCACAGCCACAGTGATTAGCTTGTAGGATGGCAGAGGTCACATCTGTGGGGTAGAGAGGAGAGCTGAATAAGCCCAGTGATCAAGAGACCACCAAACAGATTCTCCCTTCTTCTCAGGCCTCTGTTGGCATTCTACCCAGTGCATCTCCAGAGAGGAGCCTTTGGCTACCACCACTTTTATTTCTGTGGATTTGCCAATTCTGGACATCAGATTCATGGAGTTATTCCTACAGTGCTCCACCCATGATGTCAAGGCTGCAAGACCCTAGTGTGCAGCTGGCAACTGCCTCTTATCTCTCACTGTTTGCAGCCCAGGCTGGCCTCAAACTCACAGCAATCCTCTGTCTCAGCCTCCTGAGACCTGGGACTACAGGCATGTGCCACCATGCCCGGCCTCATTCGCCTTTTCAGCTCACTTGATCCCTATGGGAATCAAGCGCATTAAGGGCTGGTCTCTGCTCACTTAGTTTGAGTAGGGCCCCTCTGAGGGAAGGACTTGATTTTTCATCCCAATAAGATAACAATGTCAGCTGGAATCTGACCACAGGTCTCCGAGTTTCTTCCCCTGTTCTTTTGGAAATAGTAATAGCAGGAACAGTTACTACTGTCACCACCAGTGTGAGTTTTTCTTTATCTGACATTAAACAAAACATTAAAAATAACTAAATGCTGGCTTTTACCTCCCCAGTTCCGCAACTCACTGAATCGCCTGATGGAGACTTTAAATGCCACAACACCACACTATGTCCGCTGCATCAAGCCCAACGATGACAAGCTGCCCTTTTAGTAAGTACCTGCTAGGCATGGGCAAGCCTGAGACCCACATCCCTCCTCAGAGTTCAGGGGAAATGGCATGGGCCCACGCTTGTGGGGTCTGCAGCTTCAGCACAGGGACTGGTCAGATGGGCTTAGGTGTGAACACAGGCGAGCAGATGTCACTGGACTGCACCTGCCACTCTCCAGGATTCAAGAGGGAGAAGATAGTGTTCTTCCATTACCTGGGGCTTGGGGTGGTATTGAATGTGCACCCATCCCTCAACCAAAGAGGAGGATTGTGTAGAAGTGTGTCACTAAATGTGGAAGGCTGTGTCTCTCCCACAGAATGTTAAATTCAGACACTTGAAGATGGCAGGAATGGCCAGAAAGGGCATTTCTGGCACTAAGGAAGCCACCCTCATATGGCACATGGAGCGTTAGGACACAAAGGCAGTCCTGCCTCTTGCATGGCTTCTGCCCCTGCACTTCCGGGTTATCCACTCTTCTCCTCATGCATCACCTCGACCTTGAAACTGTTCTTTGCACTTCTGTCCATGCTCATTTGGCTGACTTCATGCAAATATGTGTTAAGAGTAGAGTGGTTCTTAATTATCTTTTCCACCTTTGGTTTCTGCCCAATTCCAGACCAGAACTTCTGCCTGCTGCTGTAGCTTCCAGGGCCACCCCACGTTCAACGTGATTGAGACCACACTCTTGGTCTTCTCCTCCCAAAATAGCCACTCTTGTTTTTGTATTGCTTTAATGAATGTGCAACCCTCCTGCCATCACATTCACCCCCCACACCTGATGTCCCAGACGAGAAACCTGAGTCACTCAAGGCCAGCTCTGTCCAGCAGGATCTTCCAGGATGATGGAACTGTTCCGTACTCGGCATCACCCAGTGCAATGGCAGCCAGTCATGTGTGGCCCTCGGGGCCTGAAATATGGCTAGTGCAGTTGAGGAGCTGAGGGTTTCACTTCAGTGTCTCCTTCCCTCAGGTGACGAGTGGCTGCCATGTTGGGCAGCAGGCCCCTTGCTCTGCCACCTTTACCCCATTGTCTGGTCATTGTTAAAGTCCCATGGAATCTCCATGAAAATTTAACTTTTCTCTTTTTTTCCCCTCATTCCAAATCCTCTTCATTTCTTTTTCCTTGAAAGTTTTTATGAACATGTACAATTATAGACATTAATGGGGTTCAGTGTGATGTTTCAGCACCTATATGCAGCAACCACTGGTCAAATCCAGCTGCCCTCGATTCGCCCCTCCCTTCCCCTGTTCACACTCATGTGGAATCAAGGAGTCAATGCAATTGAGTGTAACAGCCTCACCTCCTTGGTTCCTGCCTGCAGTGCACCCCAGGTCATTAAAGCAGCCTATCATGCACCTCAGCAGCTCCTCAGCCGCCGACTCTGGGCCTCCTCTGACCAGGGGATATGTGTCTTTCATTTTTCTTCAGCACCCTATTCCCACCATTCTTTATGCTAAGACCAAAAAGGAAACCATGGATATTTATTACTATAAAATCAATCATTTTGACAACTCTGACTTGCAGACAACATTTGAATTGCCTTCTGCAGTTGCTGTCCTTTAATAAAGCCCCGCCTCCCACCTCCGGCCTCGAGGTGGAAGAGGGCTGGGGAGCCAGTAGCCAGTCAGTCTTCTCTGAAGTGTGCTGACTGCTCACTTGCTCTCTCCTTCCTCATTCTGACATGCACCTAGGAGCCCCACCCCAGCAATGTGGTGCCTGATTACTGGCTGGCTGCTGGAAAAGAAGCTGAGGGAAGAGCAGTGTGTGTGTGTGTGTGTGTGTGGTGTGTGTGTGTGTGTGTGTGTGTGTGTGTGTGTGTGTAAGACACATGCTATATAAAGGCAGAGCAGTGTGAAGGGCCTGGGTCAGAAAGGATGGTGCTCAGTGCCTGCTCTGCCCCAGCCAGCTGTGACCCTGGGCTGGTTGTGGACCAAAGCCTGGTATCTTTCTTTTTTTGGTCTCTTTGTGAGATTTTTTTGGGGGGAGGGGTGGTACTGGGGATTGAACTCAGGACCTTGTGCTTGCCAGGCAGTGCGCTTATGCCACTGAGCTATATCCCTGGCCCAAAGTCTGGTATCTTCTAGGTGCCACATACTCTGGACTTCCCTCTCACTTGAGACGTGAACTAGAAAGGCTTTCTGATCTTAATACTGTTTTTTCTAAGACCCTCCTTTTCCTCCAGGACCAAAAATTTTCAACAAATACAGGGAATGGGAAGAATACAAAATAATAATGAAGCAAATCAGAAAACCTGAATTCTTGCTCAGGCTTACTACTGAGTATGTGTTGCCTTTGTCTCTTTGCTTTGTCTGTTAATTGTGACTTTATATCCTGAGAGAAAAAAACCGAAGGAGGTAATCAATGGGAACTACTTGTAAGAAGTGTGAGCGTTCATATGATTAGAATTATTGTTATTGACATTATGCTAGAAGGAAATTAATGTATCGTTCTTCCCATTTCTTATAAATTTCTTGGTGTTAATACTATTGACATTTCAGATCATGATTATTGTCATAAGGGACTATCTCGTGCATTGTAGGATATTTAGAAGCATCACTGGCCGCCATGCACCAGCTACCATTCCCACCATTGTGACAATTAAAAATGTTTTTAGACTTTGACTATGTTCCCTGGAGAATAAAATTGCCCCCTTGAGAACCACTGTCCTATACTGAATGCTTTGCTAGCATCTCTTACTTTTCTCCCTACTTCCTTTTTTTTTATTATTATTATTATATTTTAGGGAAGGGTTCACAGGGTGTTCAGGGTCTCACTATTAGATTGAACTTGTAACGATCTGCCTGTTTACAGCCTCCCAAGAGCTGGGATTACAGGCGCACACCACCATACCCAGTCTCAATGGCCATCTCAGCGCACTCTGGGCACTGGGCTGGCACTGCAGGGCCGGGGATTGAACCCCTGGCCCCTACGCCTGCTTGCAGGTGCGTTAATCTGCTGAGCTATTTGGCTGGCCCGTCTCTACTTTTATTTAAGAAACTTCTCTCATATTTCATTAAGGAACTGGGATAGGACAGGTAAAATGGCATTAGGAGGGCCCATCACAAATAGCTGACAGTGTCCCCGGAAAGGACCATCAGCAGCCCTGTGAAAGCACTACTAGAATAGACAAAAACCAAACACAGTAAAGGGTCTTTCCTCACCCAGGAAAGAGGTGGCCTAGGGTAAATGTTATAATCTAAACTCACTTAGAAGAGGACCTAGCCAGGTTTCTCGAAGGTCAGCCCACTGGTGTCAAGGTACTTCTAAGATTCTGCTAGGCCTGAAGAACAGGACTGACTGACAAACGTCTGACTGCAGAGGTGAAGCTGATACCATGGTGTTTTCACTCCACATCCAAACTCCAGGTGCTGTCCTGCCCCTCCTACTGGGAGGGGAAAGTGGAAACCTGCAGTTTTGACTCCACATATCTTTTATGGCCTGAGTTAGATGTTAATTGTCCTCACCAGATTCCTCCAGAATTTAATAGCAGAAGGCCTGGTTTTCCATTCTTCATCAACCCATGATGACTGCAGGCGCGCGGTAGGGAGATGTGCTTGACAGGGAGGTTCCTGAACTCCTGAGGGTATAAGACTAGAGTACAGAAGGCTGGCTGTCTTTACAGCTCCCCGAGGGTATGTGAACAGGGAAAGAGTGGCAACGTGGTCTGTGTGTCCTGTTTGCTTTTCTCTGAGAAGTCCTTTTTTGGATCCCTTGATCATTACAGCATAACTTGTAAGTTCTAGACAAGCAGATGTCCCCAGCACCCACTGAGTGGATGTGGAAGATGTGCTGTGGAGAGAGCCTGTCTTCTGCAGAGGGATGGAGCTGAGAGCAGCAGAGCCGGGGCTGACCCTCTGCTCCCTCCCTCAGCCCAGAGTGTAGGGAATGATGTTGCCAGCTTGGGAGGGAAGAGCAGCTGTGAGGAACCAAGTGATTCAGCTGAGCTTCTGAAGCAATGATGAGCTTACTTGCTGGGCTCTAGGCATGGTGTGTGCAGCTCCTAGAAGATTGATATCTTACACACACACACACACACACACACACATACACACCATTCCCAACATACTTTTCTGTGTTGTATGATTGTAGAGACATCCAGCAAACTGTTGCCTGACCATCAGACCAGGACCCAGTTGACAGCTGGGATGCACAGTGTCCACAAAGTGTGACATAGGGGGGAGCTAAGAGAAAGGAGAGGTGGGGCAGCTAGAAAGAGGAATAGTTCTTTTAAGGAAGAAAGTGGTTATTAAGGCACATCTGTTTATTGTCCACTAAAATGATGGGTGGTCCTAGAGGGCATAAGGACCTTTCTGTGGCACCAGGAGTGTCACAGATGCTGCCACCCCTACCATGTGTGAGACTTGGGTGAGCTCCCGTACATATGTCAGGCAAAAAGAGGCACCAGTGGTCAGATGGCTGCTGTGGTGAGGTGTGGAGTCCCAAGTAGGGAGCTCCACGGTCCATGGAGCATCTTTCCCAAGCTGAGGTATGTCCCCACTGCACTTGAGGTGTAACTGCCTGCCTTGGATGTGAAAGCAGAGAGTACACAGTAAAGCCTGCACCCCAAGTGCTCTGCGTGCTCACCAAGAGTCTTTATGTCCAAAGGAGAGCCTTACGCTACTGATCAAGGCCCTCCTCTGCTCCCAGAACTTGTGCTATGTCCTGTAGAAGACTGAAAAAGGGATGAGTATTGTGTGATCCTACAAGACCTTGGCCTGGGAAGAGCTTTGATTCTGATGAAAAAAGATCCTCACTCAAGCACTCTTATTGGGGTGGTGTAAAACTCAGCATCTAGCTGTGCTCTGCACTCTCCGTGTTGTGGGTGACCTGAGGCTGGCATCATTGAGGACTAATGAGAAAGATGATATATGGGGGAGCCGGTGTTGGGGACACAAGACTTGGGCAGGCCGAGGGGAGGAGTAAGGAATGAAAGTTAGGGCAGGCCTAGAGGAGACTGTGGTCTTTTCTGGGACTTGAAATCCATAGCTCAAACAGGATGCAGTGTGCTGAAGGTGAAGTGGGACTGTGTACTGTCGTCACCTGGGAAGTACCTGCTGGACCAAGCAAGCCCAAGGCAGCATCTGCTGAGTGCGTGTACACTGTGCACCTAATGGACCTCAGCGTCCTGGGCCCATGTGATACCCAGCATTAGAGTGTGGTATGGGCTATGCATTGGGATGGTTACAGAGAGATGAGAGGACAGACAGGGAGACCCTCGGACACAGGTGAGTCAGCGGGTGGCAGACCCCCAGGTCACCCATCTTCAGGGCTCCAGTAGTATCTGGATGGGCCTGGCTACTGGGAAGAGAACACCTGAGTGATTGTGGAGAGTGGTGGTGTGGCAAGAGGCTGCCTGCTGGGCGGTTGGTTGCAGGGCCTAGAGCTTTTTGCCCCTATCTCTTTTTATCTTAGCAGGGCAAGCTGGCTCCCCAGGACCTGGTCCTAGATCTGGCCACAGCCACCATGGTCTGTGACTGTGAACTAGGAGCTGTTTTTCCTCCTGCCTTTCCATTTACAGAAGAGGAGGAATAAAAGAAGCATATACTTCAGCTGCATTGGGCTGCAGACAATCAGAAGGAATGGGAGCTTCACCCCTCCCCTCTGCTAGTAGAGTGGAAAGATGGATTTTAGCAAATTATAAATAGCAATTAATTCTAGGTCACCTTCATTCTTTGTCAGTTAAGACTCTTTGATCTCTCAGCCAATCTGGTGTTCTGTAGTACTTTCACCATGTGTCCTACAGTCTGCCTGGTAGTGTACATTGATATACCTCTCCTCTCCAAGCACTGTCTCCCTTAGGAAACCCACATAAGGTCTGAGTTATTCTATAGCATCACGTTCCCTGTCTATGTGTGAATGAATATTCATTTGGGGCACTAGGCTTGGCATCCTAAGGCATAGCAATGATTTAAAATGGGCCTCTGTCTCTAACGATGGGAAAACAAAGTACTATATGATTTTTTTTAAGTCAGGGTCTCACTATGTAGTTCAGGTTGGCCTTCAACTCCCTATGGAGCCCAGCCTAGACTGACCTCAAACTCAGCCATGCTCCAACCTCAGTCTCCAGCAACTGTATGCTTCCCAGTGAGTATCTGTCCTGATCCTAGCTAACCCGCGGGCCCCAGTCTTGAGCCAGGAGTGTTCTGCTTGCTCCCATGGACTATTACATTTAAGTTTCATACAAACCTTAGAAAATGGGTTCTGTTGCTTGAATATACTTGAAATATCCCATCACATTCTGAACCCCAAAAGAGGCTAATCCTGCCTCAGATTGTATGTGCTGCTGCTAGTGGCCATGCCATGCGTCAAACTCGGATCTGCCTGGACTGAAATTTACCCTTTTCTAAATGTATTTGGTACAGGATCTCACTACCCAGCTTGGACTCAAGCTAAATAATGCTTGTGGTACTAAATATCCTATAGCATATAGCATGAACTCTGAACACTGGACTGGGACACATGCCCATGTGGATGGGAACAGGACAGCTTCTTGATAGGAAGCAGGAATGAGTCGGGGAGGGTGGGCAGTATTTAAGCAAAGAAGGGTCACCCAGATGTGTTTTAAGAATGTATACAGGTGCCTCGTGCATAGAACCGAAGATGCTAAAATGGTTCATTCACCTGCCAATCTGTGCTTTATCCCAACTTTGTATACAACCACACATACATGCTGTGGGGAAAGGTGTGCCTGCCTTGTGTCCTGCTGTGTTCATTATGTGTCAGTGTGGCGCTTATCACTTGTCTTACTATTTGGCAGCTTTGACCCAAAGAGAGCCGTGCAGCAACTCAGAGCCTGCGGAGTGTTGGAGACGATTCGCATCAGTGCAGCGGGCTACCCATCCAGGTAACGAGCTGCCGGCCACACCCTTCAGGGCTGCTAGAGAGCAGAGTGTGGGGCTCCAGGGAGTCCTCATGCTGTTAACCCAAAACAGATCCTCAGAACAGTTCCCACTCCGAGGGCCCAGACCAGATGCTGATGGGAAGAAGAACTTCAGTTTGACCTGAAAAATACAGAAATCAAAAGTAACATCCTTTGGGGCAACTTTTCAAATTTCACACTGTCGCTGGTCTAGGTGAAGAAGATACAGGAGCAAAAGGGTTTCCCTCTACCCTCAGTGGGAGGGGTAAAATACAATAACATAATGTCTACCACCCTAAACATTCTTCAACATTTAGATTATAGTTACACTATTGCATAACCATCACTACCATCCATTTCCAGAACTCTTTACATCTTGCAAAACATGTAATAAAAACTGCCTTTTAGTCCCTGTTTGTCACATAACAAAATACCTCAAACAAGGTAACTATAAAGAAAAGGGGTTTACTTCATGGTTGGAGTGGCTGAAAGTCCAAGACTGTGTGGAAGGGATAAGTAATATAAGACAGGAAGCCACAGAGGCCCTGGGGTCTCACAGCACCTTCTGAGAGTGGTGTCCCAATTGAACTAAGGACCTCCTAACACCACTACCCTGGGGGCCAAACCTCTACACATCCTTGAGGAATAAATTGTGTCAACTGTGGCCCCTCCCATTGCCTACCCCAGCCCTCAGCAGCCACCTTTCTACTTCATCTCTGATTTTGACAACTTAAGTTACCTCAGATAAATCGAATCATGTGTCTGATAGTTGGTGAACATTTCCATCCTGAAGCAGTAGAGATGTTTGCTGGAATATTTCTGCTGGACGTGTCTGACTTCTGTGCAGATTGAAGAACTAGAAGGTTCTTTGTTCAGGGACTCTGTTGTTGTATATGGACATTTGAATCACTCTTTGCTGCTCAGCTGGAATGGCTACTTCAGCAATATTAAACAATCAACTCCTTTAAAAAAATTGAATCACGTAACACTTTTGCTCTGTGATCTCCTTGTTGCACTTAGTATAATGTGTTCAAGGTTCATTTGTATTGATAGCATGTGGCAGAATTTTCTTTTTCAGGCTGAGTAATATTCCCTTGCATGTCTATTCACCTTTCTCCTGCCCATTCATCACTGGTTGGGTCCGTTTATCTTCTAACTAGAATCCCTATGGGGGAAAATGTAATGTCATGCTTTGATTGCATTGTGGATAAGCCACTGAAGCACTCCAGGTCTGAGGAAGCCGTGCCGGGAGCATGGATTTCCTGTGGATGTTTGCCTGAAATACGGGTGGGCCACGAGTGACAATCCCACTAGCTCACACCACACTATATACCAATGTCACATAAACCTTCTGCTGTTAGCTGGGACTGGACTGAGCAGTGCAGCAGCCCAGACTTGTGATGATGCCCACAAGGAGCATGTGTCCTCAGAAGTCCCTTATGTGTCGGGGAGAAGCCGGAAGGGGAGATGTCAGGCCTCTGCTCCACCTATCACGGTCCCCTGCAGTGGAAGGGCCATTTATGCAGTAGTTAATTACCCATAACCCACTTAACTGTCAACAATCCCCAAATGTTAGGGCTGGAGGGAAGTTGTTGATGGAATTAGGAATTTGCATTTGACCTGAAGAGTGTAAGAACTACCACTGATCTGCAACATTCTTGCATCTTTTCAGAACCCAGCAGGATGAGCACTGGAGCCAGGTCTAGGGCTATTAATTCTTTAATTTTCAACCATATAGGGGCCAGGGAGATGGCTCCATGGAATAAGCACTTCCCTGGCAAGCACAAGGGCCCTGAGTTCAATCTCCAGTTCAAAAAAAAATCAACCATATCTTTCCTTCTTTAGGAGAAGCCTCACTTTTTGCCTTTCTGCTTAAACACTGATAGCTAGCCACCCTCATTGCAAATCGGGGCTAGTTTCTGCTGCTTAGGTAAGGCTTAGCATTATTTTTCTCAGACTGCCCTGCCATACCCAGCATCTCTATGTTTGATTATGGGGAGAGGGCCTAGGCCCAGACTGAGGGGCTCGGGTGTGAGTTCAAACTGCTCCACTCTTGGTGCTTCTCTGTCATGTCTGTGGGACTCTCAAGACAGGCGTCACCTACCAAAGGCTTCATTAGTACCACCATTGTTAATCCGCTGTTTCTAAGAATTGTGTGCTGAAACTCATCAGTGGGTTGTGAGATCAATGAAATGGGTTGTGACCAAATGTGTTGTTTTTTATTGAAATAACTTAGGTTGGAAATTGTAAGAGGGTAGTTTGTGGCAGAAAGAGTATTATGGCATGAATATTTCTCAGTGTTAGGTTAGGTAAGGTGGGTTGTCATCTCAGGTATGGTCCCATAATGAGACCCAGAGAAAGTGTGAGCTGCTTGTGGCTGAGTCAGATCTACAGCCTGCATTCCTCTGCCCGGGCTACATCATCCTTACTGAATATCTCATGCTCTCTTCAGCACCTTTGAAGTGCTGTCCTCCAAACAGGGTTATCAGAGGAAGAAGGGGCCGGGTATGGTCCTGAAAGACTGCCCGCTCCCCTATGCTAGGCCTAGACCTGAGACCTAATGTAGCACTGACTGCTCCTCATTCTTTCTGATGTTTTAGAGTCCAAATTCTAGAACTGCATGCTGGGCAAGAACTGAAATAGCCAGAGTGTGTTGAACCCTGGCCTTTGTAGCTAGGCCTGAGTTCAGATGTTGGCTGCCACACTTCAAGAGAGGGTGACCTTGGGCAAGTTAATAAACATGTTTAAGTCTGGGTTTCCTTATCTTTAAAATAATCACTCTTACTTCATAAGTATTGCAAGGAATGGGATAAAGTCCTCGGTATAGTACTAAGCACTTATACTTATGGTAATCCAGATATAAGCAAGAAAATGCCTCCTTGTGAGTGTAAGTACCTGGGAAGAATATATCTATACCAGAAATTTCTAGCTTTGGTTTAGTGAAATCAGCTTGTGTGGCTACCTTGAAAGAGGATCCTGAAAGTCTTAAGCCGCTGAAAGGGTCAGTTTAAAAGTTGTATAAAGGGGCTAATGGTATAATTTAGTGGCAGGGCACACTCTGGTATGCTCACACACATCATGCTAAATTCTCTAGGGCCATTGTGAAAAAGTGGGCTTGGAATGCCAGTTTCTACAACTATGCCTATGCCATATGCTGCAGAGGCCTGGAGGTAAGCAGAGAAACTCCAAGTGCTCACCACTTTGTGTGTAATGGTGGCTTTGTAAAGTGGAAGATACATAGATCATACCATATTAAGCCATACAGAAAGCATACATAGATCATACCATATTAAGCCAAAGAAAGCATGTGACAGTGAGGTCATCTCTGCCAGGCAAAACCTTGGGGTCCGTCTCAGTATAAAAGGAGCCAATGGGGCCAGGAGATGGCTTAGTGAAATAAGCACTTCCCTGGCAAGCACAAGGGCCTGAGTTCAATCCCTGGTTCCACAAAAAAAATAAAGGAGCCACTGTTTCACCAAGGACTTTCTAACAGATGGAATTAATGGTAGGACAAGTGACTTGGAGGATGCGTCATGCCAAGAGTGTTTCCTCGTGCATCAAGAAGAGGCTTAGAAGCCCACGAGTCTGACCTGGCTAACCGTAAACCCTCCATAGCAGGTGTCTATACACATCTGCCACCTCTAACTCGCCAGCTGAGCTTCCTCAAAGCCTCACTGTGTGAAGTCAGAACTGTAGTGTATGTCACCCACATTCCTACGAAGCTTGTTACCACTGTAAAAAACAATCTGCTTTAGAGATAGGAGATTTACTTTTAAGACTGCACATGAACTTCATGTGAAATGCAAACAGTATTTTGCCTTTCTGGGGTCCTTCTCTCCTCCTTTACTTCTCTCCTCCATGTCTCCTGTATGGAGCCTCCAGCTCTAGCTGCCCCATGCCCACAAGAAACACAGAAGTGACAAAATCCTCAAGTTGTTAAAGAAAAACTCAACCAGATGTAAGTTTATAGTGCAAGTGTGGGAGGAGTGGAGACTTCTTAGATAAGATGAAGCTGGAGCTGGGCCTTAGGGAATCAAGAGGACTTGGATGGGTGGGGAGGCAGCGGGAAAATGCCACCAGCTGTGCAGAGTAGCACACTGTTCCATGAAGGACTGCGACTTAAAGAGGGCTTCTCTGCCCTCTCAGTGCCCTGGGCCCACTGCTCGGTCTCCCAGATGCACCACGCTTGGACCCCAGATATGCTTTTCCCTCATCCAAGCAGACTTTTTTTGGCAGCTAAGAGAACTCATGCCTGCCAAGTCTTTAGGCCCATGTGGAAGGCGGCTTCTCCTACTGTGGATTCCACCTGGCTGCAGTCATCCTTGCCAACAGGATTAGGATGCCCACAACCTGCTGGTCTCTTACAGGGCGTCTTTTCTTTCTGCCTTCCTAATTGTTTTAGACTTCTTTTTAGTGGGTGATTACAAATGCATTTGTGCCTTTTGTTTATGCTGCTGCAGTATTATGGAAACTGTAATGAAGGAAAGAAAGATACTCTTCTGGTATCACAGAACATGTTGTCTAAAGCTGTGATACCAGTATGTGGGCCTAGATCCAGTACACTCTTTTTGTGTCTTCCTTACATTTGCTGCCTGCTATGGTTTATGTAAAGTGGTCCGCCCAAAGCTTCATGAAGTTGTTGGGGCAGTTTCTAGAGGTTGTGATTAAGTCATGATCCAGTGCTGGAATTGTGGTGTGAGTGCTGCTCCCACCCTGGGGCAGAGGACAGCCTGAATGCAATACAAGGAAGGGAGAGAGGCTAGCCAGCGGCTGCAGCCTCAGCTCCTCCCTTTCTGCTCTTGCTCTCTTGCTGTTTTCCACCACCATGCACTGCTGCCCTCTGCCCTGTGCTGCTCTGCCTTGGGGCCAGCCAAGTATGGACTGAAACCTCCATGAACTGTGAGCTAAATAAACCTTTCCTTCCTTAATTTTGGGTATCAGGTATTTTTGTCCCAGCAACAAGAGGAGAATGACAAACACACTGCATTAGCTCATTTTTTCCAAAGGGCCCAAGAGTGGATTCCCTCCCTGAACTGCCATTAGATCTTGGAAATTAGCACCACAGTTGTGCGGCACTTTTGTTAGTATTACAGTGACACTGAACCATTTACACTAGTTCGTCTAAATCCTAAAGCCCCAGCCTCTTGCCACTACCAAGCCCCACAGTACTTGCACTGGTATTAATTTAGAAGATGAGTGGTGAGGGACTAAGTTCTCACACCTGCACTCTTTTGTCTGAGCCCATGGCTTAATTTTCCATGATAACCATGTGGGGTGACCTCACTGATGAAAGCTAAACAATGCTACTCAACCACTTATTCCTGGAGATTGGCATTTGTCCACTATATCTGGGTATAAGTTAGGTGGAGTTTTATGAATGTTAGCTGCCTGCAAGGTGCTAGCTATGGAAGAAGTTCATAACAGATAGCCTCCGTATGTAGAGTTGAGCCTATTTGAGGACCTGAAGTTTTGGGAAACTTCCTCAGGAGCAGAGGGACTTGAGTGGAATGCAGGCAGATTGGGAGCCATCTACAAGAAGAATTCACCACCTCAGTTGCTAAAAAAAAAAAGAGACTTCCCTTTTATTAGCTTACCAAGTAACTGCATAACTTGGACAGCTGTGTCCTGAAGACATTCCAATGGGCTTCTGTGTTAGGGGATCTCAATTTATATATCTTTCTACATTTCTGCTGTGTGAGTGACCAAAAGAAGGAAAGTGATGAAGGAAATTGCATATGTTGCCCAGGATCCCAGCGGCAGGTGATGAATCTTTCACGGGGTTCTTCTCTAGGACCCAAGCATTTCAGGTGCACTTCCTGCATTAGCTCTACTGATAACTTGGAAGAAGAATCCTTACCTTTCTTCCAAATTTGAGATGCATCCAATATCCCTAAAGTCTACCAAGCCAGAGGAGACTACTGCTCCTCAAGCTTTAAAGTACCTGATTATTTTTATCCTTCCTAAGAATTACAACTTTCTTGGGAATGTGGCTTTAGATGAAAATGTATTGTTCTGTTTGAAATGCCATGTAGTGGCTAAGAAATGTGTTCACTGTACTATGCATAGAGCACAGGGAGGAATGCACTATCAGGAACAGAACTTTAGCCACACAGTTCCAGGCTCTCGTGCTGGTGCTGCCACCTGGTCCTCTGGCTTTCAGAGACGGGAGGAACTGGGGCAAATACTACTTAACCAAACCCAAGTGTGGTGGAGGACTCCTTGAATGTAGGATTTGTATGAAAAAAAAATGAATCAAAGCAAAACTGCATAAACTCCAGTCCTCCTTCACTTTAGCTCATCATCTTCATAACAACCAAGGCTTCCTGAGATTTCCAGCATCTCTACTTCCATGTTCCCACTCCCATGTGGAATAAATAGCCTGAGATTGTAGAATTGGATGAAATCCTTAGTATCTTCCTGATTTACCTTCCTCCCAAATCATGCGTGAACCTAAAACAGACATACAATTATTTCTGTTGCTATTAAATATCTTTCAGAAAGAAAATAGTGCAAAACTTATTTTAGAGTGATGTGATTCTTTATCTCTGTCTCTTAAAGCTTCAAGTCCCTACTGTTCTGCCTGATCTCTGTACTCTTTTTTATTATTAATTTTTTATTATAATTTTCTGAAGAGTAAAAACAAAAGCAAGAACAAAAATCAGAAACAAAGACAAACGGTAGCATCAACAATACATATGTTAGATTTTTAAGATAAGAATAGCTGACTAATAATTGTTGATATATTATCTATTTTTATCCTCAAATCTGTTGCTCAGATTAACAGATACAGTTATGTAAGATTGGACATATGATTGAATGTTACCGCTTGCTTTCAAGAAATCTTAAACTTTTATTCTTGTCTCTTTTTTCTTTTATTACCTTTTTTATTTTATTTTAATTCAGAGAGTGAAAACAGAAGCAAAAACAAATAGAAGAAATGACAGAAACAGGGTAATATACAACAATACCTATGTTACAGATTTTCAAAACAGGGATAGCTAATTCACAGTGGTTGCTTTTTTTTCATTTTAATGAGAAAAAAGATAAAGTAACAATGCAACAGTTTCAAGACGATTAGTGTGACAGTTATAATACATTACATATTATTGTCTTCCTAGTAGTTATTCAGAGGATAAGATGGAGACATCATATCTTGTCTAAACAATACAAACCTTTCCTCTCATTGAACTAAGAGAAAGTAGCTGTATATCTATCCTAACTTTCTTGTATATACACATATATATTTTTACACACACACATCCTGTAACTCAGTAGTGTCCCAAATTTTCTGATAAAGGAGATTATGGGTCCACAGAGGAAAGTGGTTGTCGAAGTATAGTGTGCCTAAGGAGAGTCACCTAGAGAGAAAAATTCTCTCAGGCTTTCACAGAGAGCAAAATGGTCAAGCAATGGCCATGACTCATCCAGATGGCTGACACTGACCTGAGACCCACAAGGTGCTGTACATGGTTCCAGGGTAAATCCTGAGGGGAATTGACTGACCTTATCAGATAGCAAAAGTTACATTTAGAGTTATATAGGTCTTGTTTTAACTTGGTCTTAACCATCCAGCAGAAAAGTATAACCATGAGGCATAAAAGTAAAGCTGTATTAATATGCTGAGCTGTAAAAGGCTCACATCAACAACTTGAGATAATTGCCAGTTGTGCTGATAACCCAGTACTGTTATGGACTATTGGACTATATTGGGTTGTTTTCCTGAATTCAGGTACCTACAATCTTTGGTCTGGCATCAAGTATGAAAAAGTCCTTTAAAGACTTATCTAAATACAGCTTCTCTAACAAGGGAACACCCATCTCTGACAAAACAAAACAAAAAGGGGGGATATAAATAAAGGACCATTTAAAAAATTATTTTAAAAAGTAAATGATATGACATTAGGAATGGTACACATTTAGAAGACCAATATGTCAGGTATTCAGGTATGGTTTTTGTATTCCATGTTGCTGTCCTCACTTTAGTTGTTTAGCTCACAGATATCTGCTCACAGAGTTAGTCAAGGTGAAAATTCTACACACTAGCTGCTATTTTCAAAAGACTGATGGAAATTCTTAGTGCAATCACCTCAGCCATCTTGTATATATGCTTGCATGTTTTTCCCTTACCTTTTTCCTATCTTTTCTCCTTTCTCTCCTCTTTGTTGTTTAATCCTTAAGTTCCATATTTTTCCATTTTACTGTATCTGTACTCTTTTCTGTACTGGGGTTTGACCTAGTGTACACACACAGGGCTGCACCTCACAGTTAGGAGGCTAAATACTTAAACCAATTTCAGAAGCCAGGGCCTTTCCTCAGGCCTCGAAGTCGGAATCTGAGACAGAGCCCTGAACGTTTTGACAAGGTTTCCAAGTAATCTTCAGAGGCAGCCTGCCTGAAAGCCATTACTCCAGAGGCACACATTGGCCCCTCTGGAGCCGCTTGCTCATGTGCAGGCCCTGCTAGGACTGATGGGGTTTTCCTCAATAGTCCTCTTTGTATCTGAGCTCCAGCTTAGAGCCAGTGCAGAGGAATTGTTTCCTTCTTCCTGCAGCAAAGCTTAGCAAGCTCCAGAGCTGGGACCACTTCTGTGGCTGAGCCTGTGTTCCCTGGGAGAACTAGGATATGGGAGGTGATGGGGGAGGGTATGTGAGGTATTGGTAGTGGTGCGAGGCGTATAGTGAGCATCACGTGGTCTTTTCTCTAGGAATTCCTTCCTGAGGCTGAAACAAGAATAACAAACCCAGATGAAATCTGCTCGCAAGCATCATCTTTTTCCATCACACTTATTATTGAGCTATAATCCACATAATATAAAATTCATTCTTCTTAGATAATTCAGTGATTGTCATTACATTCACTTGTACAGCCATCACTACTATCTAATTTCATAATATTTTGACTGAAAAGGAATTTTGGCAATCATTCCTCCTTCCCACTCCACATAGGTCCTGGAAAACACTACCCTTTATATTTTGGTTGACTTTCTTATTCTAGATATTTCATTTATATGCAGTTATATGATCTTCCATGTATGGTTCCTTTCACATGGGATTGTTTTCAAAGCTCCTCCATGTTATAGCATGTGTCAGTGTGTCCTTTACTTTGCTGAATATTGGGGGTTTTATATGAATATATCATTTTATCTATTCCTGAGTTAATGGATATTTAGGATGTTTCTAGTTTTTGGCAAGCCTGCATAATGCTGCTATCAACATGTGTATAGTTGTTTTTGTGTGGATATATGTTTTTATTTCTCTCCAGGATATACCTGAAAGTGTAATTGTTGAGTCACTCTACCATTTTGAGGACCTGCCATACCAATTTCCACAGCAGCCATGTCATTTTACATTCTTGCTAGCATTATATAATGGTTTCTTTTCTTATTGTTTTTGAAGAAATCTCATGTTGCTCAGGCTGGCTTTAAACTCTGAAACCTCCTGTCTCAGCCTCTGGAACACTTGGAATTATAAGCATGTGCCACCACCTGGGAAAGATTCCCATTTCTACATATTTTTTGTTAGTACAGTATTTGTTATCTGACTTTATTTTTATAGCCATCATAATGAGTATGAAATGGTATCTCATTGTGATTTTTGACTTGTATTTCCCTGATGGTTAATGATGGTATCTTTTCACATGCTTATTGGCCATTCATGTCTTTTTTAGAGAAATGTATATTCAAATCCTTCACTTATTTCTAAAATTGGGTTGTGTCTTAGTTACTTGTCTTATTACTGAGACAAAATGCCCAGCATCCAAAGTTAAAGGAGGAGGTTTATTTCAGCTCACAGTTTGTAGAGGT
>NW_004524579.1:26994893-27025102 GCF_000260255.1 Octodon degus | reverse complement strand
GCGGTCCCTGTGCTTTGCTAAGCTTGTTCTAAGTAGGTGCTTTAGACCACTGAGCCATCTCACCAGCCCCCACATTAACTCTTGAGGTAGACAAGATAGGAGTATCCCATCCATTTTGCAGATGAGAAAAAAAAATGCTAGAGAAGTAATTGGATCAGTCCTCCTAGATAGAAAGCTGGGGGAAACCATCCCACACAAAGGTTAAGGCTGCCTGCCCTTATGAGTCTCTAAGAAGGTGCCCTCTCTTCAACTTTGGCCTCTGTGTCTCTTTTATAAACTTTTTTTTTTGAGACAGGATCTTGCTATATAGGCTGGGTTGACCCTGAACTCAAAATCATCCTGTTTCAGCTTCTGCAGTACAGGGATAACAGATGTGAACCACGAGGCCTAGTGTCTCATGTCCCTTTTAAAGTCTTGTCCATCCCTGGTTTATTTCAAAGAAAACTCTTATATTAAAAAAACACCCTTTATTCCAATACAATTTTTTGCTTTGCTGTTTTATTCCTCTAAAGAGCAGAACAGAGATGTATATGTTTCTTGGTGGATGGCCAATATGAAGAGTATCCACCACTCTGTATCCAGAGAGAGAGACCTTTTAGTCCTATTTGGCAGATCTCACAGCTGGCTAAATGCCTTTCCTGCACAACTGCTCTTGGTTCCTGTACAAAATATTGTGGGGTAGAAGGCATCTGCTGAGGCTCACAGGCTCCTGCAAAGAAAGCATCAGAAAGAGAAGCCTCCCACTGACATGGGAGGCTTGACCAGGACCCTTTGACCAAAGATGAATGGCAACATAGTGGAATATATGAAAGTTCAGTTGACACACTTCATCTTGATTTAGCATTTCCAAGGGACCCTTGGAATCGTCCACCATGACATCTTCAGAGATCCTTCTTCTGGCCCTGATGCCATAGAGACTGCATGATTTAGAGCATCAATCACAAGGTATGACTACGGAGACTCGAGACTCGGGCTTTTTCTAATGCAGCCAAGGTCCCCTTGAGGAAGCATGCCCCAAAGAGGAATAGCACAAAGATGTGCAGCAGTGGCTGAGCCTGGTCCACTGTGTGTTTCTCAGGCAAGTATGTTGTTCTACAAAATATTCGCACACAGAGATGTTCAAATCCACTATGAGGCTCTGGATGGCTGCTTAATCAACCCAAACAACATTCAAGTCCTGAGCTTCCTACCCTGTTCACAGCTGCACTATCACTCACTGTCTTCAATCTGAGAAGCTTGTTACTAGGAGAAATCCTTCAAATTACACACTTGCTGGTGCTTGCCTGCATGGAAGCAGTCACTGGCCCTGGGCCTTTCCCACATGCACAACTGTGGCCAGGTCAGGATAGCTTATCCTCAGCAGGCCAGAGCACACCAGGCAAAGGGCTTTCTTTAAAAGGAAGCATGATGTTAAAGTCCATGGTGCTCGGCCAGCCTCTCAATATGTGAGTCAGAATCTAGGGAAAACAGGGCTGTAGTGAAGGAAGATCTGAGGGGCCCTGCTATTGCTGAGACTCCATAGAATGTGGAGCTGGGACTCCTCTCCCACTGCTTCTACAGAATAGAACAGAAGAGTACTCAGACCAGGAGTGGGCTAACAGACCTGCCGGAGTGAGAGGATGTGTGCAGGACCACCTGACAAGGAGGGAGTTCCACGGGAAGCAGGTGGCAGTCATGGTGGTTGTTCCCAAGAGGCATTCCTGGACAAAAACTATGCTCTGTAGTAAACATTTTGAGAAGTTTGAATATTCCAGGGGCAGGAGTATAGTCCAAAGAGTATATGTTTTATGGGACTATCCCGCACACTCTACAATTGGTAACCCAAACTGGTAGAAGAGACTTAATCACCTGGCATATGCATGAATGTGTGTGTGGAGGGGTGTCACTTTCTAAGCATTTGAGTAGTCAAAGTATAATTTTAAAAAACTAATGTGCAACTGGGTATAAAGGCACAGTTGGTAGTTGCTGTGAAGTACTAAGAGGTTTTCAAACATCTCAGACAAGAGAGGCTTGTGCTTACCAGAGCTCTTCATACATGTACAAGCAGATCTGTAATAGAAAGCAGAAGCAGATCTGTAATAGAAAGCAGAAAGCCCTGGGCCCATAGTGGACTCAGGGCTAGCTAAAATGCAGTGAGTGAGTGAGTGAGTGAGCGAGTATGTGAGTGTGAGTGTGTGTGTGTGTGTGCTTCCCCACTATGGGGTAGGGAGCCCTTAATGGAAAATTATCCTGGGAAAGCCTGCATTCTTGCTGAATATCTAAAGATTCCCACCAAATCCATGTCCTGTTAGGTCCTGCTTTTGGAAAATGAATCTTATTTTTAAGCATCATTTTGAAAGTTTTCCTATTAGAGGTAAGAGAGCCTTTCCTGGGAGTGTTTTTCCTCTAGGAGCATTCAGAGATTTACAGAACTATGTGTGACTCTGCGTCCTGGAGTGACCAAGGCCTCCCAAGCCACCTGCCCCTGCTCTGTGGCAGAAGAGCATCTGTCCAAAGTGCTAATGTGCTGCTCAGCTGACGCTTTGCCTTCGTATGGGCACCTGGTATCCCCACCCCAGTAAATGCAGTGCACACCGTGTAGGTGGCGCAGGTTGTTTTAAGAGTATATTTTCAAGAAAAGGAGTGGAGTAGGTTGGTGCAGGAATGGTAAACTGGTAAGCAGTTTAGATCTTTGGATGTTGTGTACCTTTCCAAATAGTCCACATGATGGACTCCGGGCACCTAACACCCTGTGAGGTGTGAACTGTTACCTCTCCTACAACTAGGGGAGAGGAGGCATGCAGGCTGGGACTGGCCAAGGTCAGAACCTGCACTTCTGTCCTCCAAGCTCATTCCAAAGTGGATTTGATGTCTTTACAATCTCATCTCCATACTTTCATAATTTCCTTCAGTTACAGATCTGTCAGCAGTAAGATTTTCAAATTGGAAGCATTTAAGATTTTTAGCCTGCTAAATGCTGCTTTAATTATTTCCCCCAGCAAAATTGCAGACTCATAGGAAGAAATAAGACAAACGAGTACACAGATAACTATGATGCAGAATGTGGGAAGTGCCCTCAGAAAGTGACAAGAAAGTGCCAAGCAGCTTTAGAGGGAGGGCCAGCAGGGACTGCATCAGTTGCATTAGTGGAGTCAGGTGGGCAGGTGGGCAGGGGCAACGAGGACACAGACCTTATGCAGCTCTTCTTTTCATATCCGTTATCTCATTCAATTCTTGCTCAAATCCTTCCTTCCCTATGTGGACGTATCAGAAAGAATGAATGGTTTGTATTTAACACTGGAGGGGAGCGGGGCAAAAGCACCTAGGAAACATTCAGTTGTGTTTGCACGTACTAGAAACAAAAAGCAAGTGTAGATTGCAGCTTATAGACTCTGGCTCTCTGTTCCCAAGACCTCTGGTATTATGTCACTCAAAGATGGGTTAGGCTGGGGGATTTCCTTAGTATTTGTTGTATATGGTTGAAATAATTGAAGCAGTATTCAGCTGAACAAAGACCTCAAGTATTCCCACTTTTAAATCTGCCTTTTTACAACAGCCAGGAGCTCAGGGGTTTGATTCAGTCTCTTTGCAGCAAGGGGCAGAAACACTGCTGTTCAGTAAGTGGAAGGCATAAGGAGTGAGAGGCCCCCATTGTTGGCTGTAAAGCAGAGGCTTGGGAGCTACAGGTTCCTCCTCTTCTCTCCCTGCAGGGAGTCCCTGTGCACAGCGAACAGGCCTAGAAGAGCCAGGAGCTCTGTGTATAATGCGCTCTCCTTGCCCAGTCCCACTACCTCTGGGAAAAACCAAGTCAGTTGCATAGGGACCAAGCACAGCAGAGTTGCTGACAGCAGACAGCAGCAGGGAGTGGGATGGGACTGCTCAAGATGTGGAATTCCCTTTGGAAATTGTGGAAGTGTTTTGGAATTCAATACTAGGGATGGTTGTATAACTTTGCAAATGCACTAAAAATTATTGACTTGTGCACTTTTAAAGAGTTAATTTTATCTAGACTAAGTGATTTCCATAAAAGCTTTCTTTGTAAAGTAAGGAGCAAAACAGAACCAACCTTGCAACATAGAGGAAAAAAGATGGAAAAGAAAAGTCATCCTGATGTGTATTCGTACCCTGCCTCCTTTCCTGAGATCCATTACTGTATTAGAAATCTTCCACCAAGCCAAGAAGATGTTTACCGAAGAAGAAGTAGGGGCATAAGAGAGACCCAGAGGGCTGGGGAGATGGCTCAGTAGAATAAGCGCTTCCCTGTTAAGCGCAAGGGCCTGAGTTCAATCCCTGGCTCTGCAAAAAAAAAAAAAAAAAAAGACCCGGAGCTGTCTCCACTTTTCTCCTTGTCCTAGAGAGGCGAGGCTCAGGCTGTCCTAAGGTCCTGGACTCACAGCCAGAGCTTTCCGGGAGCCCACTCCCTACGCTCACTGCTGCTCTCAACCTGCTGGGCTCCTGACACTTGGTTCTCTAGTTGGAGTTCCCAAAGGACACTATGCGCAGAGGCAAAGAACACTAGAAGGGGCACGGTCCCTTGTTTTCTACATAACACCTTAGTGTGTCACTCTGAGGAGCTGGCCAGTCCCCAGCGAGGCCACTGTTGGTGGCATTGCAGCCAGGGCTGCTGACTTCCAAACAAGGTGTACTCAGAAGGAAACCTTGGTGAACAGGGCATGCTGCCCCCTCCAGATGCCTCCGGAGGTGTGAGCCAGCACCTCCACCACAGGGGACTCAGGAATTGAGCATGGGCTGTGCTTACCTTCGGAGAGGCGCAGTCCTCTCAGGAGGGATTGTGCTGACTCACAGTACACAGCTGTTCCGGGAGGCTGTGAGCATCTCTGAAAAGAGAGATGAGAACTGAGACATGTCAGGGAAGTAGGAACAGAAGCTACCTTTGTGAGGAAGGGCAGCCCTGCCTAGGAAATGGATTTCCTCATGGAAAAGGCTGATTTATTTATATAGAGATGCTCTGAAAGCAAGAGGCAGCAAACTTCAGACCCTCTCATAGACCCCCTTCCCAAACTTATCACAGCAGGACTTCCTTGCAAATGATTACAGATCTCTTTAATTATAGCAAATCAGAGTGGTCTTTTCTCAAGGAGCCAATTCTAGTGATAGAGCAAAAGGAATCGTAAGCAAAATATACCTGGGGAAGGAAGTGGTTCTTTCAACACCATACTAAAATATGAACAGTGCTTCCTCTAGGGGTTAAGGGTTAGAGTATGGCTACTTTCTTTCTAATGGACACTTCTCTGCATTTTTTAAAAGCAGTTCTGTAAGAAGAAAACTCAATAAAACTATGATCAGGTATACTGACATGTGCCTGTAATCTCAGCTACTTAGGAAGCTGAGGCAGGAATATACAAATTCAAGGCTCGCCTGGGCAACAAAGGGAGATCTTATCTCAAAATAATTTTTCTAAAGGGACTAGAGATATTGCTCAGTGCTCCCTAAGCTGAGTCCAGCCCATATCACAAAACAAACACAAAAACAACCCAAGGTGCCCTACTCCCTCAGCAGTGTCAACTCTATGGACAGAGACCCCTGCTTGCCTCCCCCAGAAGGTTCCTCCAGCCCACCCATCCTCCATTCTCAGCCTGACTTCAGGAACCCATACAGCCTGGACTTTCTGGAGGTTAGTGAGGAAGACAGAACTCCCCAGGGGCTGGCTTTTGCTGCTCTAAGAATGCTTTGTTCAATAGCATAGATCCTATTAGACACTACCTGAGGTCACCCACAGCCCATGTGTAGCCAAGAGGTAGATGTGTCACCTGATGTACCTTTGCTGCTTGTCCTTCAGGTGGACCTACCATGACTTCTTCAACCGGTATCGGGTGCTGGTCAAGAAGAGAGAGCTCGCCAACACCGACAAGAAGGCCATCTGCAAGTCTGTCTTGGAGAACCTCATCAGGGTAAGCAGGCTCAGCTGAGGGCATGACCGGGTGGTCAGAGAGTGGCGGCTGGGCATTCGGCAGCAGCTTCTGCCATTATTTGTATTGAGGCTGTCTGAGATGTTGATCCATTCTCCTGTATCAGAGACTAGAAACCAAAAGTCCCTTTACCTAGAGGACCTCCTAGCCTTCTCACATCTCAGCATATACAGAAGAGAGTTTCTGGCCAGCTCACTGGGGTGCCAAGGAGGTTGCTGCCAGCCAGGATCTCTGGTCCCCCATCGCTGGGCCCAGCCATGCCCACCACTGTACATGGTTGGGGTCTGCTCTGGGGTCCATGCAGAGCACCTGTCAGCAGAGCAGAAAAGAGCTGGTCCACTTTTATCTTATTGTAAAGCTAGCCCCAGCCCTCCCTATTTATATATGTTAAATCAGGCAGTAGATTTATGTTTTAACTGAAGCAACATGAAATAACACCTGACAGTTGAGATGGACAACTATACAACAGACTTGAGTAGCAAACCTCTAACGTTCCAGTAGTTCCAAAGAATTCAGGGATTAGAGCAGAATGCAACAAGGTCTCTCTCAAGTGCTAAACTCTATTAAGAATCTTCCTTTTTAGAAGACAGTAAAAAGAGTTACATCAGAAATGTTACATTTTCAAGTATTATTTTGCTAAGAGACCTCTTTATCTGGAATAGCTTATTACCAAATAAGCGTTAAGGTCGTGTCTCATCCAGTAAATGCACCAGTCATCTAAGCCTGTAGTTATGGACAACAAAGGGTATTGTGCTAAATGTGTAAGGTTTTAAAATTGTCTTTTAAAAAGGAGCTGGGGCTGGCGAGATAGCTCGGGGGCCTAAAGCACCTGCTTAGGCAAGCTTAGGCAGGCACAGGGGACCACGGTTTGTTCCCCGGTACCACATGCTGCACCAGCTGGCAAATAGGAAGAGCTGAATATTGTTCTCTCTTGTCCCCTTCCCTTTTAACAGAGGGTAACAGTCTGGTTAATTGAGGGCTGTGGTTTGCTCCTGGTACTCTGGTGAGCTGAAGTTTTCCTGTGGCCCATCTGTCAGTGTCCAGAGCTTATGAGAAAAAGATGTGTTCAAGATCAGAGATTTCAGCTAACCTGGGGTGTCACCTGGGTATGGTAACAGCAATGGCCTCTTGATTTGTAGTCCAGACCTCTCCCATATGACTGTCCTCTCTTTTGTCCACTCTTCCCCTGTCTTTTCTGGGCTCCTCTAAGGTTACTAGCAGGACTTGCACTTCCCAAACAAAGGGTATACGCTAAACTATGCACCGCTCTGGATCCTGGGACCAGGGTCCTGCCTGGGACCTGCCTTCTTGACATGCACGGGCCACTGGACCTGGCCAGGCACATCTCCTCTTTCTCAGAGGTGACGGACCTGCCTGCTTCTCAGCGCCCTGCTTCCAGCCCAACTCTGCCCTTCTGCCCCTCTGGCCCAGAACTTCCTGAAGCACCTCATGTTACCCTGAAGGCGCACCTCAGATACATGTGTCCTTCCCTGGTGGGGCCCTGTCTCTGCAGTGACACATCCCCTTACATGCAAGCACTGAACCTGGCACAAAGGAAGCCACCACACAGTCATGGCATGACTGTGCAGGGACTTGCCTGAAGAAGGGTTATGTGGCAGGCTCTATTCCCTCTGCCTGAAAAGTATTTTCCTCCCTTAAGCTGCCCACTAGGTTCTGCTCTTTCTAAAATGAGCTGTCAGATACTTCCTTGTCCTGAGAAGCCTGCTCCTGGCCCCCCGGGGGGCATTAGCAACTCCATTTCCTATGGCCAATGGTACTCAGTGCCCATCTTCTCTTATTGCATTTGTCTCCTTGCACCATTTGTCATTCCACTGGCCTGTGAACATGTCAGTGGCAAGGACCTTACTGTCGCTGTGCTCCCAGTACAATTCCTGCTTCTCACAGTAGCGATGGGTTAGTGCTGGTCACTGCAGGAGTGACAAGCTAGGTAAGCCCATCATGACTGGAAATGTCTGGTTCTGGCTCACCTTGTCAGGAAGATGCAAGCACCACCCATTTGACAGGTAGGGAAACTAAAGCACAGACAGTTGGTGTAAATTGCCCAAGGTTGCACCAGTGGACAGAGAAACCCTTGGGGTCTAAACCACAATAGCCAGTTAGGGGCACTCTGCGTGGTTCTTTCCTGGAGGCCTCACTGACCTTCTCCCCTGCTCCCACCCCTTTCTCTGGCCAGATCATTGGGCCACCCATGCTCCTAGTACTTGTGCCCAGTAGCTGGGCTTCAGCAGAGTCACAAGTTGGCCTAGAAAGGCATTTGCCACTCCTGCCCTGCCTTAAGCAAGTACTCGGCACAACTTGAGAAGAGAATGATTAGGAGAGAAGAAGGGAAGAAGTTGGCTAGGAGGCCTGGGAGCTGGGGGCTGCTTCACCAGGCCGTCATGGAGAACATTCACCACCGTAGTTGGCTGGGGAGAAGTGTGCACTGTGAGGACATCTCTGCGAGGATTTTTGGAATGCCCTTTCACACGCGTGTGCATTTGCTGCTTCAGCTCCACAAACATCTATATTTCTCTCTTGGTACACTAGTCTGGAGTGAGGAGTATAAAAAAAAGTATGCTGAAGGCGCCTTGCTCTTCAGGATTAGTGGTCTAGTGTGAGCAGAGACACAACTGTGGAGAATCATCCCATGGGGCCTGACTGCCGCGCGCACCTGTTTTTACCATCTGTGAAATGTATGAAGTGACATGGAAGTGACTGCTAAGACTTTGAGGCTTTTCCTCACTCAGTGTGTGGCTCTTGGAAAAAGTTTCCACATGAGGGTAACTGACTGGTTAGTGTGCGATTAGAATGGTGCATCCTAGGGTAGGAGGTGTGCAGATCAAGGTGCTTGCTGACTGGATGGAGCAGGGGCAGCACCATGTTCAGAAGCCTTATTTGTAGCCACAGTGACCTCACAGCCCAAACTGCTCCTTCTTGCTTATTGCTGTGTGTGTGTGTTTGTGTGTGTGCGCGTGCACACACACACACACACTCAGGGAGCTTTTAGAGACAGGTCTCCTCGCTATGCAGTTCAAACTGCCCTTGAGCTCATTTTGTAACCCAGGCTGCTCTTGAACTCACAAGGATTCTCCTGCCTCAGCCTCCCTAGTGCTCGGATTACAGGCAAGTACCACAACACTGGCTCTTGCTTATTTCTAGAATAACAACCAAAGTACTTGTGTTCTAGCTCCTGGGATGCAGGTTCCTGGAGATGTGACCCTGAGCAGACACAGAGATGAGAGTCTGCCCAGACCCCACTCCTTCCCAACTCCCCCAGCAGCCAGGCCCATGAAGGAGTCTTAGTGACCCTCAAGCTGGGGCTGCTCCTGCACAGCTTAGGCAGTGCACGCTTCCTAGTGTGTGGAGCCTGGGAAGCACAATGCCTCAGCAGTCCTTCCGAGTCATTTGCCAACATGAGGCATATTTGCTCTAATGTGTTTCCTAGACCACAGCTCCCTGTCTTAGTGTGGCCATTGTGCCAGCAGACACACTTAGCTCCCAGTTTGTTTGCAACATGCCCTCAGTTGTCATGATTAACTCCCCTAGGGGGCCATCTTTCCTTGCCCACTGGGGTGAACACAGAGAAGGGCAAGCAATTTTAACCCAATAGATATAATTAAGATAGTAATTACGGGTGCAAAAACATCTCACAGTGCAGTTTTACTTGGGGGCTATTTGCAGTCTGTAGTTATATGTACACTGTGTGACCATTTGAGCATCGTCAGGTCATTGCCTAGCTCAGTAGCCCAACTCATGGCTCGCATTCCTGTTAAGTGTGTGCTCCTGGGGACTGCCTCCTCCCACCACCCACATTTATCCTTGCTAGCCTTCAACTCCTCAACAATGCTTGGCTTTTGCCACCCCAGGGCATTTGCAATTGTTCTGCGGGTTTTAAAAACTTATTTATTCTCATTTAAAGTACCTAATGAGTTGCCGTGTCAGCCCCACCCCCAGGGCATGCTGAGACAGCAATTGAGACTGGGTGTGGTGGCATATACCTGTAATCCCAGAGCTTGGGAGGCTGAAAACAAGAAGATCACCAGGAGTCCCATCTGTGTAGTAAGACCCTGTAGACACTGTACTAAATACAAAATAAAAAAAATAATAATAAAGTACATAATGAAGGGCCAGCAAGATAGCTCAGTGGTCTAAAGTGCCTGCTTAGGCAAGCATACAGGGACTGCGGTTCAATCCCTGGCACTACATGCCATGCTAACCTCGCCCCCAAGGTAGGCTGAGACAGCCACAAAAAATAAATAAATTACATAATGATTATAAGTTCACTGGGGAATTGATATATGTACACAATACATGTCAATTATTTTATTTCCACCTTCCTGCCCCCCATACATCTCTCAGCCCCCTTCTTGTTTGCAAAAGACCTATCTCCCTGTTTTCTTTTGTCTAGCTTTTATTTTGCTTTTTAAATTATTCATATTTTGATTTTGTTATATAAGAGAAACCATGTTGATATTTACACTTGTGTCTCACACTTAGCATTACAGCCTCAGAGTGTATCCCTTTTCCCACGAGTGACTCATGTTTATCCTCTGTGGCAGAGTAGCCCTCATTATGTACAAAGACCACATTTTCTTTATCCATTTATCTGCTTGTGGACATATGGGCTCCTTCCAAGACTGAGCTCATGCAAGTTGTGCTGCTCTAAAAGTGGGTATGCACATATCACTGGACTATGGTATCTTCAACTTCTTGGGGAAGATACCTAGAAGGATAATAGTTGGGTCAAATGGAATTTATATTTTTAAATTTTTTGAGGAACCTCCATATGGCTTTCCATCGTGGCTGCACTAGCTTACACTCTTAGCAACCATGTAGAAGGTTCCTTTGCCCCTGAAGACTTGCCGGCTTTTCTCATTTGATTTCTTGATGATAGCCGTGGAATGCTACTTCCTGATACCTCACTGGGGCTGCCATCTTCATCCAGGTGTTTGCTCAGATATTGCCTTGCAGAGATGCCTTTCTCCATCATCTTGTTGAAGCATCCCCAAGGGTCATTTCCTCTTTAATTTCAGTACTGCCTGAAAACAGAGAGTGTCTTTGCTTGTCTGTCTACCCTCACCATGGTATTAGTACTGGGAGCATAGATGTTTTGTTCATGGCCACATCCTGGATGCCTAATCCAGTGCCTGCCCCATGGTGGAGACTCTATGTCAGTTGAACAAATATGTTCCTGCAGAGGAGGAGAGAGTGGGATTTGGCAAGGGATTCTGCCTTAGAAGATTTGGCTGGTGTGGGGTGTGCTACCTTGCTGCTTACTAAGGACCAACCAGCTCCTCTCTCTATCTTCTAAAGGATCCTGACAAGTTCCAGTTTGGCCGCACCAAGATCTTCTTCCGGGCAGGCCAGGTGGCCTACCTGGAGAAACTGCGGGCCGACAAGTTCCGAGCTGCCACCATCATGATCCAGAAAACTGTCCGGGGATGGCTGCAGAAGGTGAAGTACCACAGGCTGAAGAAGGCTACCGTGACCCTGCAGAAGCACTGCCGAGGATACCTGGCCCGCAGGTGAGCCTACCCGGAAGGAGGGAACTGCCTCTCTCATGGTCTGTAATTAAGAGTATTCAGTGTTTCCTGTTGGCCCTGTTTGTACCTTGGCATGCTCCCAAAGATTGGACCCATTCCCCAACGCCCTTCTCTAGGAGTAGGTCTAGTTTCTAGGTCTCCCACTCCTACCACCATCCCCTCACCCTAGCAGTACTCAGCTAGAACCAGCTGTTTTTCACACAAGTCAACTATTCCCTTTGCCTAAGCCCCAAGGTAAATATATGACTTTCAGGAAAAAGGATTGAGTTTTTTCACAGTTAACCTTTACATAGCCTTATTTATACCATAAGTTTCAGAATCCTTTGGAATTTGGTAATTAGGACAAATTCCTGGGAGGCCCTTTTATGAGTTATTGAACCAAGCTATCACAGACATAGCCAACCATAACAGCCACCTCGTGGTGAAGCTCATCAGGCTGCCCTTCCCTAGCCTGACATATCCCTGGTCTGCTGTGCTAGAGTGACAGGAGTGTCTCCACTGAGGCTGGTGTGAGGGGCCACCTCCACTGAGATGTGTCATAGGCACAGAGGTCCTGGCCTCCAATGAGATGCACCTCAGGCCTTTCATACAAGTTGTCAGATTTGGGTGCAGCCCTGGTTCATAGCCGGTGCCCTGTCCAAATTGGAATTTCCTTGGAGGAATGACAATAAATCCCATGAAATCTTTCATTTGAGAGCCAGAATTTCACAAGTGGCTGCCCATCCATCTCTGCTAGACATTAAAAAAATTTAAAAAAGATAGCACCCTGTGTCTCCTAAAGGTAGGAGAGTGCACCCCTTCCTTGTGTGCTTGAGACTCTTGTGCTCACTGTAAGCTGCTTATGGAAGCGTGCCTATTAGAAAAGGTGAGTGCTATTAATCACCCCTGAGCTATTGGAAGGAGCATAAGCTGTAGAAATGAGAAGACAAGCAGTGCCCGGGGTTCAATCCCCAGCGTGCCTTGCCAGCCCTGCCCGTGGGGCTCACTGAGACTGTGATTGGGACTGGGCATGGTGGCACACACCTGTAATCCCAGCTCTTGGGAAGCTGAAAACAGAAGAATCACTATGAGTCCAGTCTACAAGGTGAGACCCTATAGAGCCTGTACTAAATACAGGGGAAAAAAAGAGAAGATTGGAGCTTTAATGCCCAAGTGTTTCTCTGTGTTTCCCTGCAAGGACATGTGATCCAGAGGATAGGGAGCTGGACTAGAGAACCATGCATCCCTGCAAGTAGTGTTGCGTGGCCTGGGTGTGTCAGTCACCTCCTCTTCCAGGGCCACACTCAATGATAGCCAAGGTCCGTCCTAGCTCTTGGCATTCTGGGCCTCTGAGTACTTGCTGTGACCCAGTACCTAACAAGACTTTTTAGAAGAGCAGAAAGCATCAAAATGGCTCTCTGTCCACTGGGGAGGTGAAGGAGGAGTGAAGAACAAAAGAGAAGACAGAGATTCCCATGCCGGGTATGGAGGGCAGGAAGCTGTGAGATGAGAAGAGAGGATCGCTGGGGCCCTGAGGAAGCTCCCATCATGCAGCTTGTATTTTCCCGGTACCTGCTGTCCCAGGCTCTGAGCTTGGTGCAGGAGCACAGAATGATCGACATGAGGCTGTAGAGATTTTCGAGCCAGGCGAGGCCCAGACAGACAGCAGTACATCCTTCAGAACACTGAAGGATGGGGAATGCGGAGGGCACAGGCACAGGGGGCACTTGAGTCAGGATCACAGGCGGGGTCGCTGGTACAAAGACTTTGGGCCACGAGGAGAAAGCTGATCCTGCTCTTCTGAACCCTATCGACATCGTAGCTGTGGAGCTTCGCCTGTGGGTGTCTATGTAGGAATGCAGAAGGAGGGGCTTGTGTCGAGGCACTGGCCCCACCTGCGATCTTCTGCCCCCAGGCTGGCTGAGCACCTGCGAAGAACACGTGCAGCTGTGGTGTTCCAGAAACAGTACCGCATGCTGAGGGCCCGCCGCGCCTACCAGAGGACCTGCAGGGCTGCTGTCGTCATCCAGGCCTTCGCGCGCGCCATGTTTGTGCGCAGAATCTACCGCCAGGTGAGCAGCCCCACCCCCACCCCATCCCCCTCCCCCGGGAGCTACAGGCTGCAGACGCACCGCGAAGGCAGCTGCACGGAGTTGTGACCAACAGCGGCACTTGTTGGATGCTCCTGGCTTTTTAAAAAATACTTTCACATCTCTACTCTCACTAAATCCTTTTCAAAGTTCAATTAAGAAGAAAGGGTTTATATCTTTCCACCCCTTGACACCTGAGCTGCCCAGAGAAACTGAGTCCCCATCAGCCAGCTGTGGGATGTGCTGCTGTGACTTGCACTCTGGCATTTGAAAGCAGGAGGTGGCACTGGGCATCAGCAGCTCCTGCCCGCTTCTTGGGCAGATTAGGAATCCGAAGCCCAGTCATATAATGCCAGGAGAAGGCTGCTAACCTCACCCTGCCAGCCCATTGCTCTGTATTATTCCAGTGAGGCTGGAGTCCACTGGAGCATAGACCAGGGCACATTTGACCAGCCGCCTAACACCGTGTAACTGAAGCAAAATGCTGATTGGGAAGATGACTTGAAGGAAATGTGTGAAATGTTTATTTTCCTAAAATGAACCTCGGTTGCTTCTATGATCAGGAATGTGTAATTTTCTAAATAATAAAACAAGGCCATGAGTTTATGATGAGAAAACATGTGGTCAAGCATCAGGGCGGAGAGAACACATCTGACATGATACTACAGAGAATCCCAGGCGAGACCCCAGAAGGGGCAAGTGCCATTTTGGAGGTAACCAGCAGGGGGCAGCATGTGCACAGAGCAAACCCTAGGTGTGACTCCCAGCTCTGTCATGGAGCTGTGGCGATGAGCATATTAATCTCCCTACACGTTTGCTTGTTGATTCGTTGTATGAACATTTGCTCTACAGGGTATTAAGACAAAATGTTGATGCTTTCATTTCCCGAGTGGTTTTTAACTTGATAGAAAAACTCTTGAGTTATTCTAAGCCACTACTGGGCAGTACCCCTGACTGAAGCACCTTGCTGCATCTTCTAGCTCCCTCAGCCCAGCTTGGGGCATGCATCTGTCAAGTGGGGAGAAATGAATGAGATCCTCAGCAGGCCCCCATGGCTCTGAGGTTTGTAGATCAGACTATGATACAGTTTTCCAAAACAGAGTTTGACAGCTGATTCTCTGGATACATGGACTTTAGAACCTAGCTAAAATTTGTTTATGAAACAACCATCAAAGTCGTACAGGCCATACAAGTTAGGGGACACATTTCCCGTCTCCTACAGCTGAGGCTGACCTGTCTCTCTCCTCTAGATGGTCGTGTAAGCTCCTTTGCTCCATCCTGCAGTTCAGACCCACAGGGCGTGTGTGCTTTCCCTTGTCAGGTCCTCATGGAGCACAAGGCCACCATCATCCAGAAGCATGCCCGGGGCTGGATGGCACGCAGGTGTTTCTGGCGGCTGCGACATGCGGCCATTGTCATCCAGTGTGCCTTCCGCAGGCTGAAAGCCAGGCAAGAACTGAAAGCCCTCAAGATAGAGGCCCGCTCCGCAGAGCACCTGAAACGCCTCAACGTGGGCATGGAGAACAAGGTGGTCCAGCTGCAGCGCAAGATTGACGAACAGGTCAGTGCTAGAAGCTTGCTACCATTGTTGGGGTGGGGGAGGGGGGCACCCCAGGGCTGTTTGAGGGGAGTGGCACATGCCAGAGGCCTGAGGGAGCACAGAAGTCCTCAGGCTATCACCCACTCCGTAAGAGCTATTACTGACTATGGCGGGCAGAAAAATGATCGCCTAAGACATCTACACCCTGGTCCCTGGGGTCTGGCCTCACAGAGCAGAAAGGGCCTTGCAAATGCGAATGAAGGCTCTTGAGATGGAAGGATGAGTCTGGACTATATAGGTGGGCCAAGTGTAATCAATCAGCTGTGTCCTCCTAGGAGGGAGGCGGGTGAGATTCAGATGAGAGGACAGAATAGGAGGTAGGAATGATACAGGCCCACAAGCCAGGGATTATGAGCAGCATCTAGAAACTAGAAAAGGTACCAAAATAGTCTTCCCTAGAATGCCTTGAAGGACACAGTCCCGTGGCCCTTTCTAGACTTCTGACCCCTAGAATTGTAAGATGACAGATCATGTTTCTTGAACCGCTAACTTGGAAACTGGCAGGTAAGCCCCAGGTCCTAGTCCCATGCCCTATTCCTGTGCCCCTGAAGAATAGCGCAGCAATAGCAAGTGCCTACAGAGGGGCACTGGGGTTGATGCCCAACTGGCACTTCAGCTGCATGTGCAGCCCCTATGAGGTATGTGGTAGTGCCATGCTTTCTCACAGAGGACAAGCTGAGATAGCCTACTGTACAACTCACAAAATGGTCAGCACTGTTGGGAAGTGTAAGCTTTTTCTACTGCCTGCCTGACCACCTTCCCACATGAGGCAATCACAAGGAAGAACCACTGAGTAAACCACCGTGGGGCAGAGTACTGTGCAGGGCACTGCTGGGAATTCGGGGCAGGAGCAGAGTACTTGGCTCCTGTGGGATCTGACGGACCTGGGGTAGAGTCCAGGTTGGAAATGTGAGGCTGACGCATGCCTGTCACTCTTCTCTACAACCACGCCCTGGTAGCTCAAGTCCTTCCGCACAGAAGACCTTTACTTGGTGCCTGGTTGATCCAGATGCTCTGTTAGGTTTGGGACAGAAGATATCAGTGGCACACATTGGTGTGTGTCTTGGAGAAGACACCTACCTAAGACGGGGTCAGTAGCATGGATCCCTCTCCTGAACACCACCATGCCTCAAGAGCTGTGACTTGCTTTATGTCCCTTCTCAACTGATTCTCCTGTGACCTTGTGAGATCATTTGTAATGAAGAAACTGTGGGTCAGGGACATCAAGTACCTTGCCAAGTCCACAGAATTAGAAAGTGCTAGAACCAGGATTCTACCCACATCTGATCCCGTAGCCATACAAAGATAGTGCTAACTTTTTAATCCAATATTGCTGAAGTGCCAGTCCTGTCCTACATGTGGTCACTGTTGACTGGGCTTCCAGAGTTGAAAGGAAAATCACTGTCACCTGGTTCATGAAGTACCGGTATTAAGGTGACCACAGGGCCAGACTCCTACAGGTCCCTGGAGAGTTATAGATACTTCCTGAGAAAGGAAAAGAAAGGAAGAGAAAAAATGCAAAGGGTGTGCCTAGTATGAGGGTGTGAAGAAAGAGACATATAGAGTTGAGACCACCAAGCATGGCTCTGAGTGTCACTTGGTTTTACTGTACCTATTCTATACTGGGCATTTTAAAAGCTCCTCATGAGCCCAATAGGATAGTAACACAACTGAGCCATTTTATACATAAACTACCTCCCAAAAGGTGTTCCAGAGCCATGTCTAGATGACAGTGGGGTGTCCCTGCTCCCCTGCTCTCGCAAGAGACCAGGCTCACTGAGAAGAGCTATCATCCAAGTGTGTGTTCCCTGGTGAATTCTCCAGAGAGCCTTGCTCAGTGGGGCTCCTTAGTAGGGAATCCAGATAAAAATCTCAGGTGCAGGTTAGGGGGTACTCAGCCCCTGGCCCACGTTGGCCTCGGTTACCCCCCAGGTGAGAGAGGCAGGCACCCACTTAGAGGGACAAGGAAAAGACCTTGTCTGTGGCACTGGCCATTTGAAAAACTCCAGTACAAAATGCACCACAGCTCTCATTGTTAGGGTTATGGCTGTTGATGACTGAGTAGAAAAGGCATTGCGGAGTCATGTTTACCAGCTAACCTTCCGGGCAAAGTGCGGTAAGGAGGACAAGGAGACTTGGCTGCTGCCCCTGTCAGGAGCCCTGTGTACCCACCACCGCCCTGGATTTCCAGATATGGCTTTGCTTTGGCCTTGCAGATTTCTGAGGTTGAATCCCGAGGATAAAAATAAATCTGGTATTTTATGATCCACGTGCTTGAACATCAAAAAGAAGCAGATTTAAAGGACCTATTTTTAAAGAGCTTTTTGCTTTAAGCTTCCTGCTTGGAAAACATCTGTTTGCAGTGACAAATCTTGCCATGGTGAGCAGGGTGCCCTAGACCCAGCAGGCAGTCAGGAGAGGCAGATAAGATCTTGCTTTCTCCCACCCTTCCCATGTCGCCTGACTGTGTGCGGGCACCATTCTCACACACCAACTCACCAAATCCTTCCACAATCCTGTGCGGTAAATATTAACATCACATCTGTTTTAAACGTGAGGACCCTAAGGCACAAGGAGGGTAAGTAACTGCCTTAGCCCACACTGCTAGTTAGTGGCTGGGATAAAATTTGGCGGGGTAGTTTCAGGATATATTCTACTACCTTTCACCTTTAAGTTGTTGACCTTCCCCATCGGGAGCCTCTGGAGACGGGTAATGAGAACAGCTCAGTCCGGAGGGAATTTGAACCTTGGTTTGGATTTGTTCTCCTGCAGATAGCACTGTCTGGGGGACTTGCAGTCATTTATAGTGGGAACTGTGACCCAGTGTCTGAGAATGTACATGACAACCTGCTAGAAGATACGCAGCATACTCCTCACCAGCAGCTCTTCAACACGCACCAGTGGCCCATGCATGACTGTCCATGAGGCATCTTGTACCGCTGGTGGTTGCAGCAGGACAGCCGTGCATGCAACAGTTGTGCATATACCCCTGGTTGTTCAAGCCTCTGCCAGTGAGACATACGGATTATGGCCCCACAGTGAACATATTAAAGCTGCTTGGTTACACCTCTTAGCAGATGAGGCCAGCTGTTTGAAAATAAATGGACTTCTTTCTTCTCTGTAATCGCTGGAGATAATTCAGGCAGCTACTCTCTTGACATGTAAGATTCTTAGTTAGAGGGAGAGGACATGCCTGGGCCAGGGTCGCCAGGAGCTAGGTTAACTCATGGCACATGTGGTGTCGTAAGCCACATCACAATAGTCCTTGACAATAAATGCAGCAACAGTTCTTGGGAGCAGTTCTTATGTCCCCAGGGCTGGCCTCTGGTGTGACATTATTCAATCAAAACCAGTTACAACCATGAACTCAACTTGCTGTCAGTCGGGCTATATTCAAGCACGTGGGTACAGTAACTTCACCCCTTGAACTTACAACATTTTAAGAATAGGAATCAAGTTCCTTAGGCGTGTGCGACAGCAGGTCGTTATTATTAAAAACTCTAAAAGGTTCACTGTCACTGCCCTAGAGGGTCCCAGCTAGGGTAGGTGAATCTTGTCCTGTTATAACCATGCAGAAAATATACTACGAGCATGCTCACACATGGGTTATGTTGTGTGTAGCATTGTGTGGGGTCCAATAGCTTCTCTTTCACTGCCTCTCTCTGCTTGCTCTGAAGTCTTAATTTCTGACACAAGCTAATCATTGATTTCAGATGCCCTTGCTCATTGATATTTTAGCCAATATCTCTGTCCTACTCAGAGCGCCTGCAGAGCACAGCAGTGAAGAATAACCAGTGACTATTCAGTTTCCCTGCTTACCTGGAGAGTCCTCCTTCCTCCTCTCTACTTTTCTCTTCAAACTACTTTTCAGCAATGCTTTCTCACCATGAACAGCCTGACCTCTTCCCATCATTTAGACCTAGCCTTGGATTTTCAGGGCCCTAAGTACAGGCGAGAATTCTAGGGGCAGCCTGGTGGCTGGGTATCCAGTGTGCAGGGCCATGGTAGGGGCAGGCTTGGCCAGGCTCCTGTCTTCTGAGTCAGAGTTGCATGGGCTAAGCCAGGCTGACAGAAGGCAAGAAGGCTCTGAGGCCCTGGAAGGTCTCCTGGCCCTCCGTAGTGGGCCATCTAGGAAGAAGGGATACCAAAAGTGTCCTTTGTTTTGGAACCAGCAGTTCGGTTGCAGCCCTTTGTGCTAGCATCTCCAAGGCAAGAGGGCTCAGTATAAAAGGCAGGAATCCTAAAAAGGCAAAACTGTGGGTCCAGGGAGCCAGCTACGGTGTTCTTCCCACATGCAAAGTAGGTGGAGGTTCTGTCTTCCCAATACAGAAAGCAAACTGCTGTCAGCCAGCTTCCAGCTCTGCGCCTGCTCACAGAAGCTCCTTGCACTGCTTAATGTTAGGATTGCTGTTCTGTGCCTTCCTCTGTTTCTTTATGATGAAGCCTTGTTCAGGAGCTAGCAGGAGGTCATTCAGCCATGTAATGATCCTGAAGTTTCACTCCACCTTGCAAGTCTTTTTCTAATGGCCTTATACTTTTTCCTTGCTCGCTAACCGTCTCTTTCCACCACCTCCCCCTACTTGCTGATGTTCTCGGCAGAACAAAGAGATCAAAACCCTGTTGGAGAAGTTGTCTACCATCACCACCACGCACACCACAGAGGTGGAGAAGCTGAATCGAGAGCTGGCATGTTACCAGCAGAACCAGGGCGCTGAGGCCAGCCTGCAGCTGCAGGAAGAGGTACAGAGCCTGCGCACTGAGCTACAGCGGGCCCACTCAGAGCGGCAGGTCCTGGAGGATGCCCACAGCAGGGAGACGGATGAGCTGAGAAAGGTACGAGAGAGTAGCCTGGCAACGGAGCACTCTCAGATACTATTCCTTCTTCAGGCTGGGAAATTGCCCTAACTTCACAGCTACCAATGCTAACAGGCCAAATCGTTCTTCTGTGTTAGAAAGTGGCCACACTTGTAGGTAAGATACAGCATGCACCCACTCATTGAGCAGGCGTTAATTAAACTGCTGCCATTGGCTCTGCGCTTTATGTCTTGGAAATGACACAGAATGTGTCATCTTTGCAGCCTAGGGTCAGTCCCTGCTTCAGCTCTGTGGCCCACACCTTGACAGCAAGCGAGCTGTGACAGAGATAGTAGCTATTCCAGGACTTACGGGAAACCTATGGATGTCACTACCCTTCAAAAAATCACTGTGGGAGCCAGATGTGTTGATGCACACCTGTAATTCCAGCACTCAAGAGCCTGAGGCAGGAGAATCATCATGAGTTTAAGGCCAGCCTGGGCTACATAGTGACTTCAGGGCCAGCCTGAACTGCCTAGTGAGACCCTGTCTCAAAAAGGAAAAAGAAGTCACTGTGGCTTAAGAGGGACCCCAAGTTTATATTGAGAGTTCCAACATACTTTACATATTGTGGTAGGTACGCTCCATAGGCTACCACCCCATGAGATAGAACGTCCTGGGGTTGTCCCCACTGCCCCAGACACCAAGTTACAAAGAATCCCCTCTCCATTCTCAAGATAACTGTTCCATCTAGGAAAGTCCCACAGTGCTACTGGAGTACCCAGTGGACCCAGGATCCTATTGTTCTCTCCCTGTCTCTGCGATGACCCTCATACCACAGGCAAAGGAGCATGTTGCTCACTTGCTTAGTATCAGCTGCCCATCACTGAAAGTCACAACAGATTGGAGCTCTAAGGAGGGATTCAATGTTCATAATGTTGGAAGAACAGCTTCAAAATTGGGTAGCCAGAGTGGTGGCACAGAAAAGGTTCAGGGTAGGTGGTAGAGTCCTAACCCTTATCTCTGCTCTTCCACGGTCAATCATGTGCCAGAAATCTCCTTGGCCTTAGTTCCCTTGCACTCGTGAGAGTGGGGGTGTGGGAGTGTGTGTGTGTGCGTGTACGTGCGTGTGTGTATAAAATTGATTCAGATCATCTCTAAGGCCCCTTCTAGACCTGTACAGGCTGACACCATGAAGTTGTGTTTGGTGTCTGGAAGAAACAGAGGACTCTTCACCCTTCTCTGTAGTCCTTTAAACTTTTGCTGCTCTGGCCCCTTCCTCTGGCCTACTCCCTCACAGCTGAGAGTCACACAGACACCTACAGGAGACGAAATCCTTCTCAGGCAGCTCCTCCTGGGCTTATCTGCCTCATTTTCCCACCCCAGGTGCACCTTTTAGCACTACCAGCCTTTGCCTTCCGGGTCAGAAGGGGGACTCAGTGGGGACTCCAAGCAGCACAGCATGGAAAAGGCCGCCTTCCTCCCATGTTGCTTGGCATATCACATAAGCTGGCCAGACAAATGTTCTTCCAGCTTGCCCCACATGAGAGAACCAGATTTCATTCTTTGGGATGCAGCGTGTGGTGCTAGGGCACTCCTCTCAAAATGTAAGTGCAAGCCTGTACTCTACAAACCATGGAATCTTATTTGGCGCTTTGTTGATCCTTGGAACAGATGACTGGATGGTGAAACTTCTGTGCGAGTAAAAAACAAGATAGAATCCAAAGGCAGAAAAAAGAGCTCAGTATTAGAAATGGAAGCTAGGGATTGATGGCCCTGGGAGAAAGGATAAAAAGATTGTCCCTTGCACATGCAGAAGGATTAGTCACCTGGGCAGTGGGTTAGCCCCATGAGCCATAAAACCAGGCACTCTCCTATCCCCACCCGCATGGGTAGGACTCATCACCCACCCCCTTGGCACTTTTCTTTCTGCTTCCTGCTAACCATTGTGATTTGGAGATTCAGAGCATGTTTAAAATATCCAAGTCTTCATCTCAGTTTCTTATCTGAGGATCTTCCATAGCAGAGCAAAATAGAGAAGGAGATTGCCCCCTCCTGTCCTTAATATTTTTTTTCTTTTTTCTTAGTACAGTGGTTCACAAACCTAATTTGGTTTACAGTTTTGAGGAGGATGGGCACAGCTGTGTTGTCACTCAGTGTGGAGTTTGTGAAAGGAAGTACAATTTTATCAGGTGCTTCTGTTTGAGAACTGAATCGTCTGCTAACAGAAACATTCATGAACCAAGGCACCACTGTTCCTAGGGACTGAACCCAAGGCCTTGTGCCTGTTAGGCACCTGCTCCACCACTGAGCTACATTTCTAGCACCCCCTCCCTTTTGTAAATTTTGAGACAGGATCTCACTAATTTACCGAGATGGCATCAAACTTGTGATCCTCTTGCCTCAGACCTCTTGCTACCATGACCACCAATTAGTTTCATGGCAATATATGGACCAAGGTGTTAAATAACATTAGACCTGGAACTGTCAAGAAAAAAATCAAGGACATTGCAAGGAGTGGAACAATAGGACAATAAAGAGAACAAAGACCCCTTCCCTGATCCCAAAAGGAAGCCAACCCCAAGTTAACAATACTCAAAAGCACCAGCATAAGATGGCCATTAAGTGAGAGGTTACTCACTCCAGGGGGAAAAAAAGAAGCAAATGTTTTTTCCTTTTCTGAGATCTCTAAAACTTTTATTCTGGTGTTAGGGGCAACACAGGGTTTGGCCAAAAGTTTCAGTCACTTTGCTGTTGCTGGTATAAAATGCTTGAAATCTACAGCTTAGAGGAGGAGCAGCTGTGAGGCTCACAGTGCCAGCGGGTTCAGCCCATGGGTGGATGGCTCCAGGCAGAAAGAGCATTGGAAAAGGACATGCAGGGGGTGGGGGGATTGCTCACCTCACAGCAGCCAGAGAGCATGGCTGGGGACGGATGCACATCTGCCTTCTGTGATACACCCTCAGTAACCCACCCCTTCTGATCAGGCACACCCCCTAACACCACAGTCAACTCTGAAGTCGTCATCTTAGCTCCCTCGTGAGCCAATCACCCTTCACAAGCCCCTCCTCTGAATACAAGAGACTTTGGGGGTCATTTTAAATCTAAACCATAACAAAAAAAAAATTTTTTTCGCTTTGCTTAGTCTCCTATGCCTAGTCAAGGTTTAATATTTATGTCTAATCTTAACAGATGGTAAATAATCAGGCAATTGGCTTCCTGCCGGACCTGCCCAGAGTCCTGCTTTGCACTGAGTAAGATTGATGAGACCAGCCAAGCACAGGGAGGGAGCCGACTGCTGGTGGATGTTTAATTAATAGGTTTGATATTTCCGTCAGCAGAAGCAGCAAATGTGATATTAGAACTGGCGTCCTGGAACGTGTTGGGCCCCCAGTCCTGATGACTTTAACTGGAAGACCACTGCACTGGCTTGCCCGTGGGGACCAGGAATTCCTCTCTGTCCACAGAGCCCAGTGCATTCCCTGTTACACCACAGCCACATCCTTTCCTACTAAGGAAATCCATTACATTAGATGGTCCATTATGTAACAGATTAGTCCACACCTAGGCCCTCAACTTCCTGCCCTTTCACTCTTAATGATCTCTCTGCTGGTTGCTTTTGCACAGCTGTGATAGTTCATATGGCCAAACTGCTTGATGCTCCTGATGAGAGGCAGGTGGCTTCTGGAGCTGTCCTTGCCACAGAGGTAACAGCTTGTGATCTAGAATGTACTCTGAAGGTCCTTTGTGACCAAAGTGAGGTCTAGCTGGGTGCAAGGTTGTCCTGGGTAAGGGAGGGTGGCCCAGCAACAGCTCCCCAGCCCTAAAAGGGGTCTTTGGCATGTGTGAGGGCATGAGTGGGCCCTGGGCTAGCATGCAGGTTGCTGGGGTTGAGCTGTGGTACACCCTCAGTAACCTACCCCTTCTGATGGGGGCATACCCCCTTTCTGTACCACGTCTTCAGTCATGGACTCATCAGCCACTGGCTAGCTCCCTTGGATAGTCCCTGTATGAAGGCACTGGAATCATAATACAAGGCCTGTGTATTCATTGCTGTTCTTCCTATCTGTGCCTTCCAAATGTCAGGAGACAGATAGGCATAGTGGCTCAGAGGCTGGACTAGGCAAAGCCCAGATGTTCCCCTTCCTGGCTGTGACCTTTGACAAGTTCTCAAACTTGTTTCTGCCTTGGTTTTCTTAAAAGCAAATAAAAATAGTAATCATGCATAGGGTATAGCTATAGTAAGAGCTGAATAATTTCTTTTTCTTTTTTAATTTTCCCACTGGGGCTATAACTTCACTGTGGTCATGATCTCTACCTTACACTGCTTTGAGCGTGTTCTGATACCCATGGCACTGAGCAAGAGCCTGGAATCTACCATGATTCCCCTCTACGGATTGTCTGGTGGCTAGATACTTCCTTTCCCGAGAGCAGCAATAGAGTACCCACCCTTGGTTATCTTTCTCTAGTTTGTTTAGGGGTCTGACACAGCCACTTGCCTCAGGTCAGCTCACATTTTCTTTCTGTATCATCCTCCCTCACTTTCTGTCCACTCTTCATTTTCTGCTTCTCCATTCTTTTCTTACACACATTTCCACTGGCGAAGTAACTTAACAACTGACCTCTATAGAGTATTCATGTTTGTTTGCCTCACTGCCAGAAAATGGGTGAGTAGACTTTCATATGACTAAGAAGTGTTGTTTCTACCAAGAGCCATGCAAGTTTCTACTACATGATAAGTATGCAGGATTAAGGGCAGATGACAGGTGAATATTTCCATATAAGCATCATCCAACCAGTTTGTCAGTAGTTTTATGCCAACCTTGTAGTTGGCTCTTTTGACAATATAAGTATTCAACTTGAAAAAATCCCACAGCTGCCCTTATATCCACAAAGAAAATGAAAAATAAAAATATTCTTCTCAACTTTTGGGGACTTTTGAATTAGCTCAGTTGTTTAAGCACCTGCTCCAGCAAACCCAGTCAGGCACGGGGGACCACAGTTCGATCCCCAGCTCCATGTGCCTTCCCAAACCTGCCCTTAAGGCAGCCTGAGTCAGCCAGAAAAAAAAAAAAAAAAAATTCTTCCCCACAAAGATACAGTAGTAACTGCAAATGATCTGGGCATTTGTTTCATTTGACTTAACAGGGAACATTAAGTCCTTATAGTTATCGGATCCCTGCTCCATTGTTGGTTCTGATAAGCTGCCCTACATGCCCTTGTGAAAGTTAGAAACATTCCAAGTAATATTCTGAAAAAATTAAAATACTTTTCCCTTCCTACCCTAGCCCCTTAAAAAAAGAATTGTTGAATGGTGTTTAATGAATTTAGTATAGTCTACAGGGTCTCACTCCACAGATTGGACTCATAGTGATCCTCTTGTTTTCAACCTCCCAAGCACTGGGATTACAGGTGTACTCCACCATGCCCAGCCTCAATTGCCTTCTCAGTGTGCCTCTGGGGTGGGGGTGGACCAGCACGGCAAGCTGGGGATCGAACCCCAGTCCCTGTATCTGCCCAAGCAGGTACTTTTAATCAGCTGAGCTATCTGGCCAACCCTAATGAATCTTAAAACTCACAAAGATGTCATTTATCATGGTCTTGGGATGCCACCTGCCTCTTCTGTATTGTTAAAGTCTCAGTGCACCCTACAGCCCTGATGACTTGCAAAAGATAACCATTTAACTGCGGAAGTTTGTCCCCACTGTCAATAAACTACGTGCACTAGCTGGCTGGTACCAAAAGCAGTGCGACTAGAGACACTTTCTCTGGCCTCCCTGGCATGGGAGGCAAGTGTGGGATTATTTCTGCCTGTGGCTCACTGATGGGAAAATGCAGCTTCCTCCAGAATTGTTGAGGTGAGCAAGCAAGAGAAGTCCCCCATGGTGACACTTTGATGTATGGCTTAGAATAACAAATGGACCTTAATTCATGAATCAAAGCCTTGGAGAGAGATGGAGGGAAGAAAGGAGGCTTAAAAATAGCAGAAGGCATCGGAGGCATGTGTTGTTGGTCGTGACTCCCCCACACTGAAGTGTTGGCTCAGATTTTAGAGCGTAGGTTGCTGTAGTGAACTAAGGGACCATGTTACCAGCTGTCACTTCCACAGAACCCAGCCCGGTATTGAACGCTGCTCCTTTCTGGTGTGGATGCCTTTATTTCTCTTGCCTGATTGCCCCAGCTGGGTCCTCTAGTAGATACTGACTACTGCAGAAGTGGCTGAGCAGACACCTTGTCTTCTTCTTGACCAAAAGGATCCTATCCGAGATGCCCTTTGTCAAATTACAGAATTCATTTGTGTTCCTTGTTTTCTTGTTGGGTGTTTTCATCATACACATTTGCTATATTTAATGGAAGATTCTTTACCAAATGCATACGAAGTGTGGTCTATGGCTTTATTTTGATACTTTTTTCTAATTTTATTAGTAATATTTGCCATTTAAAACCAATTAAGAAACGCTCCTTTTTTTTTTTTTTTTTTTTTTTTAAGAATTTTTAAGGAATAGATACCCTTCCTTAAAATTTTGGTAAGGGATAGAATGATTTTAAAGCTGTTTCCATTTAGTGCATAGTAAAGTTCATGTTACAGAGTAGTCAACGAGAATTGCTCAGCTGCTGTATGCAGAGCCTGCTGCGTGGTGCTTCACATGCATCGCTTCACCTAATGCTGAAACCACCCTGTGAGATGCGTATTAGTTTTATAGAGGGGAAACTGAGGCTTACGGAGCCTGGGATCTGTGTGCTTCTGAAGCTATGTCTTAACTCCTGGGGGAAGCACAAGCTCAGGTGTAGGAGCCTGAATAAAGGGGGACCAGCATGCCTCCCCCATTCTTTCCTAATTATTTCCTCTTCAGTATCACAAAGGTGAATATGTGATTTTAGTGAGGAAAATGACTGCTTAGCCTCCTGCAGGGTGCAGAATGTATCTCCAGAGATTCCAAGTAGCAAGGGAGGTCCCGCACAGGAGACCACCCCCCCACTCCGTTCCTTCTTCCCACCAGCTAGTCCTTCACAGCCTCAGGATGCAGGTCCAAGTTGGTACTTTACAAATATCTATTCCAATATTTGCTCTAATTATAAACTTAGTTTTCTCATTTTTAGACACTTGCCTTGCACCATTTTAATCCTCCTTCCTCTTTGAACAGACCAGACTTTAATTAGTGTTTCCTTTCTTCTTTGTTTGCCTTTTTTCTCAGTAATATTTACTGCATATTTCTTTGATAGCATCATAAAAAGTCAAACACTGGAATCAGATATTTGAATGTCAACAATAAGTCTACTTCCCTTGCCCAGAATGTTGGTGGTGCTGGTCCTTTTAGACAGGGAAGGACAAGTGGAATGAAAATCAGATACCAAGGATATAACTCATCGACACAGTGCCTGCCTGGCAAGCACAAAGTCCTGAGTTCAATTCCCGGTACCAAAAACAAAAAAAGATCAGAGATAATTTGATCTTTGTGGCCAGCTTTTCTAAGACTGTGAGAGCTCAAAAATTAGCAAGACTGATAAATGCACACAAATCTGATAATTTTCACAACAACTGAGTCCCTGAACAAGGCGTGTGAACTTGGTACAGACGCCATGAGGTATTCATGAGCACTTGATGGCTGTAAGCAGTTTGAGCTTGCCTCTTTTATAATGAGATTTTTCTTTTAGCATACATTTTTTTATTCAGATTAAAAGCAGTTTTGTTGAACTCAATTTTGTGAAATAAAAAGAGAATTTGCACACGACCTGTCAAAACTCAAGTGCCACAAAAACAGCCTCACCTTGGCCAAGCATCCTGGGGAAACATTTTTCCCTTTGTGTTCTTTCAGCGAGTTGCAGACCTAAAGCAAGAAAATGCTCTGTTGAAAGATGAAAAAGAACAGCTTAACAACCAGATCCTGTGCCAGTCGAAAGGTAAGTTCCAAAGCCCTGGGCTTTGTTTGGGGTCTTAATCCCTTTTCTTGACTGCTTTTCCTCCCCCAAAGACACCGAGATGCTGCAGTGTAGGGTAAGAACTATTATAGAGAAAAGGGTGATGGTTTTTAAGATCCTGCATTGCCATTTGATGTGAAGAGGTGGAGGGGGGAGCCATGTGCTTCATGCGTAGTATAGTGCACATGCTCAGAACCTGACGGAGCTCTACAGTCAGGCCTGCCTCTGCCGAACACCTGTGTGTAGTCTTCGCAGGTTCTCATTTCTTTATCTGCAAAATGGACAGAAGGACAGACCTCAAAGGGCTAATATGTAGGTGACCAGAGGATGCACGGGATGCTCAGGGTGATGTTTGATGTTCAGCATCCCTAGCTCCTGTTTCTTCTAGCCAGTGAGTTACCTGTACACGTGTACTGAGGAGAGGATTTTAGGTTAGGCTCCAGGCCAGCCAGTCTTTAACACCCACTAACTCCTGCGCTGCCATCCATCCTCCATTGCCCTCTGCCGTAAGCTGTGATAGGTGCCCCAGTGCCCAGTTCTTACCCCAGCTCAGTGGGACGAGCTCTCCTACTCCATCCTATTTCCTCATCCACGTCACAGGGTAACTGAACCACAGGACCTCACAGTCCCCTGCTGTAAAATCTTAATGGAATAAGCTGCTTTTAAATTTCTCCAATAGGCTTTCCTTTCCATCACCAGGAATACTAAGTTTGGGCAGGAGAAAGCCTGTCCATGTTGTTCATTTGCCTTTAGTTCTTCCTCTGACTAATTTGGTTTCATCTCTCTTCACCCCAAGAACCTGAGAGGTCAGCAATAGGAAGAAATTGCAGAATGAAACTTGGCTCTGTCAAGAATGCTCCTAGCAGTGCCTGTGACAGTGTTCAGAAGACAGGCAGCATGTGAACTGAGAGTCCCTGACTCAGTGCTAGGGGTGAACACAAGACATTCATCCGGTGCCTCTGTGGGGAGCCTCTCATAGGCAGCCTTTGAGAAGAGATTAATCAGAAAGCATGCATCCGTGCATGGGTGTGGGCTGGGGAATCCATTAAGAGGGTAAACCTGCATCTTTGTTTGCCTCACTTCCAGATGAATTTGCTCAGAACTCTATGAAGGAAAACCTTCTGATGAAGAAGGAGCTGGAGGAGGAGCGATCTCGGTACCAGAATCTCGTGAAGGAATACTCCCGCTTGGAGCAGAGATATGACAACCTGCGGGATGAGGTAACCACCCTGCCAGCAAGGACAACCGTTCTGCCCACAGTGCAGGCCCTTTGTCCTACTAGCTTTATTGTGCTTGCCCCCCATATAGTGAGCCCTTCCTGGTCCTCATGGCCCAGCCAGTTTAATTTGTTTATATTTCTAACTTTTCCATGAAAAGTTATTGGAATTCTAGTATATTAATTCCAATGGGTGCAATCCATGGTGAGAATAAAGACCCTAAGACATATTTGTAGTTATGGGGAGCCAAGGGGTCCTAGGTCCAGCCATGATGGTGGCCATCCGGAACACGAAGGCCTTGATCCTAGACCAAACCCAGGCTTTATTCATGAGGAAAGCAGTGACTTGAAGGATGAGTGACTGTGAGAATGGTGGAAAGTAGGTGACTGCCAGGAGCTGGGCTAGGGAAAAGGCCTGCATTCACTTGCAATATGCAGAGAGAAGGGTATACAGAAAGAGTAATCTGCATTGCACGACTGAGATAGTGTCCAATGTTCTGGGGTCAGTGCTTCAGCTCTGATGTGTAATCTTTCAAGCCCCAGGAAGTCATAGTCTCCATCTCCAGGCTTGATCCTAGTGATAGTGCAGAGCACTGACTGTTCATCCTGCGCAAGGCAGCTCACACAAGGAAACAACAGGGCTCTAGGGAAGCGCTTCTGTCATCTTGAAAGAGCACACATCAGCACCTCAGCTGGACTTATATGCATTGCTTAAAGCCATGATAAGGAAAAGTCCTAGCCAGCTCTGCACATATAGTTACATGGAAACAGGGTCAGGCACAGCCGATGTGGAGACAATTGCTCCCCTTTCAAGGAGAGTTGCCCAAGTGGTCCTCCACACCCACATGCACCCCCACGTTGTAGCCAGCCTCAGACTCTGTGCAGTGTACAAGTGGCACACAGCTTCTGTTCTTGTCCTTCCCACAGGGATGTGACACATAAGACAGCAACTGGCCTGGATAGGTCCTTCCTAAGAAGCACTGGGTCTTGTAGACATCTTGGTTGTAAATTTATGGAACTGTCCATAAACATGTGACCTCTTCTGGTTCCCATTCTGGGAAGATTGTCACGTTGAAATAGTAACAAGGCCAGGGCTTCATTCTCAGCTGCGCTGGTTTGCCTAGAGAGCCACCAATGGGGCCTGATTGCAGGTCCTAA
>NW_004524579.1:26977533-26993230 GCF_000260255.1 Octodon degus | reverse complement strand
AGAGACAAGGGAACATAGTTCTTTCTTCAGAGCTGTGTGCTCTCCAAATTGCCATGTTTTTGGTTAGCTAGGTGGATAACTAAGCATTGTAACTGGAATGTTCTGTGAAAAGAGCTCTACTTAGCCCCCATTCCAAGAGAGGATAATACCTATTCTCATTGACAAATGAGGCAGGAGTCCTGACTCTTGGACCTGCTGCTCTGAGAGGGGTTATTACATTAGTTAATTATGTATTGTCATCTTTTTCTCCTTAAGCAGCAAACCCCAGGCCACCGGCGGAACCCATCGAACCAAAGTAGCTTAGAATCTGACTCCAATTACCCCTCCGTGTCTACCTCGGAGGTGGGAGACACTGAGGACGCCCTCCAACAGGTGGAGGTAAGTCAGCAGTCTCTGGATGGCTGTCCTGCCCCCGAGACTGTGTTGCAATCTGCGTGGAGCTGTTCACAGAGCGGCACTCTTCTGCTGAGGGTGACTGGAGAGCCCAGGAGCGAATCCTGGAGAACAGAACCTCTAGTACTGCTAGGGACTCGTGGATCACATGATAGAGCTAATGTGTTCCATATTCCATTACTGTTCCTTTACCCGTATCTGGATGGAGGGGGAAGGGGGGTGGAGAAAGACAGATCCCTGACTCTTTTTATAAAACTGAGAAATTTTGTTGTAAAGAAACAGCTAAATCACTAAAATCTGTACAATTTTTCAGCCCCATCTAGAGTCACAGGATGTATGTAATAAGTACACCAGAAAATTCTCCTCTCTGACTTAGAAGCTCATGACACCCAGAACAACAGTAAATGGAATGGCTGTATGCTGGGTGACAGTAACTTTGTCTTCTAGAAATGGCCTTGTAGCATCTTCTACTGTACTGGTGTCATGGTCTGTGGACAGTTTTGCCCTGGATATAATCACACAATTTACCTGAAAAGAAAATAATCACACCTTATAAAACAGGCAGATGCAGACATGAGAGACAGTTACCATACGTGTGTTGTAAGCCTGTCTTTGTACCAGACACTGCTAGGAGATCCTAAAAACAACAGGGGGGCCAAGCCAAAGAAGTCCCTGGCCTCCTGGAGCTTGTTTGACAAAGATAGAGAGTAAGTGGTTAACAAGAGAAATATGTATCTAGGCATGGTGCACACCTTTAATCCCAGCACTCCGGAGACTGAGGCAGGAGGATCACTGAAAGTTCAAGGTCAGCCGGAGCTGTGTACACTAGTTCAAGGCCAGACTATACTACCTGGCACAAGACCCTGTCTCAGAAAAAGCAATGCATGGGCTAGGGGAATAGCTCAGAGGTCTAAGTGCCTGCCGGGCAAGTGCAAGGATCCAAGTTTGATTCCCAGTACCACATGCCATGCTGGCCCCGCTCCCTGGACATGCCGCTGGCCACTGACACTGGCCGTGGTGATGTGTGCCTGTAATGCCTGCACTGGAGAAGCCCAGACAGGAGTATCACTATGAACTTGAGCTGCATAGCGAGACCCTGTACCAAATTAATAAAATTTCAAAAGTAAAAATAAGTAATGTATGATAGAACTGTAGGTACTGCTCAGTACTACAAAGAAAAATGAAAGATGATAGAGATGGTGATGAGGTAGAGGACGATGCTCAGGAGAAAAGGTCTTTTAGCTGTTCCATGGGGCTTGGGCCTTGCTGTGCACTGAGTGAGTCTTTGGTAATGCTGGCTTAAGGCCTTTGACTTTGCTATTGCAGTCCTTTTAAGTCCAGCCCCCTAGAGGCTTCATTCAGCCTGAAGTCCAGAGTCACTGCCAGTGTTTGTGTACCTGCCTTGTTCCACACACATGTAAGCACTCCTGTCTCCAGGTCTGTGTCCTTCATGGTAACAGACTGATCTAGCACTGGTGAAGCATGAAGCACTGATTAAATGCCAGTAGAACCACGTCATATTGTCGCACATGTACATATGTGTACTTTATGGCAGTCTATGTTGATATGTTTGCGCACATTACCCTTTCACAGACAAATGTGTTTGTGCACACACCCAACACACTGCAGAACCCTGGAGAATAAATTCATGCATGACTCAGAAGGGAAAAAATCCAGTGGGAAATTGGTGCTTTGAGCTCTGGGTGGTGGATGGGCTCTGTGGCGGGGCTGCTATTCTCTTTCAAGGTACAATCAAGTGGTTGACAGCACATATACAGTGATTAATAACTACATTGATTCTTCATCAAGGAGAGTTAAATCCTGGGTTTTACAATTTCTAAAATATAAAGCCATTTTACAGAAGTGAACACTTTGCTTTCAAAGCAAATAGCTATGTCTGTATCTTTTTGTCCTTATAATACATGATTGGTCATTTTGTGTGGCTGTAACTCAGATGCTATCAGACAGAAGATGAGCCTGGAGTCACAGCTCTAATATAAGAAATGCTGTAGTTGGTTGGCAGGGGCTTTGTATTTGAGGAGCAGATCGATGTTTGGGAGGAGTGAGGAGCCAGATGGCTGACGTGGAGGTAGACAGCAGGTGCTGTGTGCTCCCCCAGCTGTTGGGGCTCTGGCAGCTTCTTCTCCCTGCTTTTCTCTTCTTTTGCAGGAGATTGGTGTGGAGAAGGCAGCCATGGACATGACAGTCTTCCTGAAGCTACAGAAGAGAGTGCGGGAGCTTGAACAGGAGCGGAAGAAGCTGCAGGTGCAGCTGGAGAAGAGAGAGCAGCAGGAGAGCAAAAAAGGCCAGGTGCGTGACATGGCGAGGCACCCTTGTGGTGCCAGGGTGAGATAGCAGTCCAGCCCATGGCCACCAGGGCTCACATGACCCCCTGGGATCATGCTGGTGCTGAGTTTCTGAGCACTTTCCATCTGTGTTGGAGTCACATTGAGTCTGTCAGTGTCCTAATCCAGAGGGACAGGAGCACACTCCTCAGAGGCCCCCAGTGGCAGAGGCTTTTGCACTGAGAAGCCACAAATGTGCATCTTGCAATAGCAGTAGAGAACCCATTGCATATAGTAGCTAACTACTTAGTAAAAGGCAGTGAGTAGCAAGAGCCACTTTGCTGTCCTTGGACCACTTCTTCTGAGTGCAGGTCCATTTCTGACACAGGTCATATCATTAGCTGGCTTCATAATGGGTTTGATAAAGGCCTTTGGTCTGTTCCCAGGTCTGAATTGTGATTGTGGGATTTGAAGCCTCCTCAAATCTGTAGCGCACCCCATTCCTACTGCTTTGTGTACTCTACTTTTGCAACACCCATCTTCCCTCTACAATCAAATGCTGTGCAGACACTGGTCTGCACTGCTATCAAATCTTGCTGGGGTTTTTCTTCAAGTAGTAAGTGGAGAGGTAAATCCTATTGTTGGAATTAAATCTCTAAGGTGAATTAGATTCAGAATGAGAAGTGAAAAGATTAGGTCTATAAATGACTCTCATTCTATCGTAAGGGAAGCCACCCTGACAGGCAAGTGGACATCAAATGCCATACAGGTGCTCCTGGGCCTACAGTAGGTTATGTCCTGATAAACCCGCCGTAAGTTGAAGACATCGTAAGTGCAAAATGCATTTAATGCATGTCACCTTCTGAGCATCCGAGCTTAGCAACAAGGCACATTGTAGGCTTTTGGTTGTTTACCCTTATAATGAGTGTACTAGGAGCTATGGCTGGCCTCTGCCTGGCACCACCAAAGAAGTCATACCATGTGTTGCTTACTTGGGGAAAGATTGATGTTCACAATTTGAATAAAGTTTTTACTGAGCATATGTTGCTTTTCTACCATCATAAAGTTGAAAGACTTCTGTCAACTGTAGTAAGCCAGAGACCATCTGCATGTGAAAACCTGCACAGTGCTGGGCGTGATAGTGCACACCCATAATCACAGCACTTGGGAGGTCAAGGCAGGAGAATCATCGAGAGTTCAAGGTCAGTCTAGGCTATCCAGTGAGTCCAAGGCCAACCTGAACTACACACATGCAGTAGATAATGTCTGACATAAAAGTTCCTAGCCCACCTTGCTGCACCTAAACATTCATTCTCTGGGTTCATTCCCCATTACAGGAATGTCAATGTTGGAATCATGGCTATGGAACTTTTACTAAAGACAGGGGCGGGACAGTGGACAGCATAAAATCCTGAGACTAAGCTGCAAAGGTTCAAATTCATGGATCTGCACTTAGCTCTAAAAGAATCCTGAGCTTCCTGGGTCTTTACTCTGGAGCAGTATGGCCCTAGGTCCCACCCCTAGAAAGAAGTCATACACTGAATGGGAAATGGCAGGGAAGTTTATGGAATATACTATCAGTGGGGGAATAACAGCCCCTGGGAGAGTGGGACCTGTGTAACAAGTCGGCTGTCAGTTCTTGACCTCCCATCCATCCGGTTCCCTTTCTCAATCCTGGCAGTCACTTTGGCCACAAGGGCTACATGGCTGAAAACAGGACTGCCAGCCCATCTTAGTATGCAGCCCCTTGAGTTTGAGTTGGTAATTCCTATTTTCTGAAAACCTAGTGTATTTACATGGCATTACATGTGGTCATGCAGCAAGTCTGTTACACAGAGCATGGGTACAGGCCCCCTGCCTCGGCAGCAGACAGAGTGCTGACCCTGGGTGTTTACATACCCTGTACCATGGGTGATGGTGAGCAACAAGGTTGAAGCTCTTGGTGGAGTCTTTCCTGAGCTCGGGGCTAGAAACAGTGCAGTGGGTGTAGCACCCTTCATCTGGAAGGGGCAATGGGACATGCTTGGGTCCTACACTATCTCGTAAGGCTAGGGCAACCTTTATCCATTCACAGCTCATGATGGCCCCACCTGGACTTGAGGTGGTAAGCACTGTGGGTAATCTTCCTAAGTCCTGTCAGTTTTTAGCACTAAACACCCATCTTCAGGAATACCTCAAAGACTACTTGAACTCAAACCCAAGCAAGAAGGCAATTATAAAAAGTGCTTTCTACCCCTTTGCCTGGGGCAGTCCAAGTCTGCTGGCTGCAAGTACTGATAGGTACACTTGGCACAGCTGAGTCCTGATGGACTATTTTTCTGACCATTACTACCTGCAGCTACTAGCTTTGGAGTTCAAAAGTCAAGCTATGTGTCCTGAGCATGTATTGTGCACCAGCTCTCCTGCTACCAATTGTAGATTGTCACAGAGGAGACCGCTCCTGTGCAAAGTGGTTTGAGTTTATCTGAGAAGATGAATACACAGGAGAGGGCTGGTGAGATAGCTCAGCAGACTAAGTGCCTACTTAGGCAAGCACAGGGACCGGGGATTCAATTCCCAGCACCACACGCTGTGCCAGCCTCACCCCCAGGCACACTGAGCTGAGACTAGGCATGGTGGCGCACACCTGTAATCCCACTGCTGGGAGATTGAAAATTGGAGGATCACTACGAGTCCAAGCTGTGTAGTGAGACCCTGTACCAAAAAAAAGAGAATACACAGGAATAACCCTCCTCCCAAATTCAAGTGCAGCTTGTTAACCTCATTAATAGATCCTTAAGCTTTACAATGTGCATTAGCATCCTAAGGCTGCTGAAACAAAGGGCCACAAATTTATGCCTTAAAGCAACTAAGGTTTATTCTGTCATAATTCTAGAATCCAGAAATCAAGGTGTTGATAAAGCCAGGCTTTGGGGTAGAATTTGTCCTGTGCCTTTTCTCTGGCTTCCTTTGCTTTTGGCAATCCCTGGTGTTCTTTGTTTTTTTTTGTTTTGTTTTGTTTTATTCTTTTTTTCATTTTTTATTTTTATTTTTTATTTTTTTCCATAATTTTATTGAGAAATAGCAATGAGATAGTTTCAAATCAAATTGGTAGGACAGTTTCAATAATTAACACATTGCATACATTCTTCCTAGTGGTTAATTGCTGTACAAGAACCCTGGTGTTCTTTGATTTGCACCTATGTGACTCAAATTCCTGGCTCTATCTATACATGCCCTTCTTTCCTGTGTGTATGTCCTTTCTTATGAAGGTACCTATGCAATTAGAGCCCATACTAACTACTTGACTTGACTGCATGTACAGAGACTCCATTTCCAGATAAGATTCACAGATTGAGAGAGATTAAGACTTCTGAATATCATGAGGGGCCACAATTCAACCTATAACACAGTGTAACATAAACAGATTGTAAGCCTGTGGGGACCACATGAATAAAATGGGGACCGGAAAGAGTTCTTTGTGGACAACTTTGTGGCAGCCTGAGTATTTAGCTATGGTTTGAAAGGGACAGAAATGCACTTGTAGCGGCTGAAGGTGCCAAGTGTTTATACAAAAGCAGAAGAAGCGTGTTTGACCATTGTCCGAAATAGTTCTGTGCAATACATGCTTTTCTGTCTCTTTACCTGTGCAGATGGAACAACCAAAGTATGACATAGGCTTGGACCAGGACTCAGATCTGGCCTACAACAGTCTGAAGGTAAGGCTATGTGTATGGCAATAGAGAAAAGATAAGAAAGTTGGGCATCAGAAAATTAGGTGCTAGGGCCAGCCAAATAGCTCAATGGATTAAAGTGCCTGCAAGCAGGTGCAGGGGCTGGGGGTTTGGGGTTTGATCCACAGGCGTGCCATGCTGACCTTACCCCAGGAGCGTGCTGAGATGGCACTTGAGGCTGAACATGGTGGTGTGTGCCTGTAATCCCAGCTCTTAGGAGGCTGTAAACAGGCAGATCACTGAGTCCAATCTAGTAGTGAGATCCTGAACACCCTGTAGACCCTTCCATAAAATACAAAAATAAATGAATAAATAAACTATACAAAACTTCCCTAGGTTTAAAAAAAAAAGAAAGAAAGAAAAATTTAGATCCTAAACTGTAGGTAGTAAGTAGAAACATCAACAAATAAGTTCTTTTCATACTTTGGAAGATTTGCATTTTCACAAAGACTTCATCATCTTTGAAATGAGAGAAAAATCTGCATTTACTCCCAAGGGATGGTAATACATTCCTTACCTACCTGATTTGGCTCTGGCTAAAGTAAAATGTGGACACTCAAATAAAATTGCACTTTGAAAAAAAAAAAAAAAATCCAGCCTGGCAGTGACAGGTGTAAAGCAGAGGGCTGTCAGCTGTGCCTCAGTGTTGGCCTGGCCGAGATAGCAAGGTAGGATGGTGGAGACCTCAAGTCCAAGGATTAAGGAGCTTCAGGGTAGGGAAGAGTGTATAGAAAGGCGTACCCACCAGTCCCACCCGCTGTCCCCATTTCCAAAGACTTGGTGAGGTAGCAATGGATCCAATCTGCTAGCCACTTGTAGCAGTACAGATAATTCTGTTAATGGCCACATGGCCCAGGAAAAAACTTTTTTCCCCTCAAAAAGTTGCTTAGCATGATATAAAATACATATAACATAATGTGTACAATATATTTTTAAGATTACACTTTGGGGGTGTTAAATTCTTTCATAATATTATGCAAGCATCTTTCCGTTGTCCATCTCTAACTCTTCATTTTGCAAAACTGAGACAAGTCCCCTAAACAACAGCTCCCCACTCCTCCCTCTCCTGAGGCCTGATAGCCAATGTTCTGTACTTCTTTGTCAGTTTGACTACCTGGATGCCTTGCACAAGTTGCATCACACAGTATGTTCTCTTCATCATCAGCTTGTTTCATTTAGCCTGATGTCTTTGAGGGTTATCAATGTAGCAGCCTGTCAGAATTCGCTTTCTTTTTAGGGAATAATTCTGTTGTATAGACCACATTTTGCTTACCTGTATATCCACTAGTAGAACTTGGGTTGCGCCATATTTTAGCTGTTGCTTCAAGACCCTGCTTTCAATTGTTTTGAGGATGTACCCAGAGGTGCAATTGTTGGATTATATGACAGTTCTATTTTTAACATTTTGAGAAACCACTATACTGTTTTCCATAGTGACTGCAACCTTTCACATTTCTACCAACAATGACAAAATTTCTCCACACCCTTCAACTTTTTTTGTTTTGTTAACTTTTTTTTTTGATAAGAAATCTCTCAGTGGGTATAAGGATGTATCTCATTTTAGTTTTGTTTCTGTAGTAATTACTAATTTTGAGCATTTTTTAAATATACACATTGACCATTTGCATACTCTTTAGGGAAATGTCTACTCAAGTTCTTCATTTTTATTTATTTTTTTTTTATTTTTCAACAACTAATACACTGCATATATTCTTCTTAGTGGTTAATTGCTGTACAAGATGCGGACTTGTGATCCTATTTACAAACACCATTAGAACAAATCATTCTATTCATTAACAGAATGCAACTATATATCTATCCCAACCACTTTGAATACACAGATACAAAATGGACATTCATCTGTATACCCCATTTTTCTAAGTTCCGTTATTGAATATTATAGGTGTGTAAACTCAGCAAAATATTCTAAAAGAGTCTAGTAGCCCATAATAGCATTGGGTCTTCTGTTTAACTGGCAATGTCAGAAATTATTGACCTGAGTCCCCCACAGCTCAACTTAACAGCATGGCTTTCTTTGTTCATTTTTGAGTCAGTTTTTCTATTGTTGGGTTTTGGAAGTTCCCTGTATTTTTCTGGATATTGATACCTTGCCAGTTTTGACTTTGTTCTGCTGGGAATTGGACCCAGAGCCTTATGCATGGTACGCAAATACTGTACACTTGCATTACATCCAAAGGCCCCCTATACAATATGAGAATTGTAAATATTTTCTCTCATTCTATGGGCTGCCTTTATATTCTGATAATGCAGGGGGCGGGGGAATGAGGATTGAACCCAGGGCCTCAGGCACACTAGGCAGGTGTGACAGCACTAAGCTACAGGGTCTCCCTAAGTCAACCAGGATTTCTAACTTGTTATCCTCCTGTCTCAGCCTCACAGGCACCAGGGATTAAAAATAAATACCACCACATATGCCCCTGCTGTTGAAAATGTGTTTTCAAGAACTTTCACTTCCCTCTAAAGTCCTGTTTTTCTTTTGTTGCGTGTGCCTTTGGTATCAGAGCTAAGCCATCATCACTAAATCTCAAGTGATGAACATTTCACTCTGTATTTTCCTTTAAGAATATTATAGTTTTAGGTCTTACATTTATGTCTTTGGTCCATTTTGAGTCAATCTTCATATGTGGTGTGAGGTAAGGGTCCAGCTTCATATTTTTGCATGTGGAAATCCAGTTTGTTAGCACCTTTTAGACTTTTAAACAACCAGAAATATACCAATGGTCTATGAACGGGAAGGGAACTTTATTAGATGTTTTTCTTTAATTTTGCTTAAATTTATTTGCTTCATAAGATACTTGAGAAACCTGCCACTTGTGCATTTATAAGATAAGGCTACACTGGGAGGACCCCTCAGTGCGTAGTAAATTTTGATCAAACCTTAGGTATGCCCTACCAGAAATTTAGCTATTTTGCCAGATTCTTCCAGAATGTACAAAGTAACCCCCCTCTGCTCTGGGCAGAGGCATCTCTTTTGGGTGCTACATGCAGGCCTGTGTATGCTGCCTTCTGGAGGTGATGTCAAGAGGAAGGTCCTCAGCATTGCCCAAGATAGCCTGAAGGAATGTGGCCCGACTGGGAGAAGCGATGTCAACTAGGCCTCACCTGGGCCAAGGCATCAAGGCAGGGGACAGTGGGCAGCAGAGGTGGTTAGAGAAGACAGGGTAGATGTGGAACCAGGGAGGGGAGAAGCTTGCTATCCTTCAGGGCAAACACAAAGTGAGGGAGAGGCCAGGAGTCCCAAAGGAGCTATTTCCTGCTGACCTGGGAGCTTGCTGGGAAGAGGATGGACCTGCTCAGAGCAGTCAGCAGCTTCCTCTCGGAGGCATCCTCTGATACTATTTGGGTATTTGAAAGCTTTTTTATGCATATTATTTGTGTCAGTTAGCTTTCCTGTCACCAGAACATAGTACTCAATACCTGCAACTTAAAGGAGGGTAAGTTTAATTTGGTTCATGGTTTCAGAGGATTCAGTCCATGTGTTGTCAGCTGGCTGCAAGGGAAGCCATCATGGTGGAGAGTTCTGCCGAGCAAAGAGGCCAGAGAAGAAGAGGGTGTGAGATGTAGGTCAGGGGTGTCGGACAGAATCTCCAAGCTCACACTTCCATGCCCCACCAGACACATCCAGGAGCAGTTTATTAATCACCACAGCAGCTCCCAAGCTAATCAGATTAACACAGTTAAGCTTAATGACCGCATTATTAAGATAGCTGATAGACGGAACTTCATATTTTGCTTTTTTTACTTAACCTAACGAGGATTTTTCTTCTTAATCTCTTTGAAAATATGATTTTTCATGGTTGCTTAAAATTTTATTACATGATTACAATTTTCTTAAGCACTCTCTTAATTGACAAACATATTAATTACTCTGTTGTACTGTTATAAGTACATTGTGGTAAAACTAGGCCTTTTTTTGCTTGCTTTTTAAAAGAGCTAAGTCAGCCATAATTATTCCATTAAAACTTTAGCATTTCAGGAAAATAAACTACATCAATCACTGTTCAGGCTAGATTCGTGAGACAGCGCTGATTGTACAGCTTTAGCTTATTTATGGAACATGGATCGGTTTTACTGGTTCAAAACATTCCAAAGTTAGAGTGTTGCAGGATGGTTTTGATTGTATATATCAGTTGGGTGCAGTGACATGATGCTACTTGGGCTGCTAAGGCAGAAGAATTGCAACTTCAAGGCCAGTCTGAAACTTGGCATTCCTCCCCCAAACAACCAAACAAAAAGGGGCATTTATCCCATACTTGAAATTGCACACCCTCCCATGTTAACACTCTTCTCATGTGAAATATGGCCTGCTTTGCAGTGGACACTTTTATAAAGTGTTCTCCAGAGATGCATTAAAATGAAGAGAAATAGATGCTGGAAGCCTCTGCAGGCAGTGTCCATCCAGTATACCCACTGGATTCAGAGATGCCCAGGAACAGGCCACAGAGCTGCTCAGAGAAGGGAAACCAGGAGCGCAGGGTGATAGCATCCCACCGTCGACCTGCTCTCAGCATCCTTTCCCCAAATTATTCAGCCCTTCTCCACCCTCACATACCCTCTCAGATTGTGTCCTTGATCCACACCCTGCTTGACCCATCTGCAGCCACCTCTAGTCAGAATCCTAGACATAATTCTGACTTATGGGGACCACAGTCAGATGTGCCTGAACTGCAGAGCCCTTCATGGGCTTACTGGTCTCAGTAGATGGTATCCATATGGCCCAGACATCCTTCTCTTTACTTCCCATGCCCTGTTGTCAAGTCCTGACAGTTGTACCTCCTGCCTGGGGCACATCTCTGTCCCACTCTGGCCCCTGCCACAGCCTGTGCCACGTTGCTCTTGCCTCTGCCCTGCACTACAAGCTCCTGAGTCCTGCTCTCCCCTCATTTTTCACAGCCCTTGCCACCACCTCGCAACTCCTTCCCACTCTGCTCTGCACAGTGTTTCCTCAGCAGGCCCTGGCCCTTCTCTTTCTCTTGGGGTTTTTGTCTGGAAATCTCACCTGGCTAACTGATGCTGACCCCTAACTGTCAGATTCAGATCTCCTCCCGGAAACCTGCTCTTACCTCTAAGACTCTGCAGGTGGAGACCTCCTGTGACCCCTGGTTTACAGTACATTCCCAATTGCATTGCAGTGATATGTACCTTGTTGTAATCTTAGGCTCTATGCAGGTACTATGTCCCTAGGACTGAGCTATATTGTCTAGTAAAAGAGAAGGATAAAGCAGTGGAACTGCATTGTTCTCCAAGGAAATGACATGACATTTGGGTACATAAGAAACGTCTTTCACCTAAATACTACCCAACTCCACTTATGGGTACCTAGAGAAGTAAGTCAAACACGGAGAGTGAGAGGTGGTGATTGCTGGGGCCCAGGGAGTGGAGATGGGGAGTTGGTTTTTAATGGGAACAGTTTCAGCTGGGGAAGGCGAAGGAGTGCTAGACTGGCACATGGTTGTGCCAAGCATGAATGTGCTTAATGCTCCTGACGGTATAGCTCAAAATAGTTGAAATGGGAAATTTCATGCTTTTTTTGTTTTGGTACCACAGTGAAGCCCACGTCAACTTTTCTGGCACCATTTGGCTGGGTAGAATGATGTGGAAGTGGTAAGCCAGGTGGGCAGCAGAGCAGAGGTGGTGGCGTTAAGGTAGACAGTATCTAGCGACAGTGGGGTATAGACTAGATACTTCTCAGGTGTGCCCCGGGTGGGAATCTCTGTGACAAACAGCTGGAGCTCTCCCTCAGGCTGACCCTCTTTATCTTGGAGCAAGAGCTCCTGAGTGGGAACTTGCAAGGGCTATAACCCAGACAGCCAGCCTACAGCTCCTGCCCTAGAGCACTCTGGGCCAATCAGAACTGAGGAAACTTTAGCCACTGTCTGCTGTTGTTCCCTTAAAGCACCCCTGGACCTGAGGCTGAGGCCCAGGGGTGTGCCGATTATACCTTCAGCCAGGCGTGAAGAGGACTGGGACTTGTGCTCCAACTCTGCCATTCCTCTATCTTGTGAGGCTGACTCCTGAGAATAGCACTCTGCTGCTAGCAGGAAAATCACTCGGGCCTTGAGTGAATTCTCCTGAACTTAATAAATAGACTCACTATAGGCTGGATGAATTCATCAATAATCATTAAAGATTAGTCACCTTACCCCAGAGCCTGCTTCCTATCTACAGAATCCCTCTCTCCACGCATGGCTCTAGATTGCCTCAGGAATCTTTCGCATATATGTTGCAGTGATAAGAAAGACCCTGGGTCAGAAGGTGCCCCTTTCCCAGGATTAGCCTTTAAATTTTTTGTCAGCCTTGCCCTTGCTAGACTCCATTTTCCCATTCAAAAAAATAGAGATTAGACCCAGTAGTCCTGGTTCTGTTATCCTGTGATTCTGCAACAAATGTACAGGCCTTGCCCACTTGTCACATTTTTAGCCATGTTGAGTTGGTTAAGGCAGGTAAGAAGACCATCTAAGGGTGTGAAAAGGTTGTCACTTGGCCTGTCTTCCAGAGACAGGAGCTGGAATCGGAGAATAAGAAGCTGAAAAATGACCTAAACGAGCTGAGGAAAGCTGTGGCTGACCAAGCCACACAGAACAACTCTCCTCACAGTTCCCCAGACAGTTACAGCCTCCTGCTGAACCAGCTCAAGCTAGCCAATGAGGAGCTCGAGGTCCGCAAGGAGGAGGTGCTCATTCTCAGGACCCAGATTGTGAATGCTGACCAGCACCGACTTGCTGGCAAAAGCACGGTAATAAGATGGCCGCTATGACTGGGTTTCTCTGGGGGTGACTCTGGGTAATAAACTTGCATTGTCTTAGGTATTTTACCCATAATGGTCTTAAACCTGAGAGAGCAGAATCTCACTCTGGATCTCCTCAAATGGCAACATAAGGGACTTGCTACTCTGACCATGATCTTTCTTGAAAAAATGGAGCTAGAAGTTTCCAGAATCTTCTGAATTTGCTAAAATTTTCAGAAAGAACAAAACGAATAATTAGATATATAACCTGTGGTGTCCATGTGTTTTTACATCATGCCTTTAGCAGTTTCTAAGTGAGAGAAATGTTCTGTCTTAGCGCTCCCATGGTGGCATGTCATGGTGTTTGTCCTTAAAGTTCTCACCTCCTGGGATAGATTATAGAAGAGAAGCAGGAGGAGACAGAAGCCACATGGGTCACTCCGTTGGCTCTATTAATCTGGGCCACTTCTGGGTATGGTCTCTGGGGAAGCTTGGGCCTGCGGTAAGGAGATGGGAATGAAAGTGGAGGATTTAACCCTGAGCCAGAATGTAACCCTGCCCACTGGGCAGGTGTACTTTCTCTTTCCAAGGATGCTGCCTATGCCATTTCCTCCATTGCTTGCACTTTGTGTTTCTCAGCCAGGATTTGCCATTCTGTGTCCCTTCTAAGGTGACCTTTTGAAATCACATTTCCTCCGTGTTTGACTGCAGTTATCTGAATCTTTCTAGGTCTTTGTCTTTTCCCAAATTATCATGGCAGTTGTTCATAGCCAAGATTATTTATTTTTTTCATCTGGGGCCTTCTAGGAGCCGAACATTAATGCTAGAACAAGCTGGCCTAACAGTGAAAAGCATGTGGATCCAGAAGATGCCATCGAGGCCTATCATGGGGTCTGCCAGACAAACAGGTAAGGCTCTTCTCTCCAGGTAAGCTGTACCTGGAGAAGGTGATGGGAGGAGCGCCCTTCCCACCCTGACACTCGGAGTCTGGCTGTGTGCTTAGCATCAGGGAAGTATTGGAAGTAGATTCCCTTAGCCCCAAGCCCCTGGGAATCCTGCCATTAGTGTCAGCAAGACGAGCAACACACCTGGAGCCACTAGAACTAGTATGGCCTAGATGTGCTGGAACAGAGAGCTCCCGTGGGAGGATGGCAGGAGGTGGAGAACTCAGAAAGACTGGCCACGCGTAGCGGAGAGGGAGCTCCAGGCGTGGTGTGGGGCCTGCTCCAGATGAGTGCTGCAGGGCCGGCCTCTCCTGTGTGGTGGGGGCCCATGCCCTGTCATGTAGAGATTGAACCAGGCTAGGTTCCACGGAACTTGAATGGAAGGCTTTTTCCTCTACCATTTTAGCCAGAATGAGATTTCTCTGCATTTTAGTTAATCAGCAATGTCTGCCTCTTGAGGAATGAGCCAACCCAGGGTCAAGGCAAAAGAGAGAGATTGTTGGAGGTAGGCAATAGGGTGGGGTGTTTCAGTGGACAGAGGGGAAACTGTGGATCCAGGCAGTGTGGCAGGGTGCTGGCTCTGGTTGTGGGCTTGAAGTCTACTTGCTTATTCACTGTAACTATTGTGTAACCATTCAGTGCCTTGAATACCTCATCTGTGAACTGGGGGCAGTCATAGCAGGGTGCCTTCTGTAAGCATTGAAAAGACTACGTAACTTAGTCTGAGTAAAGCACTTAAAATGTGTGTTAAGCACGTAGTAAATATTACTGCCTTTTTAACCTTTGTTTTCTTATCACCTGTGGGCACTTATGAAGTCAGAGCTGGCTTTTTCCCTGGCTTCCTTCCTCTCTGATCTCAACTATTTGCCTGTTTAGCTATCAATCACTGAAGGTTCAGAATTGCTAAAAACAGGAAGCACTTCCAGAAATTGTCAGTAGGTGGCACTGTAAGTATAACGCGAAGTTTCTTCAGGCCTCTTACAGCGTTCAGAAGGACTTGGGGCTTTGGTTCCCACATCTTCTAATGTAGTCCCTCTTTCAGCAGATGAGGAAACTGAGGCCCAGAGGCCTGAGCAGCTCTGGCACACAAGTGGAATCCAGCAGTTGTGGCTCCTAGGCTGAGAGCATTTGCTAGTATGGAAGTAGATAGTCAGAAGGGACCTTAGGACGAAAGGAAATCTATGAGGTAATTATTTCCCTAAAGGATGGAGAGAAAGAATGAAGGTGACTCCTTCATTGGCAAAACTGGAGTGAAGATTGTCATTTTAAGTTATCTTAAACTGAAGATAAGGAGTAAGATGAGTAAGAAAAATGGGCAGGTGATAGTACAGTAGAAAGAAAGCCACAGCCTGTGCTTGGCTTAGCTTGGCGTTTCCCCAAAAGCCCCCTTTTCTGTTTATCCCTGTGGTGTCAGGGATCAGCCCCAGGCCAGGTTTTCCCAGAGGCTAATTAATCCCTTGGATGCAGTGCCTTTATGGCAGTAATGATGATGGGGATGATAAAATAAGAGTGGCAGTGTTATCTCTGAAAAGAATTCCATTCCCAGCATACAATAGTCAGCTCATGGCTTATCAGCCTGAGTTTAAAAATAAAGAGTGGCTGTGGTGAGGATGG
>NW_004524579.1:26967939-26977178 GCF_000260255.1 Octodon degus | reverse complement strand
CCAGTAAGGGCATCTCACCACAACAAGGTACCCTGCTATTGAGATGGAGATTTACTCTTCCTTATAATTGTCCCACAATGGAGCACTTGGCAGGTTACATATAAATGTATGTATGCATATGTGACTGGGGGGAGGGGAGTTAAGCTGGGATCCATTAGGTTTTGTTTTTTTTTTTTTTTTTTTTTTTTGGTGGAACTGGGGATTAAACTCAGAACCTTGCACTTGCCAGGGAAGCGCTTATTCCACTGAGCCATCTCCCCAGTCTCTCCATTAGGATTTTGAGAGTAGCTATGCTATCCCCACAAAATGTTACATTCAGACACTGCCTTTTACTCATGCTTGGGAGTGATTCCAGGAATATATACCTCTATCTCTGTCACAGTCCTGTTCAACATCCACAGTTCTCAGGCTTCTCTTGGTGGTTCTTGTAGTCTGTAAAGTTCTGTTCTGATCTTTACAACTGGGTCTTTCCCTTGGGTTGGGGTGAGCAGCAACAGCGAGGCTGCTGTGCAGGAGCCCCGGGGACATAGATGGCTCTGCTACTTCCTTCCACTCTCTTTCTCATGCTTCTAGCTTGGAAACTAAGAGAAACCAGTATCCATGCGACTATTTTATATGCAAGACAGCTAAGGGAAAGAGCGGCTGAGAAAGCCTCGCTAGGGGTCGGAAGTCTGTCATCTTCTCTGGGCTGTCCAGGTTGGGAGAGCAGTTGCTGTTGCTCTGTGCTCAACGTCACAGAGGTAGGTCAGGCAGAAAAGTGGTGGGAGTCAGGCCTGGCTCCAAGATAGATCTGCTTTGATCCCTGGCCACTTCCCTCCTAGCCCTAGCAAGGAAGTAAAACTCCGTGCTGAGTCTGATGGCACTGTCAGGACCCTTCCTCGGGCCCCAGAAGCCCTCCTTGCAGCCCCTTTTCACTGACAATCTCAGGAAACAACAGGAGGCCCTTGGCACCAAGAATAGCTTAGCTGGGGTAGGGATACCTGAAGTTAGCATGTGAGCGCGCACACACACACGCATCACCTCTATGAGTCTACTCTTTCTAGGGCAGTGTGGATCATGTTTGCCATGGCAAAGGTGTGTGTAGCATCCTTGAGATGTGCTTGCAGTGGACTGACTGGCTCATCTAGCCTTGAGCCGGTCTGCTGCAGGCTATCTTGCTCAGAGCTGCAGAGGCGAGCAAGAGCCTGATTGTGTGCGCTCCCTCCTTAAGAGCCTGATTATGTGCACTCCCTCCTTAAGAGCCATCCCTTTAACTAAGCCTGACCAGAAACTGAGCTTTTGTTACTCAATGCTTCTCTCTCTGCCTTGGACCTGAATCAGTAGGACAGCTACAGTCTGCTGTAACTCAGTGCACAACCATACCTGTCCACAACTGTCCATCTTGTGTGACCAGGCCTGTTGCCTCAGGTACAGTTGGCATCAAGAATTTTTTTAAAATGCTGTGACCTGTGTGGGGTTTTCCTTCTACCAGTGGTTAGTACATCTTCTCTGGCTGCCCTCCCCAGAAGCCTGGGTATAGCGTAGGGAGAACCACCTCTGGGAATTGGATTTCCTTTCATCTGGCAGCAAAGGCCTCTGCCGAGTTGGTTTGCTGGTTGTTTCCTTGTGTGCCTGATTCCTGAATGCTGTGGGGTCCCTGGGCTGTATGGTTCTCTCTTCCATCTCTGTCCGCAATACCTGGCACATTCTAGAGTTCAGAAATCTGAGCTCTTTGAAAGCTGGTATGAAGGGAGCACTACTAACCTCCTCAAGGCATATCTCAGCTTCATACATGTACTGCCCTGGAGTGTGGCTGTGATGATGGGAACTAGAGAAATGAGGTGACCCTGGGAGGCCCAGCAGCCCCTTGGAGGCTCTGAAGGGCCTGCTGGCAGCATGAGGTGGGGGGAGCGTCAGAGCAAGGTCAGGAGCCACTTGGGACCCTTGCCACATGCCAACATCACTTCACCACGGAAGGGAAAGGGCTGAGGTCAGAGGATCTCTTGCATTGTCCCATTCTGCCCTGTGGCATGCCCTTCAGAGCCCTCCTTTGGGATGAAGTGCTACTCAAACAAGGCCCTTGCTAAATGCCAGCATTAGCAGCAGAGGGTAACTTGGGAGGGGGAAGGCGCTCCCTCTTAACACAGCCTTAGGTCTCTTTCAGGTGGGGAGGGGGCTGGGAGTGAAATGGAGCGGCTAAGTCCTAACCATAAGCAGAAAGGATGGACTTTTTCCAAAGGTGATATGTGGGAGAGCTCTAGGCATTTACTTAGCGATGTCCCGGGTAAGAGGGATGTCGTAGACAACCTTGTTGACAGTAGGGCAGAATCCTAATGCAGACAGCCAGTACCTGCCCTGTCCTCTCTCACCCAGTCCTGCTGCTGGCCTCTAAGGATTGTTCCCAGGCCTGTGTGAAGTGGTGAGACATCCCTGCCAAAGCTGCACGGCCTGGAAACAGCTCCAGTGTGCAGGTACAAGGTCTCTGGTGACCTGCTTCCCCAAGTGAGTGAACTGAAGAATGCACCGACTGCCAAAGTCAGGAGGACTTTATTCAGTTTTCATCCTGTGAATGGGTTTGAGCTATTTCTTTACCCAAAACTATAAGGAGAGCTAGGGTTAAGGTTACTTAATGTCTTTGTGCCCTAAGACATGACAGAAAGACGTACACTGGAAAGTAGGGGAAATATGCACTCAGATCCAGGCTGAGGCCAGTGACCACAGGGGCTTCGCCTGTTGCTTTGTAGCAATGCAGTGTCCTCCCTGCAGTGAGTGCCTGCTCACCATGTGGTCTCTGCACACTCGCTGGCTTCTCTCTTCCCAGCCCTGTTTGCCGCCTTTCCTCTTCAGAAGGCCGCATGCTGGGTGTGACGTGTGCAAGTTCTGCTGTGTCCTCCTCTCCACAGTGACGAGAGGGGGTGCAGCCCTGTGCGCTCTCCTTGGCAACATGTGTCCCCACCTGCGATGGCTGGTGGACCTCAGGTGAGGCCACGTGAACCTGCTTGCCAGACAGGAAACTTTAAGAGGGGCTGTCTGCACCTACCAAAGTGTGGGTGCTGGAGAGGAAAATGGGTGAAGGAAAGCTCCTCCTGCCTTTTTCTGGTTTCCAGACCTTTGCTAGAATCTCCTTGTCTGGGCTCTCCACCTGCCTGTCTCTCTCCTCTGCACTGGATACCCTGTTTTTCTATCCTTTATTTCTAGCCAGACTGAGGATTGGGGATATTTGAATGAAGATGGAGAACTCGGCTTGGCCTACCAAGGCCTAAAAGAAGTGGCCAGGTCAAATGCACTCCCGTCTCCCTGTGTGTGCTTCCCTGTGTGCTGCTCACGTTGCTCCTCATGTTTTGGCTGGATGGGTGCGGGGGCGCAGGGCACAGCTGCCATGGGCTGCTGGCTGGTAGTCCCCGGCGTTGCCTGTCAGCTTGTGTCTAGGCTGTGTGGGATAGCTTAGGGGAGGCTGCCTGTCTGGATAGCTGATAGCACTGGGTAGCCCAGTGGAACCTGAGAAACCACAAGATCCAACTCCCTGCTTCTCTCAAGGAAGAAATAGAGAAGAGGAGGAGCTTCTGTAATAGGAAGCACACAGCTATTAAGAGCAATACTGAGATTTATCTCAAGGGGCTCCCAGGTCTGTGCTGCCTCCTTGTTCTACAACATCAGCCAAAACCATGGTCCCAAGTTGGCTCTCACCTGTGTGCCAAATTCAGGGTTCTTTGGAACCTGCCATCAGCACGCAGGCCGGTCCTTGCATCAAGGGTCTCTGGAGCTGACACAGCCAAGTGCTGTGCATTCACTGCAGTGTCTGACCCTCCCACACCCTGATGGGCAAGGGCACTATGCTTGAAGGGCTTCAGGGACTTGCGGGTTAAGTGGAAGATCTAGCATTTGATACCAACCAGCGTCTAACCTGTTACTTATCAGCCTTCAGCATGGTTGAAAGAACTCAGCATGACACTCTCCGTGTTGGTTGCTGGTGTGTGACTTCTAGGGGCTGTGCCATAGCTTTTCTGAGCTGCCCAACAAGAGATGCGGTGATGCTATTTAGGTTTGTTTCCCAGAAAAGGAAAGAGAAGCTCAGGAAGGTGACATGAGTGCCATCAGGAGCTCCCTCAGCAAGGTGGTGACAGCAGAACAGGAGCTCACACCCCTCCCTTGAGCTCACGTCTCAGAGAAGAGTTGGAGCTCTTCCTCCTGCCAGTGTGGGAGAGATTCTGTCCCAGCAACAAGAGAAGCGTCGTCTCTCCTGGCCCTGCAGCCTTTTCCTGGGTTCATTTGTGGCCTCGTATCCTGTGATGGAGGTGATACTGGGATTACAGGAAGACAGTGAATCAGAATGGGACTTGCAGCAGTCATTCTAAGGAAAGTGCTAAATAAAGGTTAAAGCTCTTTGCACACACCAGTGTGGCAAGCAGAGTAGACATGAGACAGCTGATACTTATGTTACTACAGTGATGATTATTATTATTCAGAAAGACCACATTAATGCCCACTCAGAAATTTATTTTATTGGACCCATGTGCCAAGTCAGGTCATTCCTCATGTCACTCTGTCAGCACCTCAGGTGTAATATGGAGTAAGTAGATGAGTGCATTAATGAAATAGCATATAGAACAACTGTGCTTCCGACCTGACTTATAAAAACCCCTTGCCCTGGCTGTGGCCTGGGGCCTCCCTCAGCCTTATCTTTCCCCCCTGCACACTGAGGAGGATAGCCTGAGGTTGGCCAGGGCTTGCATCAAGGCTTTGCACCAAGCCCTGTGCTGATCCACAGCCCACATAGACAGCAATGCGGTCATGAACAGGGAACACTCAGCACAGGTCATAAAGTCTGTCCCTGGGCAGCATGCCTAGAATCTGGGTGTTCCTGCCCTCTTGTTAAATTTACAACACATGGGTGATTACTTCTAGCATATTGCAGCCAATTTGATATCTGCTAAATATTATGTCATCTAAAATGCCCAATTATGAAATTGTCCCCCAACTCCTTAAGTTGTTGTTTCCATTGGTAATAGACCTGTGCCCATCATGTCCTCATTCACTGTGTCACTTTGAGAAGGCCCTGGAGCAGCATTGAACTCATTCTTCTGCAGAGTAGCCAGCAGCACCAACAGTGAGCCCTGGGCCCCGCCCACAGCTTAACTCCAGGCCTAGCTCTGGAGCCTCTACCTATCTCAGGAAACAACTGGGACACATTGTCCCATGCAAACTATATTGAGGAAGCTTTTCACAGTCCCTTTCCTCCAGTGACCCCTACCTTTCTTTTATATGAAGTTGGCTGACTAATCTGAAAGCCGGGTAAAAACGGTACTCTCGCCATATCTGTTCAGTTCCCAAGAGCTCAGCTCCTGCTGAGCTTTCCTCTGAGTCTCCCCAAAGTGTGGGAGCTCTGGCCTTTGGCTTTTTAGATTCAGTCTCTAAGCCTTCACCCCAACCTATGATATAAGTTGATCTTTGTTTTTCAATATTGATGATTAAACTTACAGCCTCACAGTGCTTCGCAATGAGCTACATCGCCAGACCTCTTTTTTTCTTCCTGAGACAGGGTCTTGTTAAGTTGCGCAGGCCGAGCTCAAACTTCCAAGCCGCCTGTCTCAGCATCCCTGAGTGCTAGAATTACAGGTGTATCCACCACACCCAGCTACAGGTTATTTTGGGTTGGAGAATTGTTATAAAAATTATATATGTGGGCCAAAGTAGAGACAGTAATGGTGAAGATAAACAGGCAACATTTAAACACCCTGAAATTTGTGGGGAATCTCCTATAAGGGAAATAATTAGTTCAGCTTACTGGACTTTTGTCTTAATGGTGTTTGTGAACTGTGGAGCCGTCCAAATGAATGCTTAAAATTAAAAAATACTATAGAGCCAGGCATATAGTTCTGTGGGTAAGTGCCTACCTGGTATTGATCCCCAATACTAAAAAAATAATAATAAAATAAGACACTATAAGAAATTCATTTGTCCTGATGATATTTTGACTTGGAGATAGTTTCTTAGTCCCAAACCAAGAGATTAGGCTCACAGAAGAAGAAGTCAAGAAAAAGACCTAAGCCCAGGGATGCCTCTGGCCTTGGCTTCCTGTCCTCTGAGGAGGACAGGTTGGCCTGCTCGCCTGATGGCCTCCGCAGCATCTGTCTCCTCGCTACAAGCATCCCCTACTGGCGATACCCACTTGCTGCTGTCTGCTTGTCTGCCCCCCTAGTGTGTTTCTGTCTGTGGTCCTCAGCTGAGGGAGCCACCCCAATCCACATGGTCACCTGTCCTCCTCTTCTGGCTACAGGCTGCTAGAAGCCCAGCTGCAGGCCCAGAGCCAAGAACATGAAGAGGAGGTGGAAAGTCTCAAGGCCCAGCTGGAGGCTCTAAAAGAAGAGATGGACAAGCAGCAACAGACCTTCTGCCAGACACTGCTGCTTTCTCCAGAGGCCCAGGTGGAATTCGGTGTCCAGCAGGAAATATCTCGGCTGACCAATGAGAACCTGGTGAGTAGCCATGCTTTGTGGCCTGCAGCTCCAGTGGCCATGTGCTGTAAGAAATCAGCATCACAGTTTACTCTCATGGAAGGTGTGAGTCTATAGCTCTCTAGTAGGAATAAAGATTCTAGAAATCCCCAGTCTGCCAAGGAGACATAACTGAATCATCTTTGTAGGACTTAGTGGCTTAAAGCAGTAACCACTGTTGTACAGGTGAGGAATTCTCACAGATCTCAGGGAGGACAGCATGTGTCTGTTCCACATGACATTGACTAGAGCTAGAAGATTCAAAATAGCCTCATTCCTGTGTCTGGGACCTCAGACCTCTGTCCTCCTCCAGATGGTCCATGTCTCCACTTGCCCTCTTATTCATTGGTCTAGCCTGAGTTACACCTTAAGGCTTGGTCCCAGAACTAGCATAGTGTTATGGCCACCTCCTGCTGTCGACCACGACAGATCACCATAGGTTGGGTACCCTCGGGGATAGATCTCATCTCCCAATAGAAGGAATTATTGATGGCTGGCCTGCAGGCCGTCACCAAAGGAGCCCTGGCAGATGCCAGACAAATGGGAAGGAAGTCTCTGTCCCATGAACGCTTACAGCTCCATAGATATAAGGCACGTAAAAGAAGAAAAAGAGACAATGTTTTTTAAAACATTATTCTACTCATGTGGTTATTCTGTCTCATGATTAACCACAAATATTACAAAAAAAGAACTGATTAGAGGGAAGACTGTGGGGAGGAAGTGCGGCAGGAAGGGGATGTGCTATGTAGTTTGGTATGGAGCAGGAGGGAGAAGTTATGGAAAAAGGTGTCTGGACAGGCGGATGGGGGATGGATGCCAGAGTAGTGAGGCCGAGGACAGGCGGATGGGGGATGGATGCCAAAGTAGTGAGGCCGAGGGCAGTGGTGACAAGCCTATGGCATGCATTCTGCAGCAGGGTGTTTGTATCATTGGAGGCTCTAAGAGGTCTGCATCACTGTGGGCAGGTGAAGATGAGAGAGAAGACAGATAGGGATCTTCCTTTATCCAGGCAGAGTCTGAGTCCCCTAGGCAGAGTCAGCCACAGCAAGTTCCGGGGTGGTTTCGTTTGTTTCCTGCTCAGCAAATCATAGTGCCTTCTGTGTGCTGGCCAGAGAAGCACATCCACTTATCAGCGAGGAAGACATGCAGGCAGTTAGCCACTCGCAGTATACCGGGGAACTTTAGGGATTGTGGGTGGTGGATTACGGGAAATTGCTTCTGGCTAGTGTGGCAGTGAATCACTAACACTTTCAAAGGGCAGGGGTTTAGATATACCTCAAGCTGAGATTTTTTTTCCCTAATTTTACATTTTTATCAAGATAAACAAATGAAGTCATTACAGAATCCATGACTAGGCTTACTGTCTTCATTGGCCATGGCACTGGGACTGAGCTTTTGGCTGACTTGTCTAAGGGCCAGCCTACAATAGTGTCACCTACAATGCCTTTAGAGGTTCCACAGAATATGTTTACTTTTGTCTTTCCCATCACAGAGGCCGTACTATAAAAGTGACAGAATGGGTTCTTCCTCCCTGCCTCCCTTGCTATAGAAACCACTGTCTAGCTGTATCAGGTGACATCAGTGACAGGAAAATTCCTCCCACCACTGAAAATGACTTCAACTCACCAATTAAAAAAAAAAACAAGACTGGCATATGGATCAAGAAACAAGATCCAACAATATGCTGCATTCAGGAAACATATTTATTTTTTTAAATTTTTTATTTATTTATTTATGTGTATGTGTGTGTGTGTGGCCAGCTCAGCCCACCAGGGGGCGGGGCTGGCTGGCATGTGGTGCTGGAGGATTGAACCGTGGTCCCTGTACTTTGCTAAGCTTGTTTGTTCTAAGTAGGTGCTTTAGACCACTGAGCCATCTCACCAGCCCGAGGAAACATATTTAACCCCCCAAAAAAATTCATAGACTAAAAATCAAAGGATGGAAAACAATTCTCCATGCCACAGGAACCCAGAAAAAAGCAGAAGTGGCTATTCTATTTGTAGACAATACAAACTTTAAGCCAGAACTAATCAAGAGGGACAGATAAGGTCGCTACATAATTTTTAAGAGAAAACTCTAAGAAAAAGAGGTAACAATTGTAAATATTTATGCACCAAACACAGGTTCACCCAGTTACATAAAACAAATTATAAAAGACATGAAAAACAAAATAAGGACTGGAGAGATAGCTTGGCAGCATAAGGGCCTGCCTGGCAAGCTCAAGGTCCAGAGTTTGATCTGGACTACAATAGTACTGCCTGCCATACTGGCCCCAGAACCAGGTGCTATAGTGCACACTGTAACCCCAGCAATAGGGAGGATGAGACAGAAAGATTCCTACAGGTCCAAACTGTATAGGATGACCCTATATCAAAAAAAAGCATTGACACAATGGTAGTGGGGGACCCTAATACCTCATTCTCACCGAAAGATCAACTAGACAAAAAAAAAATCAACAAAGAAATATTAGAATTAAACCAAGCCTGTGAACAAATGGACTTGGTAGATATCTACAGAATGTTCCACCCAAAAACATCAGAACATATTATTCTCAGTTGCCCATGGGAAGCTCTTCAAAATAGCTCATATATTAGCTGACAAGATATGTTTAGGTAAATGTAGAGGAATTGAAATTATCCCATTTATACTATCTGATCATAATGCAATAAAAGTAGAAATCAACAACAAAGGCAATCACAAAAACTATATTAACATGTATATTAAAAAATACCCTTCTGGGGCTGGGGAGATAGCTCAGTTGAGTAA
>NW_004524579.1:26965240-26966966 GCF_000260255.1 Octodon degus | reverse complement strand
ACTCTTTTAGAATATTTTGCTGAGTTTACACACCTATAGTATTTAAATGATGAAACTAAACAAAAAAGGGGATACAGATGAATGGCCGTTTTGTAATCTGTGTATTCAAGGTGGTTAGGATAGATATATAGGTGCATTTTCTTGATGAATAGAGGAACTTGTTCTAATGGTGTTTGTAAATAGGATGTCATGTCTGCATCTTGTCCATCAAGTGACCACTAGGAAGACAGTATGCAGTGTGTTGATTGTTGGAACTGTCCTACCAATTTGATTTGAGACTGTCTCATTGCTATTTATTTGTCAATAAAATTATGGGAAAAAAAATTAAAAAATAAACCGCAAAAAAAAATATATTTACCACAAAGAAAACCCCAGTTCCTAACAGATTCACTGTTGAATTGCTTAAGAAATTTAGAGAACAACTAATGCTGAAACTCTTTAAAGATATTGAAAGGGAAGCTGTATTTCCAAAATCATTCTTGTATTGCAAGTATTACCCTGATTCCAAAACCAGAGGAGAATGCAACCAAAAAGGAAAACTATAGACCAATCTCCCTGATGAACACAGTTACAAAAATCCATAATAAGATACTGGTAAACAATGCAGCAGGTCATCAAGAAGATTATATACCATGACCAAGTATGAGTCACCCTAGGGATATAGGAATGGTCCAATATATGCAATAAATTTAATATACCATATTACATGAGCTAAGGACAGAAACCCGTGATCATCTCAGTTAGATGCAGAGAAAGTAGTTGACAAAGTCCAACACTCAACCATGACAAGAACCCTATGGAAAATTGAAATACTCTTTACCTCAATCTTGTAAAACCCATCTGTGACAAATCAACAGGTAACATCATATTTAAGGGTCAAAAGTAACTCTTTCACTAAACTCTGGAAGAAGACAAGGATGTTCATGGTCACCACTCCTATTCAGTATAGTTATGGAAACATTAGCCAGAGCAATTAGGCAAGAGAAAAAAATGAAAGAAATATGATAGGAAAGGAAGAAGTTAAATTATCATTTGCAGATGATATGATACTCTACATAAAAGACCCCAAAAACTCTACCATAGAGCTCATAGAGTTAATATCCAAATGCAGTAGTGTAGCAGGATATAAAGTCAGCATTCAAAATCAATAGCATTCCTGTATATACACAACAAACGCACAGAGAGAAATTAGAAAAACCACATTCCTCACAGTACCACCTAGAAAAATGAAATACTTGGGAATCCATCTAACGAAGTATATAAAAGTACCCTTAAAAAGGAGATTGAAACACATGTCAGAAAATGAAAAAAATTAAAAAGGGGCCGGGGAGATGGCTCAGTGGAATTTGTGCTTCCCGGGCAAGCACAAGGGCCTGAGTTCAATCCCTGGTTCCATAAAAAAAAAATAAAAATAAAAAAAAAAAAGAGAGAAAAAATGTCTCTTGCTCTTGGATAGGAAGAACAAATATAGTGAAAATGGCTACACTCCCAAAGCTGCTATACAGATTGCCATTGATTCCCATTTGATTCCCAATCAAGATGCCATTAGCATATCTGATAAATCTAGAGAAAACATTCCTAAAATTCATTTGGAACCAGAAGAGATGTAGAATAGCAAAAGCAATTCTGGGCAGCAAAGACAACTCAGGAGGCATCATAGTCCCAGACCTGAAATTATACTACAAAGCTACTGTGATACAGAGAGCACATTGGCCAAGCAATGGCC
>NW_004524579.1:26964098-26964580 GCF_000260255.1 Octodon degus | reverse complement strand
AAGATGTGGTATTTTTATACAATGGAGTATTATTCAGCTATTAAGAATGATAAACTGCAAGCCTTTATATTGAAGTGGATGCCACTTGAACATATTCTCATAAGTGAAATAAGACACACATGTGTAAATATCGTATAGTCTCCCTAGCATAAGAACTCCAAAGAAGAAATACAAATAGAAAGATATAATACAAATAAAAGGAAAGCAGAATCTCAAGGACTAACTAATCAAGAGAGGGAAAGGAGAAGAGCTAGGAAACATGACAATGTTAAACCATACAGTTATATGTAGAAGATGAGCAAGGCAGTGATCCTGAGAATATTCAGAAGATTTTTTAATCTAGTAGTTAATTGGAAAGATTCTCACCCTGACTAACTCTATATACTGATACCTGTGAACTAAGTGACTACACATCAGATGGTAGTTTGTATTAGTAGTTTCATGTTTGGAGTGGCTGTCATTCTGGTATTCTGAATATGGGC
>NW_004524579.1:26960369-26962746 GCF_000260255.1 Octodon degus | reverse complement strand
TCTGTGACAAAGGGGCTAAACATACACACTGGAAAAAAAGGTATCTTCAATAAATGGTTCTGGATAAACTGACTTTCCACATGCCGAGGATTAAAACTAGACCAGTGTCTGTCATGCACTAAACAAATCAAAATGGCTCAAAGAATATTAATTGGAAACATAATATACTGTAAGAAAAAATAGGTAGAAGTCTCAAAGACATAGGTATAAGCAGGGACTACATGATCAAAACCCAGACTGTAAGGGAAATAATACGAAGAATTAAAAGTTGGGGTCTCACCTTATTAAAAAGCTTTTGTGCAACAAAAGAAATCACCAGTAGAATGAAAAGACAACCCACAGAGTGGGAAAAATTTTTACATAATGTCCCTCAGACAAATGACTTCTATCTAGAACATATACAGAATTAAAAAAAAAAAAAAGATTCCCCAAATTCAAAGGCATGATCCAAAAATTGGCATCTAAGATGAATATATACCTCTCGGATGAAGAAATACAAATGGCAAATAAAATGTTCAACATCATTGATTATTTAAAAGATGAGAATTAAAACAACACTGAGATTCCATCTCACCCAAGAAAGAATGGCCATCCTCAAAAAAATCAACTCATAACAAATGCCAGCAGGGCTGTGGGGAAAAGGAACCCTCTCCACTATTGGTGGGAGCATAGATTAGCGCAACCTCCGTGAAAATTAGTGTAGAGATGCCCCAAAAAGCTAGGATTGGAGGTCACATTTTGCCCAGATATTCCCCTTCTGGTATCTTCCCAGAATTAGAAACATCATACCAATACAATATATGTGCACATGTTTATAGCAGTGCAATTAATCATACCTCGATCTTGGAATCAACCCAAATGCCCATCAATCAAGGAATGGATAAAAAAGATGTGGATTTTTTTTACATAAATGGATTACTACTCAGCCATAAGAAAAGATAAACTAGAGACTTTTATAGGTAAAAGGATGCAACTCAAGACCATACTCATAGGTCAAATAAATCAGACCCATATATGTAAACATCATATTGTCTAACTAGTGTAGGAAGCTGAAAGAGCAAGTAAGATCCAAAATGTACAGTAGGTATATTGTGAAATGGGAAAAAAATTTCAAAGACAAACTGATGCAGGGAAAAAGAAAAATATTTATACTCAAGATACTTATAGAGCTAATTTCTCTTAGTTCATTGCTAATATTGTTTGAATAAGATAGCATGCCTATATCCTGTTAAAGACACCATTCATAATGTATAATTACTGGAACTCTCCTACTAACCTGTTTCAAAACTGTTTTATTGGGAGTTTTTTCTCTTTAAAATTAAACAAACAACAACAACAACAACAACAAAAAAAAAAAACATGGAAAATTCTTCCCTCCATTGCTTGCCCTTCTGGGTCCCAGTAGGCTGACTTGTTTCCAGTGGTAGCAGTTGCTAGGGATTGGGGCCACAGCTGCTGCTGTTTGGCTTCTAGGCCCTAGGTGATCTCGCTGGCCCGTGCAGCCAGTTCCTTCACCTCGACGTTCCTTCACCTCCCATTCTGTCTCAGGGCATTGCCCACACTTCTCCAGGACACCGGGCTGAGTTTGTCTTAGAGATTGACATGGCAACTTGAGGAGGCTTGACTTGGGAGTGCTGGGATTCCACAAGCTGCTGGCACTAGGAGGAGTTTGTCCTGTGATTGCTGAGATAATGGCTTCTGACTCATGCCCGCTTCCTGGGCTCGCCCGCCTCCTGGGCTCCAGCACAAGGAGCCCAGCTTCTGTGGGGAGACTCTTCTGACAGGACGCTGGCTGCTGCCTGCAACCCGCTCTGGTTCCTTCACTCCCAGCAAGTATTTTACCTGCCATCCAGAGTCATACTCAAGTCTGTTCTGATTCTGCTTCCTTCTGCTTTTCAGGACCTTAAAGAATTGGTTGAGAAGCTGGAAAAGAATGAGAGGAAGTTAAAAAAACAACTGAAGATTTACATGAAGAAAGTCCAGGACCTAGAAGGTAGAGTGTGGTTGTGTTTTGTGAGGCAGACACGCACATGGCCTCTCCTGCGGGGCTGGGCTGCCACCCTTCAGCACACTGTCCACTTTGCCACCTCCATGGTGGCTGTGCCTGCTCTAGCTATGCCATAGAGAAATTCCGACTCCCTGAGCTTGCCTGGTCTCAGAGTCTGGATGGAAAACGTGAATGAAGTAGGTTTTGGGTGCTTTCCCTGAGCCAAGGATCTGTGGGGTAGAAGATATAAGGCACAGAAAGACCTGGTATTTCCTGCCTTTGAAGGGCTTAGAGTTAGAGACACTGCTTGCTGGGGTAAAATGAGACTGCTGTATAACACATAGACCACATCTCCTGGGCCCTCACCCCACAGCATGGAGTGTCAGGATT
>NW_004524579.1:26952818-26953978 GCF_000260255.1 Octodon degus | reverse complement strand
GTAAAAGGTATTGTTTCTATAATTTCCCTCTCAGTGTGTTTGTTATCTGTGTAGAGGAATGCTATTGGCTTTTGGGTATTGACTTTGTATCCTGCTGTGCTGCTGAATTTGTGTATTATAAGAGTCCTACACTAAGCTGCAAAGGAAGCTGAAAATTTAGGTTTTATCCTCTTTATTAATAAAATACTGGTTATGTTATGTGCTATAAAGCCTTATATTCCTAGGCCTTCTACTTAAATAAACATGACTCCTCTCACCCATGAACAAATGATTGTATACTCATATAGAGGTCTGAACTTTTATAACTCTGCTTATCAAGTTTTAGACAAAATCTGAGTATTGTGTTGCCAACATGTTACTGAAATAAAACACCAAAAGGAATTTTAAAAGTAAAAATATCAACTGTGCCTATAAACGAAATAAATGTTCTTTAAGAAAAGTTTTTTACACATAATGCTTTTCTTTTGTGACACTTAGTTTTATTAGAGTATTTATTTTTCAATAATAGCTAATTTTTGCTATCATCAAGCAATAGATTATTTGATTAGAGAACAGTTAACTAATACCTCATTATGTTATATACAGAAATTACACAGTGAAATTTTCCAGGAAGATTGAGACTTTGTAGGGATCTTAAGCTATAAAAAAAAAAAAAGAGGGACTGTTGTTTTTCAGAAAATAAAATAATATCCCAGTATTTTAGTCTGTTTGGCCTGCTGTAGAACAGATCACTATAGACTGAGTAGCTGAAATAGTAAACACTGATTTCTCAGAGTTCTGAGGCTGAGAAATTTAAGATGACAGTTTAAACTCTCAAATCTTGCCTTTTAAGACTTATAATTCTTGTCCTTAGGAATATGCTTAGAAGAAAACACATTAGGGTAATGAGTATTTAAGTCTGCCTTATGATGACAATTTTTATTTAAAGATAAGCCTACTTAGGGCTGGGAGATAGCTCAGTAGAATAAGCGTTTGCCTGGCAAGCACAGAGTCCTGAGTTCAATCCCCAGCACCGCAAAAAAAAAAAAAAAAAGTTCACCCGTAATGAATAAGGGAATCTTCTGGGGGCCTGGCCCTAGCTCAGTCCTTTAAGTGGCTGCTTCCACAAAGCTGTCAGCCTCAGGTTGCTGGAGTTCGAACCTCACAACTCTCCAGCTGGC
>NW_004524579.1:26937381-26952718 GCF_000260255.1 Octodon degus | reverse complement strand
TTTTTGCGGTACCGGGGATTGAACTCAAGACCCTGCACTTGCAAAGCAAGCACTTATTCTACTGAGCTATCTCCCTAGCCCTGGAGGGTCAGGATTAACCTAACAGTCTGGAGTCCAGTTTAGAAAGTTATCCAAATCGCCATTTCCCAGCACCGAGAATTGCCTCTACTCTGACTCCCACTGCATGGCACTTAAGCACATGCCACTCTGTGGAACCTTGGGAGGCCCCACACCCCTGGATAGCCCTCTCATCCTCTCACCTTTGATTCAAGAGCCACCACCCCAGGACTCTTCCCGTATGCTATCCTAACACAGTCCTGATCACAGGTGTTACTTTGTTTAATCACCTGCTTGCATCCACCTGCTGCTGCAGACCAGGGCCTCTAGGAGGCCAGGGGTGTCCAGGCATGTGGTCACATGTAAGCGGGTGTGGCCTCTTCCTAGCCGGTGCTCTCTCCCCATACCTGCCCAAGGAGCCCAGCCATATTGGGCTTTCTTGTTTTCTGTTTGTTCTCATTCTCCTAGTTTCATGACCACCAGCTTCTCCCTTTTCTTAGTCCTAAAACCTATCATTCCTTTCCTCCTGTATCTACCCCTCCTCCTGTGACTAGTCCTTGCCCCCTGTCAGATGACTGAGCAGCTTCCCAGGCCCTGCATCTGGTCACAGCACTGTCTGCATCCCCTCCCCATGGCCTAAAAAGTAAAATTCTGGCTGTCCTTTGGTGCTCCTCTCCACACGGCCCCTGTGCCCACACATACCGCCTCCCTGTTTGTCTCCCATTCATCCAGAAGCTTGTGGGAAGTGGGATCAGGTAGTCTGACTGACCAGCCCTTTTCTGCCTAGTCATGGGGAGTCACGCAATCCTTCATCCCGCCTGCTCCTTTGGGCCCTTCCAGCTTCAGCTGCCCTCAGCACCCACCTGGCCAAGCTGCACTGTAATGTGTGCATCCATGTGAAGACGCAGATGCACCTCCCTGCCTGCACTGGCCAGGGCAAGGCTGGGGGCTCCACCCTGTCTGCTGCAGTGCTCGAAATAGTGCTCAGGTGTGCCTGGAGGAGAATCTGGATGCCTCCCACCCTCCCTCTCAGGCTAAAGGCAGGCCTGAGTGAGGGCTGACCAAGCCTTTGTAACCCTCAAATGTCCCACCAAAGTTCCTCCTGCATATTTACCTCTGTAGTTGTCTGGATTGCGCTTAGCAAGGTCTGAAACCTAAGTCTACCTTGGGGTGCCAGTGACAGTGTCTTTCAGTAGCCTGGCCACCATTATGCTTCCCTGCCCATAACCATAGGCAGTGTCCTCAGTCTTGGACCCCAACAACTGTGTCATGATGTCTGCTCTCTAGCCACACAAGGGAGCTGAGCTGAGCAGAACAGGCCTGGATAGGGCTATAGAGATGTGGTATTGCCTTTCTTTACAATTTGATAGGCAAAAAGCAGCTGCCAACAGAACAGGTCGAGCATCCTGCTCCTTCAAACCCTTTATAAGTTTTCTCCACTCCAAAACCTGTCCATTGCCATTTCAAGGATTTTTCCTCCCCTTGTCTGGAGTGGACCCAGAATCAAGTGCTGGATCTTAAGGCCACATCTAAGGTGTGGCACAGACTGCAGTAGCAGACCACATGGAGTGTGGGAACTCAGGGACCAGAGCACTGATCCCCAGACCCAGGTTCAGGCCTCTGCCCACCAGTCCCAGCCCTGCCCACAGTCTGCCACTGGACATCGTGTCTTAGTCACTGTCTTGTCACTGGGACACAGTACTGGCACCCACAACTTCCAGGAAGAGAGGTTTATTCTGGCTCAGAGTTTGGTGAGGTTTTAGTCTGTAGTTGGCTGGCTCCAAGGCAGGCAGCATGGCCACGCGGGGCATGGCAAAGGAGGCTTGCTCACCACATAGCCCTCGGGGAGCACAGAGAGAGGACAAGAAGGAGACAGACCCTTCCAACAACTCGCTTCCTCTGACCAGACTTTACCTCCCAAATCGCAGCGAGCTTTGAGCTCAGCCGTGGACCGGTTGATGAGTGTTACACTCCCAGGATCCAAGCACCTCCCCAGTGCCCCACCCGGCAGCCCATGGTTTTAAAGGAATTCCGAGCAATAAACTGAAACAGTCCTCATTCATGTTTGCCCTCCTGTCTCTCCCATTCAGCTGTCCAGGCACTGGCCCAGAGTGACCGGAGGCATCATGAGCTCACCAGGCAGGTCACGGTGCAGCGGAAGGAGAAGGACTTCCAGGGCATGCTAGAGTACCACAAGGACGATGAGGCCGCCCTCATCAGGAACCTGGTGACAGGTCAGAACCCACCAGGGCGCACCCCACAGCAGCACTCACACCATCTCTCCACTTCCAGTTCTGTCCACAAATGGCCCCCCTCAGCCCCAGCCTCACACAGCCTCACCCATGCCTCGCCCTCATACCTACCATTCCAGCTGCCCCTAACAACCCACTGCTTTTCCAGGTAAAAATTCCATCCAATTGGAGCCTCCTATAAACTTGGGAAGGGGAGCATCCCTTCTGCCTATGGTGGGTGAGGACAAGGGAGCTACCAGGGTGACTCAGCTGCCCCTCACCTCTCCCCAGCACAGCCACAGTCCCCTTTCCTTGGTGAAGCTTGGTATGAGTGACAGCACACTGGAAGTCAGCTCAGGTTTATGGGCGCCCCCACTGCAAGAAATTCTGCCAGCCACCTTGGCCTCCTCCCCTTGTCTTTATCCTCACAACAGCCTTTTCAGTGGCTGCTATGCTACTCTTGTTTTATAAGCAAAGCTGCAGCCATTCTAGAACTTCTCTTGGTCATACAGCAGGCCTGCAGTGATCACAGACTCAGACTCCTTCCGTCTGGCAAGACTTTACACTTCCTAGGTGCTGTGTGATGGAGCACATGTGGGGATGGGTCTGGACTTAGCCTGTTTCCAAACATGACCCTTTCTTCCAGGCCGTGTAGCTGAGGACCAGTGTTCTCATAAGTAAGCACCACTAGTACAGAATGATGAAAAACAAGGTTAATAATATATTGCTCACAGCGTGGTCCAGTAGCATCAGCATCCCCTCAGAAAATGCTAGAAATGCAGAATTCCAGGTTCTGCTATAGACTTCCCGAATCAGAATGGACATAGCAAGAAACCAGATAATTCACCTCCTCACTGCAGTCATGATGAGCACTGAGTTCATGCACGCAGAGGGTCAGGGGACAAGAAAAGCATTACAAGTTTAAAGAAATTCAGTGCAGGCAACTGAAGTCCACTGCACAGAGCACCTCTGCCTAGGTCAGGACTACATGGGTCCATCAGGGAAGTTCATCAAGATGAACAATACAGTCCCTGCATTCACCCACAGGTTCTCACCCAGGCATACGACAGTGTCAGGGCTGACCTGCCTAGCCCTGATGCGCTTGCCAGAGTTACCAGGCAGCTCTTGGAGCTGCTTTGCAGAGCCCCTCCCCACCCCAGTTTGGTCCTCAGCTGCCAGGAAAGGAGAGCTTCCCTGTTACTTTCTGCCCCTCAGGGTTACTCTTCCTGGATAATCAGTGAGTGAAGTCTGCCTTGTATTTGCCAGTTGCTCACCTTTGCACTTGGATAATTCTGTATGGATAATTCCACAGAGCTGGGAGAAGGAGTTGCCCTCTAGACCATCGTGCAGAGCAGCTCTTTGGGGCTGCTCTCCGCACTGACCTCAGAATGCTTTGCCAGTCATATCAGCCCCTCCCCCTCTGGTCTCATGCCCCATATGCCTTCAACAGGCCACCTTCATGCTGTGTGCTCAAGCCCATCAAGCAGCTTCATGCACAGCCAGATGGAAGACTCTTAGGTGGTCTCACCCTCTGCACCCCAAGGACTAGCTCCCTTCTCTGTGGTACCCTGTGTCCCCATCTATAAAGTAGCATAGTAGAACAACCTTCCATACCACATCACATGACATATAACAGGGGAATGTCCTGGATGAAAACTGTACAGCCTTCTCACAAGGAGGAATTCAAAGAAAGGGCAGCTTTTGCTGGGCTGGTAAAGTTCAAGTAAGAGACAAACATTGCACGTGTAAAGGAGGCTACTAAAGTCCCTCCTGCTCCTCAGCACTGTGCCTAACTCTGGGGCACAGGAAAAATGAGGTGCAACCTCTCTAGAATGCACTTTCTTCCAGTTGTTTAACTTGAACGTTTTTAGTAGCACACTTACAACTGAACGTTTTGCTCTTTTATCGGTGTTCATTTGCCCTGTAGTTGTCCAATGATTAAATGTGACACAAGTTCACCTGAAACTTCTTCAAACAGGCTGCATTAGGAACAGACCTTTACACTCTAGTGAATGAAGCTCAAAGTTCACAGCACCAGGGTTAACTAAATAAGACTATTTAACTTTAATAAGTTAAATAAATAAATGCCAAGTGGCCTCTTGCTGCTGTTATTGCTAAAGTGGCTCCAGGCAAGATCACCTTCTGCTGAGTTACCCAGGAAAAGCACCCAGTCACCAACCCCTGCAGAAGACCCCATCCGAAGAGAGGCCACCTCTTAGAAACTAAGCACTGGCATGTTGCTTTGGAGGAGAGAAGGGCATGAAGTCATGGTCTCCTCCCTACAGATGCTAAGATTTAGCTGGGATGCCTGAGCAGGGCTGTTTAGTCATGGTAAAATGTCAGGGCTAGATGTCTAGGCCTAATTTTTTTTTCTGGATAAATGCTTTTCTAATTAGAACTAAAAGACCAATTGGCACCCACTTGTTGAATTTACAGAATGTCTAAATGTTACACCATGTACCCAAAGTATTAAGGCCTGCCATTATCCTTTAACTGGAAGGCTGCATTTGAAAGGATGATGTAGCCAAGTAGCAACTGAAGATGTGGCAGCATGACCCACCCCACAGATCAGCCCCAGCAGAAGTCCTGAGGATGCTGCCTCCCTGCTGGCAGACTGTGGGTGGCCTCCGCTCCTTGCATTCCAAGGCAGAGGGGCTCCGCAGCTGTTGGTTTGGGCAGGTAATGAGAGTGAAGACTGAGGGCAGGGATGTCATGGGAGCCCCAGTGAGACTTCCAGGCTTGCCTTGGGCCAGGCCTTTCCTCTCATTTGTCTGAGCTCCTGCCATCCCTTATGTCTTTAAGCCTGGTTTGCTGGCTCCCTCAGCACGCTCAAGCTTAAAGCGCAGCCTGACAGTTTCTGCCTGGCTCTCCAGAGGCTTTAGCAGGAAAAGGTCAAAGAGCTGAGTATGAGTATGCAGGTCATAGGGAGAGTCACGAGGCCCTCGTGTTCCTATGACAGCCTGCCTGGGGAAGGTGGGCAGGGGGGTGCAGAAGGGAGGGTCTGGAAGAAGAGACTGGCCGGGGTGGGGGAGGTGCTGGCAAAGGGACAGAGGGGCAGTGGCCTGTTAGGGTGGTTTGGCTATGAGACATCAGGGCTGGGGCTGCCACGCAATTCAGTCCCAAACTGAGGACTGAGGACAAAGGTTGTTCCCAGTCCTTGGCAAACAGGTTCTGTCTTTGGAAAAACCCACTTTGCCACAATCAGCTGGGGCCAGCCTTTGTTCTGTGTCTGTTGGAGAAGCAACTGTGCTCACACGAGGGAGTTGGTGTGCCAAGAATTAGTAATTCAGGAGTACTCACCAGTAAAGAAGCTAGTTGCTGTCCACAGCCTACCTCTGGCCACAGAGTCCTTGTTGGTAGAGGACCAGCATGTCTCTGTGTAACCGGTAGGCCTTTTTTGTATATGTCGTAAGGATAAGGGTTTAGGAGCCAGTCTTAATATTGTAGGACAAACTACTAGGAACTTTTGTTTTTGTTTTGATTCTTTTTGCTCGGTCTTTGAGACAGGGTCTAGCTTTGTAGTGTTATCTGTCCTTGAACTCCAGATGATCTTCCAGCCTCAACTTCCAAGTGCTAGGGTTGAGTGTGTACTACACACCTAGGTAGTTTATTTGTTTTTGACTTGTGTCTGAAACTATTAGCAAGTCAGAAAGGATTTCCATATTCTGAGCACTTTCTTTTCTCCTGACCTAGGTGAGTTGCAAAGTATTACTATAAGCATTTCTGTTTGAAGTGAGGATTCTGACAGCCAACGTGTCCCCATAGATCTCACACTTGCTGTCACTGTTTCAGACCTGAAGCCCCAGATGTTGTCTGGCACGGTGCCCTGTCTCCCTGCCTACATCCTTTACATGTGCATCAGACACGCGGATTACACCAACGATGACCTCAAGGTGCACTCGTTGCTGACTTCCACCATCAATGGCATTAAGAAAGTCCTGAAGGTAAGGGCCTGTGTGGAAGGCTGGGGTTCACAGTAGACTGGAAGAAGGTGGTACCTCCCTGTTGCTATTCCCGTATGGGCTCTGCAGCAGCAAGTTTGCTCAAGCCACCAACTGTGCTAACAGGGATGCCCCGCAGTTCCTAGGGGAGCATGCTCAGGCTCAGAGATGGCAGGGGGGCCCAGAAATCCAGTGTTGACCTCAAACCATCTCTGCCAGGCCTCCAGAGACACCCAGCGCTGTGCTTAGGGAAGCCTTGGCTGCCCAGCACCACAGACACTAGGGAGATAGCCGTCCTGCTGCAGCCAGTGGCGGGCGGGCCTCACTCTGGACAGAGTTCATGGCCACGTCTGGGAGCGGGCGCTCTTGCATCTCTCCAAAGGGGCCAGGCGCTTGCGGCCCAGGGTGCGGCACGGGGAGAACTCTTTTTTCTTTTTTAATTAATTTATTTATTTTTTGGCAAAACCAGGGATTGAACTCAGGTCCTTGTGCTTGCCAGGCAAGTGCTTATTCCACTGAACTATCACCCTGGCTCCTTTTTTTTTTTAATTAATTTTATTGAGAAACAAATAGAAATGAGACAGTTTCAAAACTGATTAGCAGGACAGTTTCAATAATTAATACATTGCATATTGTTGTCTTCATAGTGGTTATTCGTAGTACAAGATGCAGACAGGATATCCTGCCCAAACACTATTAGTACAAATCTTTCTTCTCATTGAATTAAGAGAAAGTAGCGGTGTATCTATCCTAACGATTTTGTATATACAAATACAAAATGGTCCTTCATTTGTATCCCTTTTTGTTTAGTTTGTCAGAGATGGATATTCCATTGCCATTTAAATATTGTAGGTGCATGAATTCAGCACAATAATCCAGTATACTCCAGTAGTCCATAATAGTCTCTTGATATTCATCAGCTTACTAGGTGACGCAGCCTGGACCAGGACCTGCTGTCACAGGCATTGAAACAGTTCAGGTGTGATGCCTGAGACACAAGCTCTTCCCAGTGTAGATACAGGCTAACCTGCCAAGTCAAGGTCTGCCCATAGACACTGGACTATGTGTGACAAGATGAGACTTTTGAGGGAAATTTGCCCTCAGGGGCTTCCAACTCCGTGCAGGCCTGAGCCCCAAGTATTACTGCTCTTAGACACTGCCTTCAGTTCTCCCCCTTACTGTCACTTCCAGACGGAAGCCATTCTTAAGAGCACTGAGGCCAAACAAATTCTGGGTCTACTAGCCCAGATTCCCACCAGGAGCGCACCAAGCCAGCCTTGAGCTCCTGGCTTCATGCTCCTGAGAGTGGCGTTGCCTTCTGTACCCTAGTCTCCATGTGCAATTTAATTCGTTCACAGCACCAAATATGTGTTATCCACATTCTAGACTCTCAAAGTGTGTGTCTCTGGCTTTGACCTCTTTAACAACTTTCAGGTGGAGTCGTGGGTCAGTTCAAGGCAGCCCAGGTCTGACTCTGTCATTTCCTTAGGGAAGCCTTCCTGCTGTCCTGAGCTACATTAGCACCCCACCCCTCCAGCCTTTTTTATTGGCCACTCATACCACTCTCAGCCATTTAAATAATGATGCTGCTTGCCTCAGAGAAAGAACTCTATGGTGCAGAAGCTGAATCATAACTGTTTGGGTTGCTAAGTGGCCTTTGTCATTTAGTTATGAATTTGTTGCTGTGTTCTATACTTAACATCATGGGACACCTGCCCTCCACATCTGTGGAACACCAGATTATTTCACTGCCCTGCTCCATCATCCCTGCATTGAAGAGCTGGTAGTTTGGAATCAGGGCCAGCCAGACCAAGGGCTTAGACTAGTACCTGAGGCCACAGGGCTGAGCTTCATCTTACCACTTGGCTTCACATTCTTCCACTGTGGGGGGCAGCTTTTCTTCATGTGTGTTCCTGAAAGCACAGCACTAATCAGGGGAATAGATCTCCATCTATTCTATGGGGATCTAAGTATCTTGTAGTACTTCTCAGTAAGCGGTCTCCTCTCTGACTGGCAAGAGCCCAGCCAATCAGGGCTGCTGGGGAGTGCTAGGTGGTAGTGGGGAATGTGGAGGGACAGAGACAGTGAGCATTTCACCTGACAGGAGCCACTTAGCTGGGGATCTCCATTTCTTCTCACAGAAGCACAATGACGACTTCGAGATGACAACATTCTGGTTATCCAATACCTGCCGCCTCCTTCACTGTTTGAAGCAGTACAGTGGAGATGAGGTGAGTGCTAAAATGGGTTCCCAAAAAGCATCCTTGATTTAAATCCCTTAAAATGATGTAAGGTCATTGGAGCACTTCTGGGACCTCAGACTGGGCAGGCCTTATCCCTGGGCCTAGTTCCAGGTGGCTTTAATCATCCCAAGTGTCACTGACACTTGCCCCTTTAGTAAGTAGAATTAATAGAAAAATTAGTTTGCTTAATTCACCCATTGCCAGGGTTTCTCCAGGGAAATCCTTATGCCCTTGTATTTCTAAAGCCATTCTAAAGAGACCATTTCCATGAATGCTGGAAGAAAGCTGAGTTGTTTAGTGTGCCAGACCATATCCTAAGTCAACTGATTAGTTGTCGTATTTGGGACAGGTAATGAGAGGCAAGTAAGAAGGCAGTGCCTGATCAGAACTACACTGGCGTGAACTGACCTTGAGGGCCCCCTTTGTGCTTCCACCCAAATTGGACTCCTTATCCAATGATTTCAAATTTGTCTTGAGGCAGCTGACACCATCATGTCATGTTTCTCTCTAGACCCTGGTCTCTGAGAGCCCCTCCCCTGTGCTCTGCATTTAGCCTGGCGACCTCAACACAAATGAGCTTTCCACCTAGCATCTGGAATGGGAGCCTCCCTGGCTCCAGCCCTGCCCACACCCAGGTCCCTGTAGGTCTCCTCTACTTTCCTTTCTCTCTTGGTTTTCACAGAGCTCACTGTTCACACTTCCCTCAATCAAGGTGTAGTCTACATGAGAACCATGCAATCGTTTTTAAAAATATGTTCTATCTTTTATGCCAGAAAAAATATGGACACTTGCCTCTATGAGACAGTACAAGGAAATGTCAGCCCAGTCCGTCTACCTTCTTTAGATGGTGGACTGACTTAATAGCTCTCCTGAGACTGAGAACCTCTGTTTGATCATCTGCTTTAATTCTGAAAGGGATAGGTCATGGTGGAAGGAATGGCCTTCTGTTGTGTAACTGTGACACAAATTATTCTCACTTTAGGTGAAGAGTGATACTTAATGTCATCTCATTGAGATTTATCACTTTATCTAATGTTAACATATATTCTAAATAAAACGTAGATTATTGTTTCTTGTGCTTATGTTCTCAGAGAAGACCTTAACCAGCACCCAACCAGGTCTGGGGAGTCTAAATGAAAAAGAATGAAGGACTATCTTAGCAATCGCAGTTACCTCCTATTCCTCTTGTTTTTGTTATATTAAAAATGTTTTATTCCTTGGCACAGTGCAAAGGCTTTGCTAAGGATGTCACCTTGCTGAAAGCACTGCTCTTTTTAGCTGCTATAGGTCTCCCTTGGCCTAAATGAAAAGGAGATTAGTCAATGAGTCCTTTCAGTGTCCTTCTAACATATATATATTTCATCCAGTTAATATAGAAAGCTAAGAGGACACAGTGCTAGCCTATGAAATTAGCTCACTTCTTCTGTTACTTCTGATACTCAGTAATAGAAGCCATGGAAAGTGTTCTGTTGTAGACACATATAATCTGGCCCATGGTCATGCTTCCTTAAGGGCTTCATATGCTCTAATATTTTCAAGAACCTGAATAGAGACTGCAGAAAGCATGGATCTCTTTTCTCTAACCTGGTACCAACCTACATTTTGGTACTTTTGTTGTTGTTATTTTTTAATTTGGTATATGGTCTAGCTACATAGCTCAGACTCATAGTGATCTTCCAGTCTCAGCCTCCCCAGTGCTGGGATTACAGGCATGCACCACCATGCCTGGTCTTGGTAGCCAGCACAGCATGTGGTACTCGGGATCAAACCCAGGTCCTTGTGCTTGCCTAGCAGGTGCTTAGAGTACAGAGCTCTCTCTCCAGCACCTACATTTTGGTATTTTAGAGAAATCATTTTACTTCAGGGATTTGGACTCCATAATTTAGGCCTTTTTAATTACACAATTCTGACTTCTCTATCATATTGGGTGAGTTTTTTACATTGCCTTTAAGTTCAAGGGCTATCATCTAGGCCTTAAAAACTGATAGGACTTTGTGGAACATCTTTTAAGTAGGGAGTACATGGGAATTACTAATGTGACTTGTCTGTCTTTTCTCATTGCTGCGATACAATACCTGACACTTGCAAATTAGAGGAGGAGAGGATTTTGTTTGTTGGCTCACAGTTTATAGAGGTTTCAGTTCACAGACACCTGTCTCCAAGGCAAGGTGAGATAGCAGAGGAGACACAGCACATGGGCAGCTCATGGAATGGCCATGAGACACAGAGGGGGATCAGGAAGGAGGTGGGCCCTTCCAGGCCACGCCACCAGTGACCCACCTCCTCCAACCAGGTTTCAGCTCCCACCTCATCTTTACCTATCAACTCATCCAAGGACTAATCCTTGGACTAATCTGCTAAGTATCATGTCCCCATGATCCAATCCCCTCCCCAAAGGCCCCACTTATGAGTGCATGAAACATTAAGGAGAGTATCTAGGTATGAACCATAACATGAACGGAGCCTCTGAGGCTGCTCTGAGCTCAGGAGATGGATCATAGACCCTAAGAAATGCACATCTCTCCTCTACAGGGCTTCATGACCCAGAACACCGCGAAGCAGAATGAGCACTGTCTGAAGAACTTTGACCTCACTGAATACCGCCAGGTGCTGAGTGACCTTTCCATCCAGATCTACCAGCAGCTCATTAAAATTGCGGAGGGCTTGCTGCAACCTATGATAGGTAAGCTGGCACAGATTTCTGGTAATTGTCCTGGAGCCTGAAGAAGAAGTGGCTGTGGTGAGCTCCTCTGCCTTCTGGGAACCAAATACATTAGCCACGGCCAAGGCTTCCTTAGTGAGGGCACAAGTAGGTATGCTCACCATTCCTAAGTGACCTGTGAAATTTTCAACACCATCCCGTAAAGAACACACATTATGGAAGTATGGCAATATGATTAAAAATATATATAATCCTCTTATCCACTACATGCTTAATTCTTTTTTTTTTTTGGTGGAACTGGGGATTGAACTCAGGCCCTTGTGCTCACCAGAGAAGCACTTATTCCACTGAGCCATCTCCCCAGCCCCTACGTGCTTAATTCTGATGGAAAGAAAGCATGTGGGTTCATGTGAAAGAACACAGCAGAAGCCCTCAGGCAGTAAATATTTATCGAGCACGTACTCTGGGCAAGCAGTAAGTTCACTAGTGCACTAAACATGAAGTCAGAACTGAAAATCAAGGCAGTGATATTGCCAGTTACAGGCGGCACACATGTACATCACTCACTGTACCCACTGAAGGCTTGGGAGGGAACCGAACCCCCCCTTGTGTGTAACGCCTTCTCTCTATTCTTACAGCACAGGTAGGTTACAGGTGAGTTCTAGATAGGATCAATCCAGAAGGCCATCTCCTGGGAGCAGGTCACTCCTGCCTCTCTGGTAGTTCTCTAAGGCACTACACGGGGAGACGGGCATCAAGCTGGAGATACGTAAGAACTCACAATACTGTAATGGTTGGTAAGACCAATTCTGGAGTCAGATCTAGCTTCAGATCCCAGCCCTGCCACTTCCTTGCAGCATGACTTATAGGCCTATTACTTTATGCCTCAGTTTGCTCACCAATGAAATACAGTGCCTCCTCGGCTCTTTGGATGAAAGAAGTACTATGAATAAAATACCTGAAACACAGTTAAATCCTGCTCAGCAAGTGAGTTGGAATTATTAAGCTAATATTGACATAGTGGCAGGGCGATAGCTACATGCAAATTTCTCAGTTCTCAAACTACTCTCAGCACAGACAGTATAGAATCAAACCCACTTGTGCATTATCTTTATCCCATCACCAATTAATTTAAGTGAAAATTTGGCCCACAACTATTCCATATATAATTCCAACACATTAGAAAGTTTTTGCAAAGTTCCTGAGTGTGTCAACATTGTACACTCTGTATTGCATCTTGCTGAAGTCACAAGTACTGTCTGATCTGAGCAGTCCAGTGGCAGAGCTTGCTTGAGGGAACTATGCTTTTCTTTCAGTTTCTGCCATGCTGGAAAATGAGAGTATTCAGGGTCTATCTGGTGTGAAGCCAATGGGCTACCGGAAGCGCTCCTCCAGCATGGTAGATGGGGATAACTCCTACTGCCTGGAAGCCATCATCCACCAGATGAATTCCTTTCATATGGTGATGTGTGACCAGGGCCTGGATCCCGAGATCATCCTGCAGGTGTTCAAACAGCTTTTCTACATGATCAACGCAGTGACTCTCAACAACCTCCTCCTGCGGAAGGATGTCTGCTCCTGGAGCACGGGCATGCAACTCAGGTGGGCGGTGCCGCACTCAGCACACAGTGGGCCCGACACTAGCTGGGAGCCGAACACAAGGCATTTGGCTCTAGAAGTCAAGTCTGAATCTGTTTCTCCTTGTCACAGTATATGACTCGAATCTCCATCTCCTTTGTATTGGTTGGTGAAACTCATCAAAGCTGAGGTGATAACTTAGGAAACAAATGAAAGCTTAAAGATTATATGCTCTAAAAACTAGATCGAGGTGGTTAGGTCAGAGAGAAATTGATGAGTTAAGAGGCACAAAGGGAAGCATAAATGTGTTTGTGATGTTAAATGCAGGGTTTTTAAATTAAGTATATTTAATGCCTCTCCCAAACTAATTTATATAGACACATGAGGTATTTAATCTTTGTTTAACTGTAAGCACACATTCATTCATTCTTCATTCAAAAGACAGCTGAGTGCCAACCACTTCTCAAACTTCTAGCCCTGTGAGATAATTAAGGTGAAAAGAATGATGATAGGAATTGCAGTGGGCCCTTGAAACACAAACAATAAATTACATCTTATCGATGCCCTTGTGCCAATAAATTACTTTTTACCTAAGGTACAACATAAGCCAACTTGAAGAGTGGCTTCGAGGAAGAAACCTTCAGCAGAGTGGAGCAGCTCAGACCATGGAGCCTCTGATCCAGGCGGCCCAACTTCTACAGTTAAAGAAGAAAACTCGTGAGGATGCAGAGGCCATTTGCTCTCTGTGTACCTCCCTCAGCACCCAGCAGGTAGGGTTCTTCTAGGCCTTTGGCAGCCCTGGCACTTGAGGTACGCCCCACTTCTGTTCCCATCTCTTCTTCCCAGAGATTCTTCTTAGTGTTCTTTCCTGGCCTTTGTAAGCCCTCCTGATTCACTTCTGAAGTTGCCATTGATGGGATGTTCCTAACCAGCCAGGAGCCACCTTGGTCTTGTGAGCTGCTTCCCACAATTCTCATTTGCTTACTTGGAAGATAAAGTAGCAAGCCTATAGTACATCAAGCCCAAGTAACAACATTTTTAAAACAGTGAATTCTAGATTGTTTTTTACCTAAATTATTTTTTATATTCTGAAGTAGTATCAAGCATTTGCTTTTTTTATAATCATTTGCTTTCTTTGTAGTTATAATTTCAATATGGTCCTGTTTTAACTGATGACTCATATTGGTTTTTTGTGTAAAATCATTGAGCAACATTTAAGTGCCTGTTGTATTTATAGTACTATTTGCTTGTAGATGTATTGCCATTATGTGTGTGTGTGTGTGTGTGTGTGTGTGTGTGTGTGTGTATGTGTGTGTTTATATTAATTCAAAGGCAGGGAGAATTTGCCCTCTATTTTAAGTGTATCTATTTGGAAATGAACCGTGAAGACCAGTATTGTACAAGGAAACTAGGTTTCCAAACTAGATGCATCTTCTTCTCAGCCAGCACCTAGAAACAGCCAACTCCAACTCAGTACTGTAGTTAGTTGCTACCCCCTCCAATAACTACTAAAAGATATATTATCAAAATCTTAATAAAATTGCTTCCTCCTGCAAATGTACTGAAAGTTTTCCAGCTTTTCTCCACTTTAAAATATATTTTACTTTCACAAGTTTACTCCTGAAATGCAGCTGGCTTTGCACTGGGGCAAGCTACTTCCATCATTCACTTGGTTGGCAGAAAAAAGATTCTCTCCACTTCAAGATTATCTCCTTCCCCTGTGATGCTCTGGACTGGCTTCCCAGTGTGGTGATGTCGTCTTGGAGGGGAGGAGAGGGCATAGGCTTTGAGTAAATATCCTTCCTGGCCACCCACTCACTGTGAGATCTAGTCAGGCCACCACGCCAGAGTCTCGGCTCCTTATCCAGGAGCCAGGGACACAGCCCCTCCAGATCTGGGGGAGGGGTGAAGGAGCTGCATACAAGGCTGGTGCTTGGGGCATAGCAGCTGGGACCAACACCACTCTGTCTGGAGCTGAGGCTCCATTCCAGATAAGAAACACTCATGTGTAAAACTTTTTTAGTTGGGAGAAGCAGGTGTAAGTGTGATTAGGTGCTTTTAAATAAGACCTTTCTCACCTGACATTGTTCCATCTGATCTATAGGTTCTGTCTATAGAGGATTATTCACTTGTACCAATGCTATGTAATCTCTTAAAGTTCAAAAGTTGATTCATTTCATTTAGCTCTGTGCTAAACTTTGTTTTCATTCCAACAGATTGTCAAAATTTTAAACCTTTATACTCCCCTGAATGAATTTGAAGAACGAGTAACAGTGTCATTCATACGAACAATCCAGGTGAGTTTATTTATTTTTATTGATACTGGAAATTGAACTTAGGACCTTGTGCTTGCCATGCCAGGCAGGTACTTGTGTCACTGAGCTAAATCTCTAGCTCCAGATGAGTTTTAAAATATGAATCAATTTTTTTTGAACATTCATATATTAGTGCTTTAAAGAGTCCCAAAATCCAGAAACTTCTTTCTTTTTCTTTTAATACATTGTTTATTGTTACCTTAGTGGTTATTCATAGTAAAAGATGCAGACATGATATCCTGTCCAAATACTATTAGTACAAATCTTTCTTCTCATTGAATTAAGAGAAAGTAGCTGTATATCTATCCTA
>NW_004524579.1:26924028-26933252 GCF_000260255.1 Octodon degus | reverse complement strand
AAAAAAATAAAAAATAATTTTAAAAAAAGATAAGTCTACTTAAAAGGAGCCCCAGATAATTTGGGCTGGGTGCCCAGCCTTTGTGTGTCACAGCATCGAAGGGTGACTCCAAGCACCGCATGTTAGTTACACAATGCAGATGCTTTCCAGAGATTCTGTGCTTTACCCAGTGAAGTAATGTCAACATGAAATAAGGATGAGAAGAGTCAGGAGAAAGGGAACCGAGGAGGAGCTAAACAAAGACACTGAAGGACCTTAAGGGAACACAGGCTTTTATGTAAGAAGCTGTTCCTTTGAAATACTTTGGACTTTATTCAAACCCTTACCATATTTCAGTGTAGAGATTCAGAGATTTAGAAAGGGTCCCTGGAACTGAAGAGAGCTTTGGTAAGAATACATGACTTTAACCTTTGTGTCTAAGTAGAGAATAGAGGGCGAAGTTGAAGGAACAGGTGCCAAGTCAGACTGAAGGTCCGTTGTGCTCTTAAGGACAGTGGAGAAATGCCAGGAGTTAAGATGCATCCCACTGGGAGAAGTGGGCAGAGTGTCACCATGAAGGCATCCCATGGGATGCAGGAAGGTGCTGATCAAAAGGACCCAGCTAGGAAACAGTGGGGGACAAGGTAGACAGCAGAATAGCCATTAGTACCTGGCCCTGAGTGCAAAACTGATAAATGGCCCAAGCTTGCAAAAATGCAAGTTTAGAAAGTCTTACTCTTTCTTACTCTGTGGAATGTCTGAGACACACCAAACGAAGTACCAGAACATTATAACAGCAGAATTTTCAAGAGAATTCAGGTTGAAGGTCAAAGGATACATGCCAAGTCAGACTGCAGATATAACAAAGTAAGGACAAAGGAAAAATGTCATGGAGGGTTAAGGGTTAGACGTCTCTGAAAACATATACGATCAGATCCTAAGTCATCCATACCTATTAATCTCAGTGTCTGGCAATTGTGGGGGGTTTTTTGTCTGTTTGTTTTAACCCATACAGAGTTCAGAGGTAATGGTGATCAATCCCACTATCCTATACCTTAACACATGTGCCAAAAATCCTCTTATTAAAGCAGACAGTCTGTACAATATATTGACCTTTAAGAATGTAGATTTGAATGTGTCAAAGCATCACATAGAGCTATATTCCATAAACATGTACAATTTGTCTGTGCCAGCTAAAAATTGAAATAACTTTTTCAGTACTAGGGATTGAATCCAGGGCCTTCATACTGAGCTACATCACCAGTCTTTGTTTATTTTTTATTTTTTTATTTTGAGACAGAGTTTCTCTAAGTTGCCCAGGTAGAATTTGAACTTATAGTCCTCCTGCCTCAGTTTCCTTCAGTGCTGAGATTATAGGTGTGCACCACTGTACATGGCATCTTGTTCCGTTACACTGTTGTCTGAACCTTTTACCACTTTTTCAAGCCCTTCAGATAGTGGAGCCTGGAGAAAACATGTAATGCAGAGAAGTGAAAGGAGCTTAAGGACTGTCAGAATGGTTTTTTTCCAGTGTCTCCCACCACTTTACATTTTTTGTACGCTTCCGTATATTGTGTGAAACATTTATAGCAACAAACATAGCAAAGCTCAGTGTGAGCTGAGTGTGCGCAATCACCAGCACCAGCGTGCTTTTCAGTGAGGTCACTCCATTTCTTAAACTGAATTAGTGAGGTGTCTCTAAATGTCCTTATTTTCTAAACTTTGCTCCTTGTTGTTTCAAATTATTTTCTAAAACTACTAAACTTACTTTAAAATTTAGCCCATCTTTTAAGGTCCTAAATATGAGTGTTTTGTGATCAGTACTTGGGAATGTATGGCCAGCCAAATAGCTCAGTGGATTAAAGCACCTGCAAGCAGGCACAGAAGCTAAGGGTTCAATCCCTGGGCCTGCCATGCTGGCCCGTCCCTGAAGTGAGCTGAGATGGCAATTGAGACTGTGTGTGGTGGCATGTACCTAGAACCCCAGCTCTTGGGAGGCTGTAAACAGGCAGATCACTAAGTCCAATCTAGTAGTGAGACCCTGAACACCCTGCAGACCCTTCCCTCAAAATACAAAAAAAAAAAAAAAAAAGCCTGCTTCTCAGCACTTTTCAAATACTACCATGTATTCACAGCTCCTATTTCAAGGCTTAAGAAAAATAGAGATGGTCTGAGTGTAACAACTGACTCCTAGAGGAGGTGAGCAGATTAATATCTGTCAGTTTCATCTCTAAAAATATGGAAATGATAAAACCTCTAAAGAGTTATAGCCTGTGACAGTTAATCTGGATTGTTAACTTGATTGAATTGAGAGTGGCCCAGACAGGTGGTTGGATTGTAAGAATGCTTTTAATCAGCTAGTGAGTTCACAGCTAAATGGGCTATTCAGGAGGTGAACCTAGTTGGCAGAAGCAGGCCACTGTGGGTGCACCTGTGAAAGATAAGACTTTTCTGGTGCTCTATCACCCTCTTCTCTGCTTCCTGCCTCCTATGAGGGCAGCAGCTTTCCACTGCCATCATGTATCTGCCTGACCATTGGCCTAAAACAACAGAGCTAGCCAGCCACTGATCGAGACCTCTGAAACTGAGTCAAGATAAATCTTTTCTGGTTTTCTCACAGTGACAGTTGACTATTTCACAAAACTGGTACCAGAAAAGTACGATTATTGGTGTAACTCTACATGGCTATGAGGTTCAGAAGCCTTTGGAACTGGTTAGTAGGAGGTATTTGGAAAAGCTTGGAGAAGCTGGCTAGAAAAATGCTGGAATGCTATAAGAAGAGCCTAATGGCCAGTTCTCCTTGGGGTGCAGAAGACCAGAATGGTGATGGGAGTGCAGACAGTAAAGACTGTGTTCATGAGCTATCAGGTATACATGAAAATTATATTTGGAATTGAACTGGAGGATACACATTTTATATTCGGGGAAAAATTTTGTCTACTTTTTGTTTGTACTCTAAAACTTTGGGTGAAGCTGAATTTAAAAATGACAGACTAAGTGATCTGGAGGTGGCACAATATTCAAGCCAGTGGTACATGTATTGCTGGCTACTTTTAACCAGATTTACAGTGGGAATCAGGAGTGAAAAACAGGTAAAATATTTGAAAATTTTTCATTTTATTCCCTAAAAAAGCATGTTTAAAGTTAGGAAGGGCTGGGGACTTAGCTCATCAGCAAGTGTAAGATCTTGAGTTCAATTCCCAGTACCACAATAAAGAAAGAAAGTACGTACATAAGTTGGAGGGTAGGGTTGTTGAAAAGACTGGGGTCATCACAAAAAGAAGCCAAATACTCTGCACCAGAACAAGATGATGTCTTGAGGTCAGCTCAGAAATCAGCAAAACCCCACCCATCACAGGTACAAGGATATCAAAGTACAAGCCTTTTATTTCAGAGGAGGACCCCTGAGCCCTTTTCTCAGGTAGGGAATGTCTAGGAAATGTTCTCTTCAGGATGACTGCACTGTGCTCAGATGTCCAGTAACTCAGAAACCACAGCAGCAGCAGCAGCAGCCAAGGGGACCTGGCTGCTGCCTGAGCTGGTGACAGACCCTGGTGTCTTCCACATGGTGCTGATTTAGCAAGCATGCAGAATGCAACAATTATGGGGTCAGGGAGGCTTCCAGAGGAGGGCTCAGGAAACTAGGCAATGCTTTACAAGTTTAGAATCCCTACAGGCAGCAGTGATTAACAGAGTTAGAATCTCTGCTGGGAGGGCAGTGCATAAAGCTTTGAAAGTGAAGCTGCAGCTGCAGTGGAGAGCCAGGGAGTTGAAAAAGCCAGCAATGTGGAACATCTCTTGGAGGAAGTCACAGGAATGAGTGGAGCCAGCCCGAGACTGTGACTCTGTGAGCTGCAACTATCAAGGCTATATCTGCAGGGACACCCACATTCTCTGATGTTCACATCATGCTATCACAGACCCCAGCTGACTCATAACTACACTTGCAGATGTTGTTACTGTTGGAAGCACAGTAAGGTGTTGTCCCAAAGAGGAAACCATTTGTCTTATCTAGTATGGGATGACCTGTGATTTCATGAAATTGGGGTATACTGATTTTGTTCTTGGGAATATGTGAACAGTTGAATGACTATTATAAAGGTACAATTTCTACCTGAATAATTCTGACACAAATGGTCAGTGCACATGCAGAAAGAGCAAGGACACATGCCACAAGGTTAATAACAAATGGAGCACTTATACCGTATGCTAACAACTGTATCACACATGCTAATTCTTTTGAGCCTTACAATCTTATGAGAAGGGAAACATTTCTCCATCCCATTTGTATTTGTGTTAATTATTACTGTGAGGAAAGGTTTATTTTAGTTCACGGTTTCAGAAGGTTTTAGTTCATGGTCACTTAGCCCTGTTGCTTTGGACCTGTGGCTACACAGTACATTATGGCTTCCCCTCATGGCAATGAAGTGAGAGGGTCAAGAAGTCCTGGAATCCCCTCAAGAGCATGCCCCCAGGAGCCTAACTTGTTTCTACTATGCTCTGCCTCCTGTAGGTCCAGCCACCTCCCAACAGCATTAAAGGCTAAAATCCATACTACATGGGCCTTTGGGAGACAGTCCAGAACCAAATTTCAGCACTGTTTCCCCATATTAGCCATTTCTACACGTACAATTCCATGACATTGTGTAGCAGCAATATTATATTTTGTTCACCATTCTGGGCAAAAACTCCATTGTGGCAGTAACTTCCTAATCTCCTTCCCGAGCACCTGATAACCACTTTTCTGTTTTCTGCCTCTGCATTTGCCCATTCTAGATGTTCCACATAAATATAATTCCATTGTACTTATCACGTGGGGTCTGGCTTATTATGCTTTTGATTTTTCTAGAGTCATTGCCTGGCTTTAGTTCTCTAGCTTCAGAATGATTTAGGAAGTATTTTCTCTTCTTCAATATTTTGGGAAGGGGGCTGGTGAGATGGCTCAGTGGTCTAAAGCACCTACTTAGAACAAGCTTAGCAAAGCACAGGGACCGCGGTTCAATCCCCCAGCACCACATGCCAGCCAGCCCCGCCCCCTGGTGGGCTGAGCTGGCCACACACACACACACACATAAATAATAAAAAATTTTAAAAAAATATTTTGGGAAGAATCTGAGATGATTTAGTGCTATTTTAAATGATTAGGAAAACTCACCACTGAAGATTGTAATCTTATGCTTTGTTGAAGGGAGATAACAATTACTCAGTCTCCTTCCTTGTTGTAGGCCACCTCAGATTTTCTGTTTCTTATTGAGTCAGTTTCAATAAAATTCTCAGAATTCTCTTTCATTCTTTTTAATTTTTGCAAAATTAATAATAACAGACTCACTTTCATTTCTAACTCCAGTAATTTAATTTCAGAATTAGCCCTTTTAATGTCCTTCTTTTTACTTGTTTAGGGTTTTATTTGCTCTTCCTTTTTTAGTTCCCTGAGGTAGTCAGAGAGGTTATTGACTTGAAATCTTTTTAAATGTAGGCATATGCAAGTTATAAATTTATCTAATGCTACTTTCACCACATCTCATGAGTGCTGACTTTCACTTTGACTTCTATAGCTTCTCTTGCCCTGTTGACTTCTTTGACCCATTAGCTGTTTAAGAACATACTAATTTCAACATCAGAATGGATTTTCCAGTTTTCTTGTATTCCTTTCTAGTCTCATATCATCCAGGAAAGAATGTTTTGTGGGATTTCAATCTTAAATTTACTAACACTGGGCCAAGGAGATAGCTGCCTCACAAGTGCAAGGTCCTGCATTAGATCCCTGGTATTAAAAAAATAAAAAAATTACTAAGGCTATTTTGTGTAATCTGTGGTCTATCCTGGAAAACATTCCATGGACACTAAAACTGGGTACTCTGCTCTTGAGTGGCTGGTTCTGTGTATGTTTGTTAGGCCTGACTGCTTTATAGTGGTGTTCATAGTCTCTGTTTGAACCTTCTGTCCTGTTAATCTACCTGTATTAGTCATTTTAAAGTTAAGAGAGGAAAGATTTTATTCAGCTTATAGTATCTAGGGGTTTCAGTCCCTAGTGGGCGGGATCGAAGTCAGGGTGGCATTGCAGAGGGCCACTACAGAGGAAAAGCAGTCCATGTCACTTTAGGGCAACAAGATGACAGTCTACCTCTTTCTTCTGTCCCTTCCAGGCTATCAACTCTTTGGGTAATGCCACCCACACCCAGGGGAGGCCTTCCCATTACCCATATCCCATCAGTGGGCTAATTTAATAGTCACAAACCCTTCATCCCAGCATCACATTCCTTGGATCCAGCTACCTCTGCAAAGCACTGTCTGTGACCATATGAGGCTTTGAGGGGACAGCCAGACCCAAACCATAACTACCCCTTATTGAAAATGGGGAATTACAGTGTCCAACCATTATTGAAGAACTATTTCTCCAACTCTATTGATTTTGCTTTGTATATTTTGGAGTTCTTTTGCTAGGTACATGAATGTGTCTTCTTCTTGATGAAGTGACCCTTGAATCCAAATTAATAGCATTTGTTTCTAGGAATTTTTTTTTTTTTTTAGGACAGGGTACAGGGTCTACAGGGTCTCACTGTGTAGATCGCACTCATAGTGATCTTCCTGTTTACAGGCTCCCAAGTGCTGGGATTACAGGCACATGCCACCACGCCCAGTCTTGATCACTGTCTCAGCGTGCCCCAGGGGCTGGGCTGGCACAGCGGGCCCTGCATCTGCCTAAGCAGGTGCTTTAATCCACTGAGCTATTTGGCTGGCCCTCTAGGAAATTATTTAATTTTGTCTCTTTCCTTTTTTTATTTTTTTCTGTACTAGAAATTGAGCCCAGGTCTTTACACGGAACTACATTCCCAATCCTTTTTTTTTAAAGACAAGTTCTAAGTCATTATTATATTTCCTATGCCAGATTCAAACTTGTAATTCTCCTGTCTTGGTCTCCCAGAGTGCTGGGATTATAGGTATGCACCACCATGCCTAGCCTCGTCATCACCCTTGAAGATACACAATTAGCCAGATACACAATTCCCAGTTGACAAAAATTTTCTTTTTAGGACTTTATGCCATACTACTGCTTCCTCGCCTCCATGCTTGTACTGAACAATCAACTGTTTAATCTTTTTGTAGGATCTCATGTGACAAGTCACTTCTCCCTTGTTGCTATCAAGATTCCTTGTTATTACTTTTTGGCAGTTTGTAATGGGTATTATTGTGAATTTGAGTTCATCCTGCTTGGAATTAATTGAGCTTCTTGGATGTACAGAGACATGTATTCCATCATATTTGAGACATGTTGGGGCATTATTTAAATTTATTTCTGTGTGTGTGTGTGTGTGTGTGTGTGTGTGTGTCTGTCTGTCTGTCTGTCTGTCTGTCTGTCTGTGTCTCTCTCAACTCTTGTGATCCTGTCACATACATTTTATGTTACTATACTGTTACTTGTTTCTTCAGATGTTTATTTTTACATTTGTGTTTTGGTTGTTGTATTTTCCTAAAATATATAGCTTCAATTAGGGGGAGGGGGGAGCGGATCTATCCTCTTCAGTATTCCAGGTGACATTATCAGGAGTAGCCATTGCATCCCAAGTTCTGAGCTAGGATCCAGCAGATGAACCAAAACCACAATCCCAGTTTTGAAAGGCAGGGTGCCATGCCTGCCCTGGCTCCATCCAGCTGCTCCAACAACTGCACTTCTATCACATGGCTTCCCTAGAACTGAAGGGGGATGGTAACAATACCCGGTTCACATACAACACTTTCTCAAAAAAGATCAGCCTCTCCCTTTAAGCAGTCTCCTGATTGTAATAAGTCTCTAAGAAAGTTCCAGAATTCTGAGACATTTGATAGCAATACTCTTTCCAACTTAATAGTCACTTCAGTGGAAGGACTGCCCCTGGACTTCCTACTCTGCTATTTATGAAATTTTACTCCCCCCCCCAATCCATTGTGCAGAAGAGGAAACCAGGGCATAGAGAGTTTTCAGGAATTTGCCAAGGGCGAGGCATGATGAGAGCTCAGGCTGTCTGCCTCTAGAGCCTATGACTCTAACCACTTCACTACTGTGCCTCACTACATGGCCTGCACCTGACCTTTTTTACCTTTTCACTGCTATAGAACAAAATTTTAAATAGCGCTAGAACTGAAAAGAATGTTTAACCATCTGATCTCTAAGCCTATCCCAGGCTTCTCACATCACTAAACACCTCAGGGATAGGGTTCCCATGTTTTCCTAGTCTTGAAAGTCCTTCTTGATTATCTTAGAGATCTTCTTATCCTGTATGCCAACTTGTTTTTGTGCACTAAACGTTTATCTGATGGTATTCTTCCCTGTAGGCACAACTACAAGACCGGAACGACCCTCAGCAGCTGCTGTTAGACTTCAAACACATGTTTCCTGTCTTGTTTCCATTTAATCCATCTTCTCTGACTATGGACTCCATCCACATTCCAGCATGTCTCAACCTAGAATTCCTCAATGAAGTCTGAAGGTGAACCTTTCCAGCATCAGCTCAATTTCCAGTGAGCTCAGCAAGGAAACACATGCAGTTGTGTGAAACTTAGGACCTGTTAAATCCAGTAAAAGTGGATCAAATAAGAAATGGAGAGAGTGCTAAACTAAGAATAAAACACATCTCTGTCATTAATTTTTGTATCTACTCAGAATAAAAACACTTGAAATATGGAAGGTTTTTTTGTTTTTTTTTTTTTTTTTTTTTGTTTTTTTTTTTTTAGGTTTGATTTCAGCCGAAACAAATATACATCATAACTTACAGCTACCAAGTAGTCTCTCTGGCCACATAAAAGATGCCAGTTCTATAAAATGGAAGCTGCGTAGTTTTGATCATTGTATGTAACTGGGAAATGTCCAAATTAGAATAATGTCAAAGTAATGTATCAGTTACCCTGATAGGACTTTTAACAAGTAATTTCCTCAGGTTGACAAATGATAAGCATAAGTGAACTTCTGAAAATGTTTTAAGAGTGAAATCCAGGCTGAGACCTTCTGGGAACCTTCTCCAAGGTATATATTAGAGCCTGGTGAATCAGACGTAGAGGCATAGTTGACCTCCAGACCAGACACTGTCAGTATTGATTTCTGAAGCAAAATTTAGGGACAAAGTCCATAATTGCTCAAGTTCTTTAGTATAGTCTTAGATTTATGCTAAAAAAATGTTTTCCCGGATGTCAGATGTGAGGAAGATGGATAAATACCATTTAAGGTGAAAGTCCATTCACCTACCAAGTTCAGCAAAACTTTGGGAAAA
>NW_004524579.1:26917086-26923928 GCF_000260255.1 Octodon degus | reverse complement strand
GACTAAGCAAGCCAGAGCGAAAGCTGTTCATCTCTCAATGCCTCTGGCCACCCCCCATAAAAGCATTATGTAATGTACTACTAATTCCAGACACCCAAGATATATAAGGAGCTAAAGAGACTTTGGTTTGAGACTCTAGTTGCTTTAAAAAGCCTTTAAAAAGTAATCTGTTAGCTTTAATAAGTAATCTGTTAGCTTTAATTTATCCAAAGGTCTTTGGTTTTTTGTTTTGTAGTATTTCTTTTGTTTGGGGTTTTTGTTTTGTTTGGGCTTTTTGATTTTTGTTTTTAGACAATAAAGTGGCTTATGCCACTTTCCCCCTCTCATGTTTCTCTACTATAAAAATAAAGACTTTTAAAGGATGATTCAGTGATAATAAGCTTAGGTGTTTACTGGCTGCTCTTAGATTTTTTTTTTTAAGGGCTTTTTCTTGGAGTGTTCAAAAGCAATCATTCAATAGAAAATCCTACATATTGTCAACCTACATATTTTTTACTATCTTTCTCATTTAATAACACCATGATGGTTTGCAAGCCTTCAGTATAACCATAACAGATTGCTTGCAAGTCAATCAAGCACAGCCTCCGTATTACATCAAGAAGAGTTCTCCGGGGGCCGGGGAGATGGCTCAGTGGAATAAGTGCTTCCCTGGCAAGCGCAAGGGCCTGAGTTCAATCCCTGGTTCCGCCAAAAAAAGAAAAAAAAGAGTTCTCCACACATAAGAAGTAGAATAATGCCAACACCACCACCACCGCCACCTGCCTGCACTCAGCCACTCAACCTAGAAAGCTCCTGCAGACACAGTCCTGGACAGTAATGTCCTGTGCCTGCACAGCTCGATGTCCTTGGTCACTCTCCTACCTGCTGCAGCCAGAGCAAGGCCCAGGTCCTGCTGGTCATCATGCCCATATAAATTGCTATCAGATCATGTCCTCTGCGTCCACATTAACTGTCCTGGCTTCTCTCCAGTGTTTCAGAGCACCACCTTCCCTTGTGTCTGTTACAGTTACAAGGTCACTGACTTCTAGGACACAGGCCTTTATTTGGAAAGCCAGTTGGAATCAGCTGAGTTTGTGGCTACCTCTTCCTGTTAAGGTTGCTCATGAAGTGTAATTTTTCTCTTTGATGCACGTTAGTTTGAAACTGATTCTCTCATGCAAAGACTCCTTAACCTTCAGAATAACAAAAAATGCCTTGTTGCTGGAGTGATGAGCAGTTTTGACAAGCAGTAACTCCACAGCTACAATTGCCTACAGTCCTTTCACTCCATCTCAGATCACCATTGCCCCCATCTCTCCTCCATCTCTGCTGCTCTGCTCTCGTGGCTGCTCCCAGGTGCCAAAGGCAATTAGAGTAAATGGTGCTGGGGCGGGGATAGCAGCCTTCTACTTAGCTTGTGAAGTGGCCCACGTGGAGTTCTTTCAGGTATTTCATTGGAACTGTATTTAATTTATAGAAGAGCAACAAAAAATAGTAATTGGTTACATATTGCTTAGATCTGCCCTATTTAGCATGGTGGCCGAAAGAATTTTTAGGGAACTTTAGTAACTTTTTGTTAGCATTTTTACATCATTTTAAGGTCATTTCAACCCAAACATTTCCTGATTTCATGAAATCAGTAGCAACTTAATTTAAATAACAGAGTTGTACTCTGTACTAAATGTTAATACTTAAAGAGCTAGTTTGACACTTTTCTCACTATGTGCCTTTAGCAGTTACTGAGATCACTGATTTATTGTTTCTCTGAAATAAGTTGCTGTCAGCAGAATTTCAATGCTTAGTCTAATATGGCAGACTTTTGATTCTTAACAGGCTTTTTAAAGATCATTTAAGAATCAGGGCTGGGGAGATAGCTCGGAGGCATAAGCATCTGCCTGGCAAGCGCAAGATCAGGAGTTTGATCCCTGAAACTAACTAGGTGTGGTGGTGCACGCCCGTAATCCCAGCACTAGGGAGGCTGAGACAAGAGGATCACTAGGAGTCCAAAGTGTGTAGCAAGACCCTGTACCCCCTAAAAAAAAAACAAAAAACAAAAAACAAAAAAAACTTTAAGAATCAAATATAGATCAATTTGTCTTAAGTATTATATAGGACCTGCTTACCTATAATAGTGTGAATTAGTTGTCACTGAAGCTGACAAGCATATACCTGCATGGGTTCTCCTGTGCCATGGGCTAGGCAATTAGAGTGGTGGCACCTGTCACATATCTGGGACGCAGATAAAACTCAAAGGGACACTCTTCCCCCACTGCCCACTTCCATGGAGCATGTCTTCAAGTGGAGCTGCTTTCTTTGACTTTTTACAATATCAATTGTAAGACTTTTGTTTGGAAAAAAAAAAAAGCTTAAAAAAATTAGGAAAAATTTCTACCATTAATTCATCAAATATTTACTGAGAACATTAATAAATACTTAAGTACCAAATAAATTAGTATACATTTCCTTTGCATAAATTACATTTTCAAACACTTGGCCGAATTCTAAGGTAGCAAGAGCATCCTAAATTGAAGCACTTGTGTAATGGCTACATGACTAAATAGCTACTAACAAGGGACAGCATGGAACAGGACCCTTTTGTCCCTCCTCGCAGGGTATCTGCCATCAGTTTCTAAAATTTGCAGCATCAGCCAAATAACCATAATTTTAACTTCTGTGTACATTGGTGCCATAATTAGATGATTTAGGAAGCATATAAAATTAATGCCACTGGAAAACACTTGATGGGGTTTTTCTTTTTTTAAAAAAAGGCATTGGATACTAAAGATGGTTTATCCTAAAAAAAAATTCTAGCTCTAATAAGGAGAAACAGATGAAATTAAGTCATTTATTAAAGGAACATAATGGAATAATCCAGATTTATATATAATACTTTGCCATCAACTGTTTAGATGAAGGGACTGCCTCTCAAAGCAGTTCACAACATATTTGGGATAAATTTACCATTATCGAATAAATACTGATACAAATATTTTTTTTCCATTTTGTGCAAATCTGTAAACTACATACCTTTGTTTATAGAAAAATACTTGTACCAGTTATAATATTGATCTGTGGATAAATATTTGTGGAAATAAATACTTTTGAATAAAGTGTGCCAAATCCAAAAATTTAGAACAGGAGCTACACATTGACTACAAAGTGTTTTTATTTTAATACATGTTTGCAGTACAATAATGATTAGATTCATCATGGAGATGCTTTGAGAGACTTCATTCTGAGGTCTGTATTCAAACATGCATCATGATTGTTTAAAGTAGGACAACAGGCAGGAGCTGGCTTGACCCTGGAGCTAGGCCTGGGTGGTATTAGACACTGGCCCAGCGCTCTCAGCACATGATGGCCTGAGGGACTGGGGCAGAACTTTCATTGTAAGATTTATTGAGCAGCTACTTTGAAGCTATAGAATTCAAAGCAGTTTGAGGAGAGGAAAAGACTAGCAAATCAGTGCAACAGAACATACCTTTAAAAGGGACGGCCAAATAGCTCAGCAGATTAAAGCGCCTGCAAGCAGGTGCAGGGGCCTGGGGTTCACTCCTTGAGTTTGCCATGCCCACCCTGCCCCCAGGGTGCACTGAGATGGCCTCTGAGATGGCATGGTGGCGCATGCCTATAATCCCAGCTTTTGGGAAGCTGTAAATAGGTGGATCACTATGAGTCTGATCTAGTAGTGAGACCTTGAATACCCTATAGACCCTTCCCTAAAATACAAAAAAGAAAAAGAAAAAGAAAAAGAACATATATCCAAGAAGCAGATATATAACATGGCACCTAGTAAAGATGGCACTAAAAATCAGTGGAGAAACGCTCACAAGAGCTGTGTGCAGGAACTTAAAACTGACAATCATTACAAAATGCACAAATCATGTATACAGATACAAGAGTCTATACCTTCAACAGGATGTCACTTGTTCCCTGTAGATGAAAATCAAGATCTTAGTGCCACTTTCTATGGAAATTAACAAGTTCATTTCAAATGCGCATGTAAAAAGCTCAGAGGAGGACCCTTGTTGAGAACAAGGGAGCATTTTCCCTAGCAAGTATTGAGGCATCATGAAAGTCTGGTAACTACAAGCTCTGATCAAAATATATAGGGAATGTTCAAAGTTTGAAAATTGTTACAGTAAAAGACATTGCCTCAAAATTTGCCCTCACACTTCAGTTACATCCATTATCCTTGCCACTTTCTAAAGCAGTTCTAGAAGCCCTCTTTCATGTCTTTATGATGTGTGATCAAAAATACAGTGACTGCTGTTACCAAGTGCCATTCTACAGAAAGATGGCCTCAAAAAATGGTGTTCCTTGGGGGCCTGCCCCTTATCTCAGTTTTTAAGTGGCTGCTTCAACAAAGCAGTCAGGCTCAGGTTGCTGTGGTTTGATCCCCACAACTAAAGCCAGCCACACCTGCCCTCAGGGCACTCGGAGGAAAAAAAAAATGGTGTTCGTCATCCATCCTCTTCACCACATCTGGCACTGTGTGAATTCTGGCTCTTACCCAAGTAAAAACAACCATAAAAGATAAGTATTTTGAATTGATTTGGATGTAAGGCAGCCACAGCATCACAACTGAAGCAAAAAGAATTCATGGGGTAAGTGCAAGGGGAGTATTTTGTGAGGAATTAATGGCCAGGTGCAATTTAATATAATACATTTTTTAAATTGTAAACATCCACTTTTTCATCCATACCTTTGTAAAGTATGTAGAACTAGTACAGAGAAAAACTGACCAGTGGAAGAGAGCTCAGAAACTGGACACTGTACAGAAATGGAGACACTTTTTTAATGACAAGCATACATCAGAATCACCTAGGAATCTTCATAAAGGTCTCTAACCAGCCCCACCCTAATTTATCAGCCATCTCCAGGGATGGACCTCCTCAACACTCTTCATTAGGAACCGCAACTGAAATACTGTGGTCCCCACGGACTGGAGGTGCAGCTCAGCGGGAGAGCACGTGCTCAGCATGTGTGACGTCCAGCTTTCATTTCCTGCTCATACTCATGTCCAGGTCTGTCTTTACCAATGCAGCAGGAAAACTATGGCAGAGGTGCCAACTTTCAAAGAAGATGGACTTACATAGTCACAGCTGAGAAAGGAAAGCAGCCAACCATCCAGAAACTGATCCAACACTGTAGCTAGACCAGGAGATGTTAGAAGTCACCATGGTTCCCCCTGCTCAGTCACGCTGTGCTGTTCTCTTTCTGCACATAAATAATTTTACAAGTCCCAGCATCAGACAAGGTTGCTCTATAACTGAAGTGAGAGGATCACTGCATAATTTTGGCATAAAAACAAAATCACTATGTAAACTATGGGCTACTAAACTGACCTTCTTTCAGCTGTGAGAGATTATTCTTCACCAGGTATGGCTTTAACCTAGCTCCAATCTGCCCCTTTCAAGGTTAGTTTATAGGCAGTGTCACATAATGATGTACCCATGAGCAGAGAGACCACAGGTACAGTGCTGGTCCTCTAGGATTATCCTGCCAAGGGATATTGTGACCAGTACAACTATACCCTGTGACGTTCCCACAACAATGCAGATGCATTTCTCAGGCCACTGACTGCACATAGAGATGTCTTATCAAAGACACCCCTACTTTCTGATGGCACATAAGTGACCGTGAATCCCTGCTTCTTTGAGCTTTGTCCAAACCACTTAATCAAAGGCCACATCCTAACACCTTCTTACTGAGATGCCCCAGCCCCCCAAATTATGCCCACATTGTGAAGAGTAGGCATTTGTTGGACACTCAAGGACAATGAGCAACCCAATTTGTTCAACTATAGGTATGTTCACAGAGATGTGTGGCTGAAGATGATACATGTTGTCATCTTCCACCAAAACTAGTATTTTAGTATATGTGCTCCCCAAGTGAGCACAACATTAGGATTTTACATAGTAAACTTAGACCCAAGGAGTATGGGGATTTAGTTTAAAATTATATGACTAAATGAAATTCTAAGGCTTGTTATGGGTATAGACACTGCAAGTAACTTTCCTTTTTTTATTTTTTTTTTTTTTTATTTTTTTTATTTGTGTGTGTGTGTGTGTGTGTGTGTGTGTGTGTGGCCAGCTCAGCCCACCAGGGGGCGGGGCTGGCTGGCGTGTGGTGTTGGGGGATTGAACCGCGGTCCCTGTGCTTTGCTAAGCTTGTTCTAAGTAGGTGCTTTAGACCACTGAGCCATCTCACCAGCCCTGCAAGTAACTTTCAAACAAGTAGAGAAGCAAGTTTTCAGCTTAAGTCAGTTCAATGTATTATGTCTACCAGAACTCAGCAAGACATAAGATAACATTTAAAATGAGGGAATTCAGCAAAATGAGTGTCTGTGTTACTTTTTGTCTACATTTTCTTTCTTTTACCTTGTTTGGCAACTTAAAGTTTCTAAAAAGTAGGTATGTGTTGCAAGGACAAACTACACTGAAGCAAACAAAAACTGAAATTCTCATCAAAGCCATCAGAGTAGCGGCGCACACACTACCGTCGTCACTCAGCATATCAGATTCATATGTTCACTGTGGCAAGGGCCCCGGTGTGCTGTGCCAGCCCTGACCCTAGGGCATGCATTAAGCATAGAAAAATTACCCAGAAAGTGTGAGAGACAGGACCGAGGACAGACAGTGCTGAAAATTTGTTAACACTAGGATTTAGGTATTTGACAATAAATTTGCTAATTTCCAATCTTATGCTAACACCCTTCCCTCCGAAAAAAAGTATAAAAACAAATAGTATTGCATTTCTAAAAACAGTGAAAGCTAACCATCTTAGAACAATTAACTTTATGTCTCATGAGTGTTTCCATATGTAGGGTAAAATTTGTAATTAATTTTGATAAACATACT
>NW_004524579.1:26914294-26915686 GCF_000260255.1 Octodon degus | reverse complement strand
TTTTTCAGATGATTGGCAACACCTTAGTTATTTTGTACAGTTAGAAACATTTCCACCTTTACTGTCATCTATTTTGTAGGCCTATTCTGGGAGCCCTCAGTCTATTGACTTATCGACAGTACACCAAGCCTCTTTGTGGTCTTACAAGGATGCAGGTTCACAGAAAGTTGAACAGAGTAACTTTTTACATTTAGTTTTACATTAACTCATCCCATATATATGTAATTTGTTTTTACTTTTTCATAAAATAAAAAAGTAAAAAGTTTAAAGTATATATATCTATTTGTGAAGCTCCTCTAACTTAAGATTTGTACATATGGCCACATGGAAATTGTCTTTAAAAGAACTGTAAATAAATATTAAACTCTAATGTGAGCTGAAGTATTTGTGTGATTAAGTACAGTATCACTTTTAAAAATAAAGATAATTTGATCAAAGAATGGAGGGACTAAAGTGAAACAGCAAATATAAGAGTGTGCTTGCTGAACACTCCTTTTCCTCCATATATTGTATTTGAAAGCTTTCATCATAGTAGGTTTTTTGGGTTTTTGGGTTTGTTTTTTTTTTTTTTTTTTTTTTGTATTTTAGGGCAGGGTCTACAGGGTGTTCAGGGTCACACTACTAGATCAGAATCGTGGTGATCCAGCTGTTTACAGCCTCCCAAGAGCTGGGATTACAGGTGTGAGCCACCACGCCCAGACCCAGTCTCAATTGCTGTCCCAGCAGGCGCCCGGGGCGGGGCCGGCATGGCAGGCCTGGAATCGTATCCCAATACCCTGCTTGCGGGCACTTTAATCGCCTGAGCTATTTTGCCAGCCATCATTATAGTAGTGTTTAAGCCACCATTACAAGAATGCCACCAGAGGATCTGAAAGGCTGACAGCTCCCACCCACGTCCTGTTCCCACGCGGCCAGCCAAGCCCCAGGCAACCCGGCCGCCTGGAAGCCTTGGCTCTACGGCGCTCTCCTTCCTCCCCTGGCCGCCCCGGCTCGCCCGGCCTCAGTCTTGTTACAACACACTCCATCACCTGGTTCCCAGAACTCAGATTGCGCAGTGGTCTAGTCATCATTGGCCAGGGCTCGCCGCCGCAGCGGCAGGGGCCTCCCCAACCCCTCCTAGCCTAGCCTCACCCGCTGTCCCTCACCCCTAATCCTCCCGCACCAGGTCCCCTCGCTCCACTCCGCCTGACACTTTTCATAATCCTCTCAGGCTCCAGGCAAGCAGCACCGCCCCCAATAGAGCCTGATCATATAAGGAAAATACTCCGGCTCACTGGGAGCCTTACTGGGGAACCTGGAAAATTCTGGCCCACTACACTCGCTCCTTCCCGCTTTCCTACCGTCCAAACCCCAAAGCCACCCAAAAGCCCACCGGATCGCGGGCTGAACCCG
>NW_004524579.1:26904630-26913929 GCF_000260255.1 Octodon degus | reverse complement strand
AGGTTCTCACGGGACGGAGAAAACGGCGCGAGGCTCCTGGGGCGGGCCGGGGCGGGGCCGGCTCGGAGCGAGCTGGAAGTGGGTGAAAGGGCAGGGGCGTGGCGCCGCGGGCGCGAGCACCCCCGATTTTAGGGCGTGCCTGAACCGGCAGACTTCTAAACCCCAGGCTTTGCAAAAACGAGTGGTCTTCTCCGCGGGTCCGAGTTGCGAGCATGGCCCTGCTCCGAGGTGAGCGCGGCCCCCTCCTCACCCCTCGGGTCTGGTCGCACCCCCAAGCCAGCCTTCCGCTTTCGGACCCCGGGGATAGTCAGCGGTCCTGCGAGAAGTTCGGTCTCTGCGGCCCTGGGAGAGACTTAAGATCGTTTGCATGAGAGAGCGCGCTTGGAAAATGCTAGCGACAAGGATGTTTGTGTCATTTTCTGTGGATTGAGTGGGTGGAGACCAAGGTTAGCTTGTACTGACCTTGGAAGTCGCATAATAGTGAACCCGGGCTTCAAGCTCGGCTCCCAGGGAGTCCCCAAACTCACGGGAAGCGTGGGGCACAGTAGGTGTTCGGAGGAGCCCAGCCTTGGGAGGAGTGAGGGACAGCGTGATGGGCTTCTGCGCGAAAGGCCTGTTGGAATACTACCTGCCTGCCTTTCGTTGGAGCGACCACAGACTGTGACTTGTTTTTTAAATATCATATAAACTTCGTGTTATGACAGGTGGTCAGAGTCAATGGAGGAATATTCACTAGGAAACATATCAAGGCCTGAGATAAGGAAGGGCTTTTTCCCAGGATCGAAGAACCGAATGTTTTGATGGCCTAAGAATTAGTGGGCTCTGAAGAACATGGCATTTTACTGTAAATCCAGTGGAAGGGAAAACAAGGATTTAAAGTTGGGGAATGACACTGTCTGGTTTCTACTCTGATTTCTTGCAGGGTCTAGACAATGAAAAGACGGTTGCAGGATTTTTTTCGAAGTCCAAGGCAACAGCAATTGGTGGGGTTGACTACCTGGGGTTGATGGAGTGGTAAAAGGGGAGGATGATTTGACAGATTTGCAGGTGCGGTTGGTAGAACTAGGTGATGAACTGGGTGGTGGGTAAAGAGAAGGAAATAGACGTGAAAGATTTCTGGCTAATTCTTGATGCTACCATTTAAGGAGTGAGGAAAACTAAGGGAAGATAAGTTGGAACAGGAGATTCATAATTCAGTTTTAGGCCAAATGTTTGATGCCTTGAAGCCTTGAAGTAGAGGTAAAGCGTTGGTTAGGGGAAGTCCCAAGAGCAGAGCATGGCATGTGAATAAATCAATCGCTAAGTAAATACTCTACCACAAAATACAGTGTCTCCAGTTGTCTACAATATAGATTTCACTTACCAGTTCCCTTCTCAATTCATAACTTAATTACATTTACTTCAGAAAGGAGCATTTTTTAATGTGTTCAGGAAACCCAGTTTTTTTTAGAAGCTGCCTTTGTAATGAGCTGTCTTTTTAAAAAAATAATATTCTTACTAATTTCTCACATTAATATTTTACCAATAATTGTTAGCTTTGCCCAGGCTCCTTTGAACATTTTGTGAAAACTGAACCTAATAAGGGGAAAAAATATACATGAGCACCTGTATTAAAAGAAATAGGAAATTTATAAATTTGTGATATAGTTTACTAATGTTTGAGGTCACATTTTTCCCCCATTCGCTACTTTACGGGTAAGGACACTAATGTGTAAAATAAATCATCTGTAATAATTTCAGTACACAGTGGCTATCTGTGACTAGAACTCAAGCCCTTGAGTTTCAAAAAGTGGTTGTTACAGAGTAGGGTTTCTCCCAAGTTGCATACAAAGTGGTAGTAGGAAAGCAGGGCACAGGACTGATTACTGTTAAGGAGAGGGACACGTTCGAATGAGATTTTTTTTTTTTTTTTTTTTTTTTTTGACAGTGTTGTTGTGCAGTTCAGGCTGGCCTTGGGGCTCACTTTTAGCTCAGTCTGGTTTCGAACTCACAAGATTCTCTTTCCTCTGCCTCCCAAGTGTTGGGGTTACAGATGTGTACCACCATGCCCAGCTAGGGACCTTATTTAACATTACTAAGGATTGTCATTAGCTGATCGGATTTCAGTCACAAGCCAGTACCGGAGATTTTTTTTTTTTTAGTACCAACCCCACTGCTGGGTGGGAAATTGTCACCCGACAAATACACGATTAGATTTACTGCTCTTCAGATTTACTGGAAAGGTTTCTGCAAGGCCGCCCCTCCAAAGCATGCCGTGGAGGGTGCTAAATCACCGTACTCCTGAAACAGAAAAGGATGCAGTATCGGTGGTTGTTTGCTACAGCTTCTCTCCAGAAATGAAGAAATATTTAACGTGGCCTTGCTGTTAGAAATGCTGACAATGTTGTTAGAAACGAGGGCAAAGTACTTGTTTCTCTCCTACCACTGTTTTCCTGTCTTGTCCTGTCAGCATGCCTTGCCAGGCCTGTTGAAGTTCCTTCCACCCACCAGGCAGGTCTTGTGCTGCTGAGCTGTATACTTGGTTGTTTGACTTTCTGAGTTAATGTTTTTTCACTATCATATGTTCTTGGAAATCTTTGGCATCTGAATTTTCAGAATCTTTTAAACAAAATTTTAGTAAACAAGATTTTAGTTTGGTGTTAACGAATGTTAATTAACATTTTAGACCTGTTAATGGCCACATAAAGTCGGTATGAGATCAAATGAGTATGGGTATGGTGGTGAAATAAAGGGCTTTATGAAATAACAAGAACAAACTTTAAATTATCTTAGCTTTGTATCTGCATGTCCCAAGTTATTTTTTAAAATATGTTTAATATGGGAGAGCAAGATAGCTTAGTGGTCTAAAGCACCTGTGTCAGCAAGTGTAGGGAGTGCAGTTTCGATCCCCCGCACCACAGGCTGTGCCAGCCCCGCCCCCAGGGCAGGCTGAGTCTACCACAAAAAGAAAAATACGTAACATATATTTAATAGCATTTTTTCCCATTCAGAATGATTGTATTTATTTAAGCCTGGGAGCATCAAGGTAAAAAGCAGTGCTATAAATAAAGAGAAAGTTTTAATTTTTCTTATTTTCCAATATGTGCTCTAGTAGGTACTTCATCATAAGCACTACTAGCTCTGCCTCACAGATATTTTCTTGGATTATGAAATGTGGGGGAGAAACTGATACACTGTGGAGAAACATAAAATTATGAAATGTGATGAAGATATATAGTGGGTGTTTAAACTTTTTTAAAGTTTATTACTGTATAAGACATATTGACATTAGTCCCCCTCAGGATATTTTGCCACATTTCAAGCACAATGAAAAATGACATATTGCATACATGGAAATGATTCAAATGACCAGGCAATAAATATGCCATTTATTCAGGGTGCATTTAAGATTTTTATCATCCTTGGGTTTTATTTATTTATTTTTAACATTTATTTTTGTGTGTGTGTGTGTGTAGCCAGCTGAGCCCACCAGGGGGCGGGGCTGGCTGGCATGTGGTGCTGGGGGATCGAACCGCGGTCCCTGTGCTTTATCAAGCTTGTTCCAAGTAGGTGCTTTAGACCACTGAGCCATCTCTCCAGCCCCACATCCTTGGGTTTTAAAAGTTTTACAATTCTGTGTGAAATTATAGGAACATGTGTGATATTTGTTCTGTTATATTCACTAAGCATGAATCTATAAATTTTTACCTCTTATCAAATTTGTAGAATTTTCATTTATTATTGCTTCAAATTATTTTTTGTTCTACTCTCCTATAATACTGTAAGTGTTCTGCTCATGTTTTTTTCCCGAATTTTTCTTTTCTGTCTTTTTTTTTTTTTTTTTCCCAGATAGCCTAGAGATTGATCCAAGGAACACAGCCAGCCATCTACTAAGCAGCATCCACGGCTTTTTTTTGGTGATACTGTCTTGCTAATTAGCTCAGGCAGAACTGTTACTTCTGATTCTCCTGCCTCAGTCTCCGTAGGTGCAGGGATTATGGGTGTGTGCCCCCATTTCTAGCTTCCCTTTTTAATTAATGAACTATTTTGAGGCCAATTTTAGGTTTATAGAAAAGCTGAGAGGAAAGCACAAGGCAATATCTTACATACACTCACATCTTCTTGCCTCTGAACCCATGGCAAGCACTCATCTTTTTATTTATTGCCTCTATGACTTTGCCTTTTCCAGATATATAGTAAGAATCATACAATATATAGCTTTTCAAATTGACTTCCTTCATTTAAGACTATGCATTTAAGATTCCTTTTTTTTATGACTTGATAGCTCTTTTTAATTGCTGAATAGTATTCCACTTCTGGTATCCATCCTAGTCTGCTTATCCATTATCAAAGAACATCTTAGCTGCTTCAAGTTTTGGCAGTTAAGATTAAACAGTCTAGTGCAGATCTGAGGTTAATTAGGTACATGCAAAGAAGCACAATTGGTGAATCATATGGTTAGAGTATGTTTAGTTTTGTAAGAAACTGCCTGTCTTCCAAAGGGGTTGTACTGTACAGCTTTGCTTCTCTACCAGCACTAAGTTCCTGGTACTCCACCTCTATACCAGCATTGGATGTTGTCAGTGTTTAGTCTTTGAAATAATTGTGTATTGGCAGGTCATTATTACAATTTGCAATTCCCTGATATAGTATGATGTTCTGCATCTTATCATATGGTTACTTGCTGTCTGTGTAACTTCTTTTTTTTTTTTTTTTTTTGTGGTACCAGGGATTGAACTTAGGCCCTTGTACTTGTCAGGCAAGCACTTATTCTACTGAGCTATCTCCCTGGCCCCTTACATTTGTATTTAAATATATGATCTGTTTTTAATTTTTGTGAGAAGTACACAATCTATGTTTTTAAATGTTGGGGCTGGGGAGATGGCTCAGTAGAATAACCGCTTGCCTGGCAAGCTTAAGGGCCTGAGTTCAATCCTCAGTTCCACAAAAACAAAAAACAAACAAACAAAAAAAAAATGTAGATGTCACCAATGGATGGTGGCTTATGTCTGTAATCCCAGCATTCGGGAGGCTGAGGCAGGAGGATTCCCTGAGTTTGAGGCCAGCTTGCACTACATAGTAAGACTGTCTTTAAAAAAAAAAATCCCTAAATCTAGATGTCTAGTTTTTCCAACACCATCGGTTGAACTATCATTTCTTCAGTGAATTGCCTGTGTTCTTTTGTCAAAATTTGTTGTTCTACCCTTGCTTTATTTTGTTTTGTTTTCAGTCTCTTTTCTCCCCCTTCGGATTAGATAATCTATTTGTCAGTCTTCAGAGTCACTCTTCTTTACTTTTCATTCTGTTGTAACTTAACCAATGAATTCTTTTTTTTCAAGTTTTATAACTTCAGTGTTTGGCTATGTTAGTTTCTATTTCTTTGCTGAGATAGTCTATCTTTTATCATGTGTATATTTTCTTTTTTATATCTTTGAGCACAAGTATAGTAGATAGCTGGTTTTTTTTAAGTCCTTGCATGCTAATTACATCATTGGGGTCTTGAATTGGTCTCTGACTCTTTTTTTCTTGAGAGTCACATTTTTTTAGTTTCCTTCTGTATGTGTTAATTTTTCACTGTATTAGAGACATAGCAGATTGAACATTTTATCTATTTATTTATTAGTGGAACTGGGGATTGAACTCAGACCCTTGCGCTTGCCAGGGAAGTGCTTATTCTACTGAGCCATCTCGGAGGCTCACAGATAGAACACTTTAGAAACTGAATTCTGTTTTGTTCTTTAAACTGTTGATGTACTGTCTGGTAGGCCTTCATTTTTTGCAAGCAGCTATTCAGGCTGAAGCCATACTACACACTAGGTCATTCCCTATGGTAGGCAGCACCTCAGATTCAAGGTGAAGGTTTGTACATTGGCTGAGATATTTGTGATCTAATCCGCATATGCTTGGTTCAAGTGTCATGTGTTTGGGCAGTTTTATGTAAAATTTATGCTCTTCCTCTTTGGTGCTCCTCTTTTTCAGATTCTCATCACTTTCCAGTGCATATAGTTACTGTGAACTTCGTTCCCTGATTCTTAAAGCCATTATGTCTGTATTTCATAGTTCTAGTCAATCCATGCAGTATGGACTGCTAGCTTTCCATAAATAAATGGGACATTCATTCTGTACTATTCCTCCTTCCAAGTAGCGAATGTTCTTTATACCTGCCTACTTTTGGTTCATTTCTGGGGCCTTCACATAGTTTTTCTCATTATTGTATAGAGTTTTTCATTATTGTCTATGGCCAAATCAGAGCATGTTCATTCATGTCCAAAAGAAGAACTAATGAAATTAGAAACAAGACTTGGAAAGTGTAAAGAAAAGTCAAGCAAAAGTGATGTTGTGAAAAGGGACTATTAACTGGAAATTCTTCTTTACAGTAAGCTTCCACAGTAACATTATTTAAAGCATGTTAAGAGATCTCGACTGATCTGTGCCCACTTACAAATCCCTTCTTTCATTAGGTGTGTTTGTTGTTGCTGCCAAGCGAACGCCCTTCGGAGCTTATGGAGGTCTCCTGAAAGACTACAGTGCCATTGATTTGAATGAGTTTGCTGCCAAGGCTGCTCTGTCTGCTGGCAAAGTCCCACCTGAAACTATTGACAGTGTCATTGTAGGCAATGTCATGCAGGTTAGTAGGGCAAGGGCAGTGTTCTCTCTGTTGTCTACCATGATCATTTTCTAAATATAATTCCTTTGTCATGTGACATGATGAACAAGTTAATAATAGATACAAGTTCATGAATTTGTAATTTGAGGAATCCTTTGACTCCAGAAGTGAAGAGTCAACGCAACCTATATTCTGGAAATTGAGGGTGTCTGACTGGGGATGAATTTCAGTGCCTTTTAAAAAGCAGATTGACCTCTTGGACTTAGGTGCAGTTAATTGGTTTTCTCCAGATGCCACCAAAGGAGTTGTTAGCCAGCTTTCCGTCACTGTTACAAAATACCTACGCTAATCAATGTGAAGGGAAGAAAGGTTTATTTTGGCTAATGGTTTCAGAGGTTTCAGTCCCTGGCCCTTTGGCTATGGGCCTGTGGCCATGAATACATCATGACAGGAGTATATGGTGGGAAAGGGCTGTTCACCCCCTGGCAGCGAGGAGCAAAGAGAGACAGGAAGCGAAAGCCCCAGCAACGTAACTTCCTCCCACTCGGCTCACCTTCCTAGAGATCCCACTGTCTTCCAGTAGGGCAGTGGTCTGGGCTCCAAGCTTTTAACACATGGGCGTTTGAGGGATGACCCAGATCCAAACTCTAGAGGTAGAGTGCCAGGCTGACATAATACAGCCACCTCCTGTAACTGTACACTTTAGGAGTTTGGTCTCTAGTTGATGTGGTAAATATGAACACATACTTGGCAAACTTTTTAAAGCTGAAATAATATTTCAATTGTAAAAGCCATTCCTAGTTACAAAAAAAGAAAAAAGAATCAGAAGTCTTATTGTAGTTTAGCATGATTTACAGTGTGATTTTTTTTTTTCCAGTATCAGGGCTTGAACTCTGGACCTTGCACTTGGCAGGCAGACACTTAGGCCGCTAAGCTAGTTCCCTAGTCCCTTAGCATGATTTACAAATGCCCTAAGAATTTTTTTTTTGTGGGGGGGCAGGGCAGAACCGGGGATTGAACTCAGGCCCTTGTTCTTGCAAGGCAAGCGCTTATTCTCTGAGCCATCTTCCCGGCCCCTGTCATAAAAATTTTTAAACCACATAATATTTTAAGTAGAGGGGCTGGGGAGATGACTCAGTGGAATAAGTGCTTGCCTGGCAAGTGCAAGGGCCTGAATTCAATCCGTGGTTCCACCAAAAAAAAAAAATTTAAGTAGAAAAACACTATAATTTTAAAAGTTTGGTACTGTTTCTATGATTTATGTAGATGTGTTAACTTGTCTCTATAGGAAACCCAACTAAAAGTTGATCATAATGTTATGGGTTTCTCAGGATAGGAACCAGATCAACCAGATTGGAATTTGGAAAGCCGTTTATTACTGAGCTCAAGGCCCCCATCTGCTCTCACATAGGAGAGGACGGAAAGGTGGCAGCCCAGGAAGCAGGAAGGAGTTTTAAAACCTGGAACTACTTGAGTTTGATAAGCAAATTCATAGAATGACCACATTCAGTGTGGTAAACAAATTCATTGTCTGACACAAAATAATGCTTTCAGAGTGATTGGGACCACAACTCAAACTATATTTCCTGGGGCTTTTGTTTCAGTTCCTGGTTAATTTGCACCTGAGTACCTACAGGCAGCCTTGCATAGCCCAAGGTTACAAGAAGTTAAAGCCCATTTAGTTTCCTTCAACTCATCTCTGTAAGCTAACTTTGCTGACAGGAACTGGTGAGGGTTACAGGAATTTTATCTAGCAAACAGCAAGAAACAGCCACTAGTTACTAAACAACTTAGAACAGTGGTAAGTATACATTTTTACACAACAGAAAACACAAGATTTACATTTATTTATTTTTTTTTGGGGGGGGGAGTGAGACACATCTTTTTATTTAAGGAAGGTAAATTTACCAAAATCACATATTCTCTGAAAGTAATACAAGTTCTCCTGTAAAGCTGGGGACAGATAAGGTTTGTTGCAGTTATTAGCTTTTAGAAGCCATTCAAATTCTTCATGTCTTCTTAATATGTAGGAAGGGTGTGATTTCAGAATCACCCATCCATTTGAATTTATCCAGGAACTGAATTAACAGACTGAAGGGGCTTGAGTCCTGAATCTCCTTTCATTTCAATGGATCAGCTGGCCCAAATTCAAACAAATAGAGCAGCTTTTAACTGCCTTGTTGTCCCTCTCTGGAATCCTATTCTTAAGAACCACTGGTACAATCCTAGAGTTCTCCTTCATTGCTACCTTGCTTCAAGGTTGGAAGCCCATTATAAAGTTGGTGGAGCAAGGACCAGCCACAAGCACTATGAAATCTGTCTCAGTGAGAGGGCTGAAAGCAGCTATAGGATGAATGGGGAGTGTCAAGTCCTAGGTGAACGTCACCTGGGGCACCTTGCAGCCTGGTGGAAGCCATGATGTGATTCAGATCACAGACAGATGAGACTGCATGGTACAGCTTTCTCAGCTGCTAGGATCCCAGGACACTTTTTGTGTTAGAACCTGCCACTACAACACCAAATGTAATGGCTCACAAAGAGGACATTTAGACAGTATGTTTCGTGTCAGGCAACCACAGTGACCAAAAGACACAGTGGTGATTTTTTATCCATACATTCATTTATGACAGAATATGTATTGTACTTCTGGAGCTGGCAACACTTGACTTTGTCCAGTCTGGTCTGGAGCTCAGGGGGAGTTAATTCATATATA
>NW_004524579.1:26900468-26904435 GCF_000260255.1 Octodon degus | reverse complement strand
TTTTTTTTTTGGATACTTAATATTTTAAAATGACAATATTTTGTTGTCTGTCAGATCAAAAAGGTCATTCACTGACAATGCTGTATAGAAGTGATTATGAAGTCCTTCCCCTTTGGTTCAATTATATTTTATATTCACTTTATTTTCTTTTCATTGAAAAAATTATTTGATTTGACTTGTTTTGATTTTTTTGGTACTGAGCATAGAACTCAGGACCTTATGTTTGCCAGGCAGATGCTATACTGCTGAGCTGTATCCCCATCCCTAAATTTCAATCTAAGAAGAAACAAGGCGGGTTTTGTAAAGAAAGAAACTACTGAGCATGGTGGTGTACATCTCTAAAGATTTACATTTATAATCTAAAATGTGAGTTGATCGTTTACATTCCCCACTGAGTTTATCTGGGAATCAAGTCATTGATTCAGCTAAAACTCGCAAGTTGTTATAATTGTCCCAGGAGCATGAGGGGTTCATAGTTAGATCTCAGCACCATCAACTTGATGGTCCAGATTTTTGGAACATACTCAGTTAAACAGTTTATAAAACAGGGCCATATAGAGCCACGAGAAAAAGGAGAACAAGTACAATTGAGGTAGGTATAAGGAGGCATTGAGAATAGTCTCTAATTTTTTTTTTTTTTTGACATCTCTCTAGCCAATTTTTTTTTTTTTTTTTTTTTGGCTACGTTACACGCCAATTGTTTTACATGTTATTCTGTTATTTTACCAAAGAAGAGGTTTTTAATAACACTAATCAAAACAGATGTTTAAATCTCTCAAGTCTTATGTACTCATGACCCTTTGTGGTGATGTTGTATCAAATTATTTTGACATGGAGTCACCTCTGCTAATCTATTCAGACAGCAGGGAACATTAGTTAACAACAGAGTCTGAGTAGGTGGGTTTTTCTAGAACTCTAGAACAGGCAATGTCTCCCATATCCCCACTGGTTTTTGTGCCACCTCTTAAGCTGTAACATCAGCCAGGCAGTTTCCCCTTTTGTCTTGAGATCTAGTCCACAGTGGGTAGCATCCATCTCTCTCAAGCTGTAAAGTCACTTGTCTTTAACCTTGTCTCCTTGAGGGCCCAGCCCTGTCTGACTGTCTATAATATTTTTAATCTAACTCAGCTGCCTGCAGCATTTCCCTCTGAATTAGTAACCTGGACTGCTGTGAGGGTGTATGGGCGATGACTGCTCTGGCTACTTTACGCTGGAATGGGTCGCAGTTGTTGACCGGCAGTCAGAGACTCTCCAGAGGTTTTATCTAAAGGCCCTCAATAGACACCAGGCAATTTTTATCTTGGGTAGGCAGAATGGCTTTAAATTTGGAGGCAGAGCCAAAGAAACAATTAAACATGCATAACACTAGTCAGAACATTTTGTAGGTCCATTAGCAGAGATCTCTTAAATGTACGGTTTAATCTTTTTATCTTCCATGGTCATTGGGTAATGTCTCAAACAAACAGGCCTTTCCTATTATTACTGGGGAACATGAATTACCAGGCATAGGGAAAACACTGAATATTTTCTAGTTTGGTAGTTTGCAAGTGGGCCACTGGCTGGGTAACTACTGACAAATCTGTATGAGCATTTATTAACACTTTCTTTTTTTTTTTTTTTTTTCTCTAGCAGCTTTGGACATTTTTTGCTTGAAATGTCCCTTTTCTCAGTCTGGGTCTAGGGAAGCATAACTTTTTTTTCCCTGACTGGTCTTTTTTTTTTTTTCTGTAGGCTGCTAGTATCAGCACTCTCATTTTTCCTCTATAATTTTATTCTGTATCCTTTTTACTATGAAACACCTCAACTCAGACAAATTTATTCCTGCAAACCCTTCTAACTTCTGCAGCTTGTGTCAGATATCTGGGGTCCACTGAGTAAGGTACAACTTCTTGGTTTTAAGACCTCGTGCAGGTAGGCCTTAACAAGGATCACAAATTAAACTTTCCTCGTGATGAGGCAGGAAGCCCAGAAAAGGCTCAGATCACCTGGGCTCTATCAGGTGGACAGTTAGTTTAAGCTTTAATATGTGTCTCTATAGACAAAATCTGGTGGATCCCAGTAAAAGGAATCTTATTCTAGCATATTTGTTAACAGATTTTACCTGCATGATTACCTGGGTTTTGGTATCTTCTAGGACAGAACAAATATTCTGAGAAATTACATCATGTATAATCAAAGCACAAGCATTTGAGCTAACAGGTAAATGTATAAACTTTGAGGCTAGCAATCATAACGAACTAGATTTTAGACCCCTTTATTTATGGAGTCTGACAGTTTGTTATAAGTCCCTCTAGCTTCTACTTATAATTATCTCTAAATTTTGAGAACGTATGAAAACCAGATTAATACCTTATTTTTTACTGTCAATGCTTTTAAGTAATTTAAGTACAGTTTGGCATATTTTATACCTGTGTTTGCTATCAGCATAAAGTACCTGAGTTATCAGAAATAACCAGGCTAACTAAATACACTTATCATGAAATACACAGTATTCAGTCAGATTAAGCCAATGTCCCATTCAGTTTTGGATATGGCCCCTATTGTAAGCAAGGGGCACTATAGAGGGATTTATCTTTTTAACACTGGCCCTGAGTATTGTGTTCTAAAGACAAGGCTTGGCTCTACCTATAGGCCCAAAGCTATTTGACACTGTAGTCAGTGTCTCTAGAACTTTTTTACACTGACAGGATTTTATCTGTACATGAACAATATATCTCAATTACAGCTTAAAACAAGATGACGATGACTGGAATGAAGGTCAGGGATGGAGAAGACAGAGACCTATGCCAATATCCAGCAATAGGCTGGGCTTTTTCCTTTAGTCGTGATTACTCAGGGCTCCTCCATGGAGATGACAGGTAGAGGTAACAGTCCAGCCAGAAGGAGGAGGCAGGCCCAGTGCCCTTCAGTCCTACTGGACCATCTGGGAAGCTGAGTCTGAGCTCTGGGGCCTCTGCCTCAGAGTGCAGTCTCACTTCTAGTGGCTGCCTTAGCAGTCAGGGCATGGCTGTGGGCCTCTTAAGGCAGTCCCTCTTCCAGTGGCCTGGCTTCTGACAGCAATAGTAGATGAACCTTATCATCGTTGAGCTCTTCTTGGAGCCCAGAGAATCAGACTTAGCATCTGTTTTGAGGCTGCAACAAAGGCAGCCGTTTTTGATCTCTTTTTTTTTTTTTTTTTGTCCCTGGCTTTCTCCCAGTTCTGATTATAGGACATTGCTTTCTTAGTTCCCTATAAAGTATCAAGAGTTGTCTGGAGCAAAAGCTATTTTTTATAGTTCTTTTCTAATATCTGGAGCTGCCTGTAATTAGCTTATTTATAAGAGTAATCTGTCCCCCTACTGAATTAGCATCTCAAGAAGTTTAATGAAAAGCTTTACCAGCTTTTCATTAAACATTTTAAGAAATCAGAGGGGTGGTTATCTTTTTCCTGGTAAACAGCTGAAATTTAATAACTAAAGGCTTGGTTTTAGTTCTTTTTAGACCTGCAAGAATACATATAGAAAATATTTTTTATTACAATCTCCTGCCTGGCTATTAGGCCAGCAGGGGTCTGACTGCTTGGGAGCAGGTAGTTCCTGTTACAGCTAAACCAACATAGACTGGCTGTCTATCTTCTCATTGTTTAAAATTAACAATATGACATTTATCTCCAAATGAAATATCAGCTTGTAATATTGCCTGTCTTTTTATAGAAGTCAAAGCTTGGTTTCAGATTAACATTACATCTTTTCAATCTAGTTCATAAGTCTGAATAAATCCTCTAAAGACATCAATGTACTTATCAGGGTCATCTAAAGATTTTTTAAATCTGACATCTGTTTTAGGTCACAGAGAAAAAGGCACATAACTCTGGAAGTTCTAAACTTAAACTGTCTTTTTACTTCTTTAAAAGATATTATCTTTGTGGGGCTGGTGAGATGGCTCAGTGGTCTAAAAGCACCTATTTAGAACAAGCTTAGCAAAGCAC
>NW_004524579.1:26899280-26900258 GCF_000260255.1 Octodon degus | reverse complement strand
ATTTATCATCTAGCAATCAAATTTTACATATTGGGGCTGGGGAGATGGCTCAGTGGAATAAGCGCTTCCCTGGCAAGCGCAAGGGCCTGAGTTCTATCCCCGGTTCCGCAAAAAACAAACAAACAAACAAACAAACATGTTTTGTGGTCACAGTTACTTCAAAAAGTAATTATATTCATGTAACTTGACATATCATGACTTATGAATTATAGAACCATGATTTTGACATGGTAATTTGTAAAGTTGAAATGGTAAAAGATATGAATAGCTGTTCTTTTGTTAAGTGCCACGTGTTTGGTTTCAGACTGCGGCGAAACTTAGGTAGTGATTCTATTTTTTAGTTGGCACAACCAGCCCCTGGTACAGTGTGCTAAGTCATAAAGGAAGGTAATATCTTTACTAAGTTACAAAGCTTGTGGCAAAGCTTTAAATTAAATACAGTACTCTTTAATATAATAAAATAATGTTTTCATTGGAGTCATATATTACTTTAGTGATAATTTTCACTCCAGAAATACCATTGAGACTCCAAATAAAGACACTGTGGTCTCCAGCAGAGCAAGTTGTTTTATACAAATTAATGTATTTTGCAAATTTACAATTTTATCTTTTAAGTGAGCTCCTGCTGCATGCAGCCACGAATGTGTAGGAGGTGGCTGCCCTGTCCTAGGCTTGGTCCACAGCCAGGGAAAGTCCCACTGTCTAGAAAGCTTTAACATTCTACTTTAGGAAGGCCACTCTCAATGCCAATTTTTCCAAGTACTTTTAAAAAAAATACTTGTATTTTCATATAGGCCCTAGAACCCTAACAATTAGTCATTTCAAGTCATACTCACGTCAGAGATCCCTGTGACTTAGATACCTGTATGTTAATGTTTTAATTAAAGTCACATCACGTCACCTAGATTATTAAAAAAATCTGCCTAAAATGTTTTTAAATCTGCCTAAATTATAGTTTTTAAATAACAAATATATTGT
>NW_004524579.1:26879013-26899180 GCF_000260255.1 Octodon degus | reverse complement strand
TATAGTTGGCTTGGAGAGACCCGGTGCCTGTGTAACAACTTCCTTTACCATTTCTCGTAAACGCTGCCACCGCCATCAGTGTCCTCATGCTTCCCCTGGCCAAAGCTGCCAGTTCTTCAGTCTCAGCATTTAACTTATATGCTGCCCATTCCAGTGCTTCTCTGCCTTTACTAGCATTTGACGATACCATGCTTGCCATCCGTCCTTCAAGGTAAGTGCTGAGGCTGATTCCTTTCACTCTCATCATGGTTTCCTGAGCCTAAATATTTTTTGGAGGGTCCTGAGGATGTGGTTTGTATATAAGGCTCTCATCTACTGAAACCATATTTGTAAATGCAGTATTAGTAGACTTAAGTTCAATTATTTTCTCTACAGGATCAATTGCAGAGTGTTCTCACACACACATTTTGGTTCTTGCTGTACCATTAAGACTTTACAAGGGAAGGCGATCCCTACTCTGCTGCGATGTCTGTGGCCATGTAGCTTTCCAGAGGCCTCTCTGTATCTGTCCAGCACATCACCGCTGGCCACACTTGGATTCCTAGGGCTTGGGGAGTTTTGCCTCACAGCAGTGGTCAAATGCAAGCTCTGAAGTCCAGATCTTCGTGCTGCCAGCAGCCTACTTGATGTTCAGGTGGTGCTAGGGGACACTGAGTCTGTGCTTATTCTTAATGACTGAACGCAAAGAGTAAATCACTCTTCTTTTCCCTCGCTGGTCCAGACTTCTTCAGATGCTATATACATGGCAAGGCATGTTGGTTTACGAGTGGGAGTCCGAAAAGAAACCCCGGCACTCACTGTTAATAGGCTCTGTGGCTCTGGCTTCCAGTCCATTGTGAACGGATGTCAGGTATGGGCACCATTTTATTTAATTCTCTGCACATTATGTTAAGAGTTACTAGGATAAGTGCTCACTTTGGTAGAACATTTTAGCTTTTTTGATTTTTATAGTGCCTGTTAGACAAGAAGAAATTTGACTTTTCTTGGAAAAATATTTGATACAATTGAAATAGAAGCTTCGAGTGGAATAGCTTATCATAAAAGGACAAATGCTATGTGATTCCACTTTCACAAGGTAGTAAAAGTCAGACTCATAGCACAAAGTATAGCCCTAGTTTCCAGGGACTGGGGGAGGGGAGAAAGGGAGGCTCATGTTGAGTGGCGGGGGATGGCATTTTCGTTTTGTGAGATGAAAGTAAACCCGGAGATGAATGGTAAGAGTGATTGCACCGCAGTGTGTGCTCAGTGCTACTGAACCAAGCAGCTGGGAGTGCTTCCTGTTACCACACAATGGGCTTGATTTACGATCACTATCTAGATTAAATTTCACGACCAACATGTGAGACAAAAATATATTATTTTTCCCATTTTTATTGGTCAAGCAAACTGATTGTTAAGCACATTAACCTTACTAAATCATAGAGACAGAATTTGAACCCCAGTTCATGAATACTGAATAAAAACAGTAAGAGAGGAGAGTTGAAGAATTTAAGAATGTTCTTGAAAATACTTTTTATTATAAAGGAGCTGAATACTACTTTTATAAAAGTACAAACTAGTATGTTCTCTTTAAATGACAGTAAAGTAAATACGTGTATTTCTTTGAGCACAGGAGTATAGTAAAATCCAGTTTTATTTATAAAACTCTTTGCCTTACAAAATGAACAAGAGACCCATATACATCATAATGAACAGATTGTTTTCACATTAATATTTATAAAAATATATACATTTTCCTAGCATTCATTTTAAACATCAGTCTTGGTGAATCCCTGTAATCCCAGCACTCAGGCAGCTGAGGCAGGAGGATCACAGCGAGTTCAAGGCCAGCCTGGGCTACATAGTGAGACCCTTTCTCAAAAACATACAAAATGGTGTTTTGTTTGTTTTTTTGTTTTGTTTTGTTTTGCAGAACCAGGGATTGAACTCAGGCCCTTGTGCTTGCCAGGGAAGTGCTTATTCTATTGAGTTATCTCCCTGGCCCCACAAAAAATTTTTTTAAACATCAGAGGCTTGTTGATTGTTGAGAAATACAAGTAGCAGGAAGAGTTGCAAAATGAAATAGTTACTTTCTTCTAAAGCCCTCAGATTGACCTAGTTCCTTATAGATTTCCGGGATCCTGCAGGTGCAGGATAAATTTAATAGGATAAATTTTTCTTTTGCCTTTTTAATAAGCTTGTCCTTTATTATCTATTGTACATTTATGCCAGATAAAAATCTCTACAGATTTTAAGATTTATATTGAGTTAGAAATTAATACCTTAAACTGGGATCAGTGGTGCGTGTCTGTAATCCCACCTACTTGGAAAGCTGAGACAGATTATAAGGTCATGACCAGCCTGAACAATTTGGCAAGATCTTGTCTCAAAATAAAAAATGAGGGACCGGGGAGATGGCTCAGTAGAATAAGTGCTTCCCTGGCAAGCACAAGGGTCTGAGTTCAATCCCTGGTTCTGCAAAAGAAAGAAAGAAAGAAAGAAAGAGAGAGAGAGAGAGAGAGAGAGAGAGAGAGAGAGAGAGAGAGAAGAAAAGAAACAAAGCTAGGAATGTAGCTCTATCTAGCTATGTGTTAGGCTGTGGGTTCAGTCCTGTTGGTCCTCAGCACCCCCCCCCACACACACACAACAGTTACCTTTCTTAGTCAAAGTGTAGGCTGAGGTAGGATATATTACAAAGAAGCAGTTTTGTTTTTCCCCTTTTATCTTGGGAATGGATACTGTAACATTAGCTTTACAAGTACTTTATTTTCTTTTGAGACACTGTAAGCTACAATATATTTATTAGAATTGCCATTAATTTATAAAATATTTGTACTTCTACACTTGATCTTAGCCAAAAGGCCAAGAAGCGATAAATATTTGTACTTTTGAATATATGCTGGGTATACTAAATGGGATGTTTTGATATCCTTGTTTTTAAACAGGAAATTTGTGTTAAAGATGCTGAAGTCGTCTTGTGTGGAGGAACTGAAAGCATGAGCCAGGCGCCTTTCTGTGTCAGAAACGTACGCTTTGGAACCAGATTCGGATTCGATCTCAAGGTTGGAGCCATTACAATTTTTTAAAATTATTTCTTATAGTATTATATGAATGATGTTTAAAATATAACTTTGTAATGAAGGGAAAACTAAGTTTGAATCCAATTTTGTTTATGAAACGCTGGCTAAATGTGATGATTTGAAATTTGCAAATTATCTCAGAACTCTATTTTGGTTGTTGATTTTGACATTTGAATCCCACAGAATTAGATTTAACAAATAAAAGTAGGTATAGGTACAGGAGATATAGAGCAAGAGAAGTGGACTAAAAGGCAAAGAGCACCAGGTGTGGTGGTGAATGGTGCATGCCTAGCACTTGGGAGGCTGAGGCCAAAAGATCAGTGAGAGGCCAGCCAAGCTACATAGTGAGTTCAAGGTTAGGCTGAAGTACATAGGGAGACCTAGTCACTCAAAACAAAACAAGCTTTCAGCCAGAACCACCATCTTCCAGTATTTGCCAAAATGACCAACACAAAGGGCAAGAGGGGGGGAACTCAGTATATGTTTTTCAAGCTTTTTAGATAACATGGTTTGTTTTTTTTTTTTTTGACCACATACATGCGAATCTACAAAAAGGGTGATACTGTAGACAGCAAAGGATTGGGGTACTGTGCAAAAAGAATGCCTCACAAATGTTACCATGGCAAAACAGGAAGAGCCTACAACGTTAACCAGCATACTGTTGGCATTGTTGTAAACAAGCAAGTTAAGGGCAAGATACTTGCCAAGAGGATTAATGTGTGTATTGAGCATATTAAACACGCAAAGAGTCATGATAGCTTCCTGAAACGTGTCAAGGAAAATGATCAGAAAAAGAAGAAAGCCAAAGAGAAAAGTACCTGGGTTCAACTGAAGTGCCAGCCTGCTCCTCCCAGAGAAGCACACTTTGTGAGGACCAATGGGAAGGAACCTGAGTTGTTGGAACCCATTCCCTATGAATTCATGGCATAAACTGGGGACGTTGCTCTGTCATTCAGTACCTAATTGGCAGCTTAAGTGTTCTAGGTCCTACGTAAAAATAGAATCATCCTGTGTTGTAAGGGTGGTTTTCTTAGTTGAACAGGCATCTGGTGCCTTCTTACCTCAGAAATATTTGCAGCAGATTTTCACTGTACCTAGTAATTGTGTCTAGTCTTTACTCCTCAGTGTTTTTCTTGCTGAAAGATATTGCTGAAGTATTGTGCAGTTGTATACCCAAATATTCAAATATTTATAAAATACTTATATTGGCTTGAAGATCCTGTAAATCATCATGGGGAAAAGATGTATCAAAATAAATGGAAATCACTTCAGAAACAAATGTAAGCCCATTTCAATTAAATAAATTGTTTAAAGCAAAAAAATATATATATACACAAAAGGTAAGCGAATCTGTACTCAACAACTAAGATTCTGAATAAATCTTTACTATGGTTTGAAGAAGCTATACTTTTGGGCAGTCTCCATTGAATAGGTCTCTTCTTCATCACAGGAAAAACTGTCTTTAAATACAGATCACATTATCCTAAATCAGTCAGCAACCAATCCTCCGTCTTCGAGAGCTATGACCTGAGGATGAACGTACTGATAAAGTACATGTTCTTCCACTGATGTCATGTTAGGATTTTTAATATCTTCTTGTAATAATGGTTGGCTTACACCATTGGCTCTGTTTCTCACCTGACTCTCTTGGAACCTAGAAGGAATGAGACTTAGAAAATAAGAGCATTTCAGCAATATTTTACGTACTAAGTACACTTAAGAAATCCTTTGCAAAGACAGGTCAATGGCTCTCATGAGGCAGCAATGGGACACTCTTATCAGAGATGCTAACTACTTAGATAATGGCTGGCAATCTTTCTGTTACACAGGGACCCTATCCCAGGGTTCTTTTTTGCCTGGTAGTAGCTACCTGTCATAGAAAGCCTTAGATGACAAAGGGGCACAGGTCATTTCTTTCTTATAGAATTCACAATTACTTTACAGAGATGGCTACAGGAAAACATTCAGGGCAGGTGAGAGAGCTCAGCGCACTAAACACCTGCTTAGGCAAGCGCAGGGACCAGGGTTCCATCCCTGGTACCATAGGCTGCGCTGGCCCTGATCCCGAGCCCACTGAGTTGGCCATTGAGTCCAGGTTGGTGGTGCACGCCTATAATCCCAGCACAGGGAGGCTGAAAATAGGAGGATCACTATGAGTCCACACTGCGTAGTGAGACCCTATGCCAAGTACATTAAAGAAACAAAGAAAACATTCCATAAGAACTCAGTGTTGGGTTTCTTACAAAATATAATCTTGAGGATTTGGTTTTTGATTGTGGGATAACTTCTGATGTTCTTGCCACTCATGCTTAACTTCTGGTTCTCTTTAGAGTTTCATATTTAGAGACAATGTGTACATTTTCAGACATTTGAGTTTTTAAATAATTTATCTAATCCAAGCACCAAATAAAAATAATGATAGCAAGTGTTATCAGAAAGTCTCATTTTACTATGTTTGGTAGAGTTGTTGGTCATTTAAAGATATAACATTTTAATTTCAAAAGATGATTTAACAAATCACTTTTACTGATGTCTTTTTAGCTGGAAGATACTCTGTGGGAAGGATTAACAGATCCACATGTTAAACTCACCATGGCACTTACTGCAGAAAATCTTGCAGTACAACATAAAATCAGCAGAGAAGATTGTGACAAATATGCCCTGCAGTCACAGCAGAGATGGAAAGCTGGTCAGTGAAACTGGATGACTATGAACATCTGCACACACAGAAAAACAAAAATGGGAAAGATATTCACCCTCTAAAATTACAGTGATGCCAAGGCATGGTGCATACACCTATAATCCTAACTGTCTGGGAGCATAAGGCAGAAGGATCACAAATTCAGGCCCAGCCAGGGCAACTTACTGACTTCATGAAATTCCATCTCAAAATTAGAAAGGGCCAAGGATGTAGGCCAGTGCAAAGGTCCTGGCTTCAGTTCCCAGTAGCATATATAGACACACACACACACACACACACACACACACACACGCACACACGCACGCACACACGATTATAATGACATATGATAATAGTTTAACTCATACCTTTGAAAAATCACCTTTTTATATTATTTCTTTGTTTTCAGGTGATCAGATATTCTAATATTGCAAAGTTAACTGACAATTTCTCTTTTAAAAGAAGTTAATACCGCTTAAAAGTGGCATTGTTCCCGGGCCCTGGGTGGACACTTGACTTTAGTCCTGAGCTGCCTCTTGTCAGTAGGCATGCTGTGGCACGCAGCTTACACCATTGCAGGTGGCTGCTCGCTGTCACTGGTGGCACAGAGGGTGCCCCTTCTCAGGAGCCATCCTGTGATCACCGGGAGAGGTAAGGTGTTTGGAAAGACCACGGGGGTCCTTCTACACCGCCTCCCATCCCCAGTTGAAACCCTTACACCTAGTCCAGAACCAGGGCAGCAGCGCCCTTGAGTCCAGAATGAGCAACATTACGGTAGTTGGCTCATCAATATAGCAAGATGGAAGAATTCATTGTCTTCTGAAAAGCCTTTTTAAAGTTTTGATAGGCAAATGGAAACTCTTGGTTAGGGTATCATATAGTTGAAGTAATGAAGTTGTAGCCCATCTTATATTTCAGAGGGAAAGTGAATTGGAGCTGATGCCATTTAGCTCATGTGTATTTTGTAGGGTTTTTTTTCCTAGTAGAACAGTATTGATCTAGAGTTGGGTGTTATCAGTTGTGTTTTTGTTTTTGTGGAAGTAGGGATTGAACTCTGGACTTTATGCTTGTCAGTCAGTTGTGTTTTTAATTCTTCTAACTGTAGATGGTCTGACCTAGTCACTTATTTACTGAATATCTATAAAATAGAGGTTAAAATGTTTGCTTTACCTATTTACCTAATAAGGTTGTTCTAAAACCAAATATGGGCATAAGGGAATTATTTTACATGCTTTAAAATGGTATCAGAATCAAAATTGCATTATTTCTGACTTTATTTTTGAAACTGTGGATTACTATAGTCCATTCTAGTGTAGGTTCAAAGTAATATTTTATGTATATACTTGTGTTGGTGATAGCTCCTGCCATTTTTCAAGTTGTGTATTATTATTAAATTTCAATTATACATTACTTGCATATGCAACTCGGTAACTTTTTAATTAACTTATCTCATCTGAAGGAAGTTAAATCTATTTAGTGCCACTGTATCTATAGCTAATAGACTGATTGATACTGCTCATAGTCTAGTGGTGTCTGATAAGAAAAGACACGCATTTCAAAATTAAAGGACGATAAGGGACAAGATGCATCTGATAGATGTGTGACAGTGTGTTAAACCCTCCAGCAGGGCAGGCAAGTGGTGTAAGTGATAGAGGCTCACAGAAGCAGAAGGTAGACCAGAAATTAAAGTGAAGTGTGGGGCTGGTGAGATGGCTCAGTGGTCTAAAGCACCTACTTAGAACAAGCTTAGCAAAGCACAGGGGCCCCGGTTTGATCCCCCAGCACCACATGCCAGTCAGCCCCGCTCCCTGCTGGCCTGAGCTGGCCACACACACACACACATAAATAAATAAATTTTTTTTTTAAAAGAAATTAAATTGAAGTGTATGTGTGATTACTTTCGTGTTTCTCTTCTTTTTTGGTTTTCATCCTTATGATAGGCTTTCTTCTATTTCAGCTAATGATGCTGGCCACTTTAATGAAGAAATGGCGCCCATTGAAGTGAAGACAAAGAAAGGAAAACAGATGATGCAGGTGGATGAGCATGCTCGGCCCCAGACCACCATGGAGCAGTTACAGAAACTTCCTCCAGTGTTCAAGAAGGAAGGGACAGTCACCGCGGGGAATGCATCGGTTAGTGTCACTCCAGATTGCCTCGAACTCTTCCCGCTGTGTTCCACGCAAAATGAACTCGGAGGCCCTTCTAGTTATGTAGCATAAGCTAGAGCCCTCTTATTCAGTTAATTTGGACTTACTAAATCAACCCAAAATACTTTAGCTACAGGCCTGATAGTCTTCTAATTCTTAATCTTTTCAAAATATCAGAAGGAAATCTTCCTGGTTTATTATTTTATTTTTCAGGTTTCTTCTTTTATATGTATATAACTCATCAGATTTCTTTTTATGCCTATCTGCACCTATCTAGAAGCTTTACTGGGGGGCCTGCCCATTAGCTCAGTAGTTTAAGTGCCTGCTTAAACAAAGCACTCAAGCTCAAGCTGCTGTGGTTCGAACCCAAATACTCACAGCAAACAAGATGCCCCAGGGCTGGTGAGATGGCTCAGTGGTCTAAAGCACCTACTTAGAACTAGCTTAGCAAAGCACAGGGACCGCAGTTCAATTCCCCAGCACCACATGCCAGCCAGCCCGCCCCCTGGTGGGCTGAGCTGGCCACACACACACACACACACACACACACATACATACATAAATAAATTAAAAAAAAAGAAAAAGAAATGCCCCAAGGCATCTTCTGGCCTCAAAAAAAAAACCTTCTAGAAGCTTTACTGTGAGTGACATCCTTTCCTATTGTCCCTTAGTGATGTTGTGTTCTGAGCCTAAAGTAAACCCCACAATAACCACAGTATTACAAATTGTATCAAGAATTATGCCACGACTTCCTGTGTACCCAGCTATTCCTAATTCTATTCCATCCAAGCACAGGAGCACATGCCTGTAATCCCAGCTACTCAGAGGCTGAGGCAGGAGAATTGCAAGTGTAAGCCCTGCTTAGGCATGTTAGTGATAATAACTCAAAACAAAAAGGGCTAGGGATGTAGTTTAGTGGTAGAGTGCTTGTCTAGCATGTGTGAGTTCAAACTCCAGTACTGCCAAAGAAAAACTAAATACTACATTCAAACTTTAACTGGATTATTTTACTAGTTCACATGTCTGATGGTTTTGTTTTCAAGGGCGTATCAGATGGTGCTGGAGCTATTATCATAGCTAGTGAAGATGCTGTTAAAAAACATAACTTCACACCACTGGCAAGAATCGTGGGCTACTTTGTGTCTGGATGTGATCCATCTATCATGGGTATTGGTAAGTTCATAAGGAAAGGCACTGATTCTGCTGTATTTCTGGAGATTGGTCTTTGGAATTCAAATTCCTGAAAAGGTGGCTTGTGAGAAAGGAAGATGGCCAAGCAGTCATTTGGAAAATTATCTTTTTAGGAAAACCAAGACTATGCATACTTCCTGAGGGCAACAATCATGTCTTATTGTCGACTTGAGATATTTAAAAATTAACACACAGAAAAGAACAGAGAGTTGCATGGTGCTGACAGGATGAAAGAAATTCTGTGACGGGCACAGCCTTGGGGTGAGCGAGAAGGCTGCTTGGAGAGGGCAGCCCTGCACACCAGGGCCGTTTGCATACCGGCTGGTGGCTCTCACTCAGTCTTCCCAGCTCACCACTACACTGAGACTTTAGAAAATTGAAGAGGAGGAAAGAGGCCTTGTGAGGTTCCAGACCGGTGAGCAGTGGAGTCAGGAGGCGAATCCAGGTCTCTGTAATTAAAGTGTCCTTTGCACAGTGAGTTAAGCACATTCTCCCTGGAAGTCAGAGTAATTCTCCCATGGTTCAGCTAGGGTTATTAGTAAGATGAAGATGTATAAGAAGTTTCTAGGTATAGGTGCACTAGCTGGAGGAAATTTGGAGTTCCCTACAAATGCTTATAGTCTTGGCTTGACAGTAATGAATTAGAAATAGAAGAGGTTTTGCTGGATGCAGGCATAGGAACTGCAAATGATACAATGTTTTATCAAGTACTGGGACTTGAACCCAGGGCCTCACACATGCTAGGCCACTGCTCAACCACTAAGCTATACCCTGACCTTTTTAAAATTGTGTTTTGAAACAGGATTTCTCAGAGTTGCCCAGACTGACCTGAGTTGCCCAGGACTGAGATTCACAATCCTCCTGTCTCATCCTCCTAAGTAACTAGGATTATAGGAGTGGGTCATGACATCTAGCTAGATGGTATAGATTTCAGTAGCTCTTACCACCTCTCCATGGGAGAACAGGGAGTCAATTAGGTGCCTCCCTTTCAGAAATAAAACTGATGTTCTGAGGCTTTGATTTACCTCAGCTATCACCTCATACCCCATGGGAAAACCTGTTCCTAGGTATAGATTTCAGATTCAGCAAAGATTTTTCTATGAGTTTATCCCTTTTCTAAACAACTGACTGAGTGACTGACTGACTTGGATTTTCAGGTGCACCCCAAGGTGGAAGCAGGGTAATATGTTTCTTAACTTACATCTCAGAGACTTTCAGTATAAACCTGATGTGTTACTCAAATATTACTACATACACTGACTTGGGATTAAGTTATTACCCAGCTGTATTTCATGCCATGCATCTCAGAGATCACTGATCTCTGTATAGAATTCTGAAGAAAGCCGGTATGTTCATATCTTGTTCTTCCTTAAATTATGTCAGCAAAAGCTGCAAGATAATTGAACATCTGCTAAAAGTCAATATTTTTCTATTGTAGTCTTAAAAGCTTAGTACTATTCAACTACTCAAAATAGAGTAGCTGGCAAAATAGAGCCTTTATCTTAGAAGGTAGCTTGAAAACTGAAATAACTGTGTATTGAGACGGCATTTATTATTTTGGGACTCAGAGCTGTGGTTCCCATTGTAGGTAACATCCAGAAGCTGCCCACAGCCCCACCTCACTAAGATTTTGTTCTAGCACATCTGTAAGGGAGCCCAGGAATTGGGTCTTCTTCAGTGTGCCTACGTGCTTCGATGATCCACCACATTTGTATGATTTTGATGAGTAGTTACTTTATAGTTGTTTTTCAGTTCGCCCTCACTTAATGAGTTCTCATAGGTTAGCATTAGCTGGTGAGCAAAGAAAATAGCATTTTCCCCCATCTTTCCCCAGGCCTGTTTAGTGTGCTAAAGTACAATGAATGCCACTGTGGGAGGAGTGTCTTTTTTCTCCAGGGTTTGAGCAGAGCTATACATTCTAAGTACATCAGTGTCGGATGTCTCCTTTGTGTAGACACTTGGCTGTCACTGGTAGCGAGGAGTTAATTAAGTAAGGCACCTAGAGAGGTACCCCAGGTAAACAAGCAGGAAGAGTAGGTTATGGAGCATCTACCAGGGACTGATTTAGAAATCCAGTTTGTAAGAGCAGTAATCTTAGTGATAGAGGGAGAAAAACTGGTCTCGGGTGGGTGACCTCCAAACCATATAGGGAACCTCCAAATGACATAGAGAAAAATGATCTCTGCACCTGACCTGCATGAGTTCGTGTCCTCTAAAACCAAAGAATGAATTTTAGGAACAAACGGAGGTTATGAGCAGAATATATTTATTGAGGGAAAGAAAGCTCCTGTCCAAGAGAGGGACAGGAGGGGGGCCTGAGCCCACCCCAAGTTGTGTCTTGCAGGGCCTTTTATAGAGGAAAACCATGTGGTGAGGCGGGTCTAAGGTGGTGAAGAAGACATGGAAACTTGCTTAGTTGGGCATAAGGTGGGACAAAACTATGGTCAACCAATGAGATTACAAGCACCATTGCTCAGGTAAAATTGATTAAATCCAGTAACAAATGGAAAAGCAAGTCACATAGCAAGTGGGCACGAATAGGGAACAGGGTCTCTTCCTGTTGGAGGTTGGGCTAGTGACTCATTTGGGCTCTTTCAAGCTGATTGATACTATTTAGTGTATCAATCCCTAATGCCTATCCCTAGGGAAGTATGTAGCTGTGCTTCCTCTTTTTGTCTTGGTCTTGAGGTGTGGTCCATATGGGAGTGTCTGTCTCTTCCAAGTTGCAAAGTCACCTTGTCTTCCATCTTGTCTCCTTGAGGGCCTGGCCCTGTCTAACTGCCTATAATATTTCTATCTAACTCAGCTGCCTGCAACATTAGGTTCTGCAGACACCTACCATGTAGCAGTCTGTGACACTCATAATAGCTGCAGACCCAGGAATGGGAAGCCAGGACCTGAAGAAAACAATGAGGGCTCCAAGGAAGTGCACAGTTCCAGAAAGGCCCTGCTGCCTAGAGCCTTGGGGAAGGCAGAGGTCAAAGTGGGTGGCTGGAACTGTCAGCCTCTGAGCTTGAGCTGCTCTGGCTTTGTCCTTTTGCAGCTTCATCCGTAGAAAGAATTCCAGTACTTAAAAAGACAAAGGTTTGCAACCAACTCAAAGCATCTTTTAATTGAACTTCGAAGCCCAAAAAACGCCCAAAGTTACACCTGTTAATGGCAGAAGCCAGGACTAGAAACAAGGTCTAATTTTAAAAATACAAGGGCCGGGGAGATGGCTCAGTGGAGTAAGTGCTTCCCTGGTAAGCACAAGGGCCTGAGTTCAATTCCCGGTTCAGCCAAAAAAAAAAAAAAAAAAAGAATAGACTGAACTATATTTGGGCCCGGGAGATGGCTCAGTGGAATAAGCGCTTCCCTGGCAAGCCAAGGGCCTGAGTTCAATCCCCAGTTCCGAAAAAACAAAATAAATAAACTTGGGGCTGGTGAGATGGCTCAGTGGTCTAAAGCACCTACTTAGAACAAGCTTAGCAAAACACAGGGACCATGGTTCAATCCCCCAGCACCATATGCCAGCCAGCCCTGCCCCCTAGTGGGCTGAGCTGACCACACACACACACACACACACACACACACACACACACACACACAAAGAAATAAAAAAAAATTAAAAATAAAAAAATTTAAAAAATAAAAATACAAAAGCAGGACTAGCCAAATAGCTCAGTGGATTAAAGCTCCTGAAAGCAGGCACAGGGGCCTGCTTGATCCCTAGGCCTGTTGTGCTGGCCCCACCCCCAGCGCACCCTGAGAGAGCAACTGAGACTGGGTGTGGTGGCGTGCCTATAATCCCAGCACTTGGGAGGCTGTAAACAGGAGGATCACTATGAGTCCGATCTAGTAGTGAGACCCTGAACTTCCCTAAAATACAGAAAAAATAAAAAAATAAAACCTTCCTGAGTCATAGTAAGTAGACTGGTCTAAGAACAGTTAAATTACAGCCCAGCATACTGTTATACTTGATTGTAGGGACCATGAGTTAACATGAGCTAACTGAGGCTTATTGATGTTTCTGAAGACAGAACTGTGAATACAGTACCTTATTAGTACTATAGTAGTGTACTACTTTTCTTCACTATTAAGATACATAGAGAAGTATTAAGTGATAGGTTTTAATGGTGTTGCAGCAGAGAAACACGCAGAAGGAAAGGGGAAAGGGGCTTTATTATAAAGGAAAAGGGACTTCATTATCTTAGAGGACACGGAGAGAATTTGGGAAGATAAGGAATTCTCTGGATTGGAACAAAAGGAGGCTGAGGCTTTTATGGCCTTTGCCAGGGGTGGGGCTTGAGGGGGAAGTTTAGATATACCTGAGCTGATTGGGGCCTTCCCTGAGGTGGAGAGAAAGGTGAAAGGAAACTGTACCCTGGGCCAAGTTGGAGAAGAAGAGGGGAGGTGGTCTCTGGGAAGATGAGCTGTTGTTTTAAGGGCTTCAGCCATAATAGATGACCACCATAATAATTCAGCAATTCTTACTAGGGCCATAACCTATCATTAAGTACTTTAGAAAGTAATTAGTACTAACAGTACTGAGCTACAAACTCTAAAAAAACAAATTGATGATGCACCTTTTTTTTTTTTTTTTTTTTTTTGAGACAGGGTCTCACTACGTAGTCCAGGCTGGCCTTGAACTCACCATGATCCTCCTACCTCAGCGTTCTGAATGCTGCAGTTACAGGGCTTCAATGACCACATCCGGCCTCCTTTTCTTTTTATATGGCTTCAAGTGTTTCATTATAGTGATGGGAAGCTGACTGACAGTCCTCTGCCCATGCTGGGTATCTGATGCTTTACTGTTTACTACCGATCCTGTTTCTATGTCTGGATGTGTGTACAGAGAATCTAGGATTGGATTCCACATTAAATTAGTAGCCACATAGCATGCTGCTTTATATCAAAAGGCATTGAATGGACAGTCCTACTCAATAAGCAAACATGTCCAAAGAGCACTGTAATATTCTATTTATAATGAATTGTATTTTCTTTTAAAGATTCACTTTGTGTCTTGCCTTAGATATATTTATGCAAGTTGTTGCATAAATTTGACTACTTGGAGTCAACAGAATATATTGTATTTTTTTTCTTTATAGACATGCATGGCAGTTTCATGCTCGATGAATAGATGAGAATCTTCTCTAGTGAGATGTTTTTACCTTTTGGAAAAAAACATGGATTCATTTACAAATCATCAATATTAAACTTTTACTGGTCATTGTCAGAAATGTGGACGTTAAAGTTAACATCAGAAGTTTCATAAGGCAGCTTTTCATTTCTTGAGTCAGGGATCGCGTTCTCTCTGACTCCTCTGTCTCCGGCTGGAGTTAGGACTGCTTCCCTGCTTCGCCTGTCTTCCCCGGGAGTGTCTTGGAGTCCCTGTGTGCTGGCTTCTGTGGAGGGGCCGCTTCTGTGTCTCGTGTCTTTCACAGATGGGTCTCTGAAAGCTGCCTCCATGAGTGTGCAGGCGCACCTTGTGCCCAGCTGTTTGAGATCAGGCGTGAGCTATACCTGACTGTAAACCCCGCCAGTGACTTCTTTGGATGTTTGGAACCCTAAAGCCATGTATGGTAGATCTTTCCATAGAAGTCTGCAGAGTCAGACAGCCTTTCACCATGCTCCCATTTTCTGTTTCGTCATTCTCACATTATTTAACACATGGTGATGAGGCAGCAAGAGGCAGCTGCTCTGTCACATTATTTCTTATTTGTTAAGTCAAGAAAAAGTTTGACATATAAATAAGGTGATGTTGATTTCTAAAAGAGAATCTTGTTCTTACGTAGGTCCTGTTCCTGCCATCAGTGGGGCACTAAAGAAAACAGGACTGAGTCTCAAGGACATGGATTTGGTAGAGGTGAGTGTTCTATTTCTACACAGGCATGAGCCGCCTACTTCCACAGCATTATGGGCTTTAGCTTAGTATTTTGCAACTCTTTGAGTTGGTGCATTAGCCTGTCAAAGAATTTACATCTCCATGAAAATCACACGCCTTGCGCTAGTACTTTTCCACACCTGATTAAAATGCTCAACTTATATTTGAATAACTGAATATTTGAATAACTTAAACAACCTCCTATGGAAGTATAAAGTCCTGGGAACATCCAGGGACTATGGAGAATTCTGTTATATTTTAGAACGTTGATATGCTTATTGAATTGAGTATTACAGAAGGTGGGAGAGGAATAAGTAACCGTAATCCCATTTTAAATGAAAAAAATACAGGTAAAAGAACTGACGTAGTACCAAGTCAAGTTTCTTGCCCTTTCCCCCAAATTGAGGCTTCCTCAGCCCTATCTTTGGCATTTACACCATACTTGTTTGATAGAAGACACTGGGGATGTTTTTTTTTTTTGCAAAACCAGGGATTGAACTCAGGCCCTTGCACTTGCCAGCCAAGCGCTTATTCTACTGAGCCATCTCTCTGGCCCCAACACTGGGAATTTAAATTTCCTGATTGAGTGTTTGTGTGTATATGTCCCTGTGTGAGTGTAGTCCTGTGGATAGACTCATGCACACATTCTACTGCTGAGCTACACTTCCAGCCAATAGAACAATTATTTAAAATACTAATATTAGAACAAAAATGTCTTAAGCATTTATCATAATTAAAAGAAGGGACAGAGAAGAAAATAACTACATTTCACTTTGGAAAAATAACTAATATGACCAACAAATCTATTTAAATGATAGAGAAGGGGTAGGTATTAAGTGGTTTTCTCTAGTAATCTCTTACCCAGGAAACCAAGGTGTCAGATGAAAAATGGTTTATCTGTAAATCTTCATTCTTGGTAGCTTATAGTTCACAAACTCAAAAGGGCTGCTCAATTATCATGCAGTATAGTGGTGCCTTAGTTCACAGCTCAATTCTTTCCACAGTTCTGGTCACAAAACCAAACTGATGAGAGTCTAATCAAATTTCCTCATAACGTTCAACATTGAACTTAACCTTTGAAAAGTTGTCCATTGTCATTTCTAGATATGTAGATACTCAAGGACAGCATAATTTACCTAGTTCAGAACATTATTCTGCATAACATATCCTAAGTCTCTTACAACAGTACCTCTTTGAGTATAATGATATAAAACAAACAATGTTGGACCTAAGGACAAATAATTTTGGAAACTACAAAAGTATAGTAATGAAGAGAACAAGACTGAAGTTTAGCCCAAATGTAAATGTTACCTTTCTCAGAATTAGTTTCTTTATAAAATTCCTGAACTAAGTTAGTATGAAAATATAGGACTGTTCATGAAGCAAGGCAATTCTTATAGCCAGTCTTGGTAAGTATTAACATAACAATATAACGCTTTGCCTTTCTGCCTCATTTGAACATAGTAACCATTCTGTTTATGTCTCCAGTTCTGAAGGTTTATTCTTTGTTGATTGTCAGTGTCCTTTTCGAAGGATAGCTCTTGTTGTTTGAGGTAATAATATTTAGTTCTAGGTAATAATATTGTTAGTTTTTAGTTTTTTGAGACAGGGTCTCACTGTGTGGTTCAGACTGGCTTTGAACTGTGTGGCATCGGCAGGCCTCAAACTCATAGGGATCTTCCTGCCTTAGTCTCCTGAGTGCTGTGATTAGAGGTGTGTACCAACTTGAATGGCTTGTACTGAGCAGTACAAGCTATCTGTCAGGTAAAATGCTAGACACTGTCCATGATTTTATTTAACAATGACTGTCAGCTTCATACTATAGTTAGATTTTACAGCTGAGAAAATGTGTGTATAAAGAGCGCTTTATTAGCATGTTCAAGGTCACACATGAACAAATGACTCAGCCAAGATTTGTACCACTTATCCAACGCTAAAACCTATGGACTATCTGTGTTATCTCCCTGCTTCTTGTGTGTGCCCATTTATATGATTACTGGTATTTCCTTTAAGGAATATATTTGATGCAAAATATCATTTATGAACTATACCTGCCTGCTTTTAAACCTGACATCTTTTATAAAAGAAGGTAATTCTAGATAACCTTGAACATGATTATATTAACTATTATTAAATCAATCAATCTCTTTCTCTCTCCCTCTCTCTGTCTGCCTGTCTGCCTGCGTCCCTCCCTAGCTCCTTGCTTGCTTTCTCTCCTTTCCTCCTTCCTTCCTTCCCTCTCCATTTTTGAAAGACCTGGTATCTTTACCCACAGCAATTAAAGATAATGTCAAATATCATTATAAGGTAATTTACATAGAAACAAATAGCACAGTTCATTCCCCGTAGGACTGGACCATTTGGTTAAAAGTTTGTGAATGAAGACTCTTATACTGTTACATTTTTTTTTTTTCCTAAGGTGAATGAAGCTTTTGCTCCTCAGTACTTGGCTGTTCAGAAGAGTTTGGATCTTGATCCAAGTAAGACCAATGTGAATGGAGGAGCCATTGCTTTGGGTCACCCGTTGGGAGGATCTGGAACAAGAATTACTGCACACCTCGTTCATGAATTAAGGTACTTCATTTCAGATGTGCTGTTTTTAATAGGAACACAGGAATTGCAGCTTTCTCTGAAAAATCTAGCTTCTGCCCCTTTTCCCTCAGTGTCCTAGACTGACTCTGATCAGGTCCCTGGGTAACTGCTGGAGCCTTGTGGACCAGTCAGTTGGCTTGTTAGTCGCCCTCCACTGGGAATGGAGCTCTACTCTGTGAGAGCTGCGGCCGCCATCACACAGTGAGGCCCTGGTTCTCATGGCAACTTAACTTTAGTGCCCGGTGTAGTAGTAAGATGAATTTAAGTAGAAAAATGAACAAATGAAAGTACCGTGTAGCTGCTGATGTGGAGTTCTTCTCTTAAGGAACCTAAGCAAACTGACAGTTTGGCTCCAAGATTATCCCTTCACTGTGTCATGGAGAGCCTTCTGCATATTCTAGTTTCAATAGAAGAGCTCCTCCTTCTGGCCTTGTGTATTTTAGCACATTTTCTCTACTAGCAGAAAAATTGCAAACAAAACCAAATATGCTAGGCTAGAGAAAATGGGACTTGTTTTGCTCACTTGATTCACTGGGTTGAAATGAGCAGTTGACATGCATGAAAATAATCCCTGGATGATATTCTCACCATGTGAGGACTGAGGAGTGGGGACAGATGCTTCTCTATGAGTCTAATTTTTATGAAACAGACATGAACTCTTTCTAAGCTATCTGCTGTCATACGGGTAAACCTGATTGATTATTTCCATTGTAAAGTGCCATAAAAATCTAAAAGCATATCAAAGAAGCTGAACATTCCTTTCTCCTTTTTTGAATTTCCTTATCTAAATTATCTCCTGTTTTCACTCTTTTGCCATAGCACACACAAGCTTGTATATTTATTTCAGCTTCTCTAGTCCTAAACCTACCCGTCCTCTGCTTAGATTGCCTCCTTCTATTTTTTTTTTCTTTCTTGAATAAAAATATGTAGGCTTTGTGACCTAATACCAAAATTTAGGATTATGGGCAAGACTGAGAAGCTGAGCTGAACAAGAATGAATGATGCAAATGTGATTGATATGAATTCATTTTATTAATTATCAGAGTAGATTTCAGCCACTGCTTGCTTTCTCAGGCGTCGAGGTGGAAAATACGCTGTTGGTTCAGCTTGCATCGGAGGCGGCCAAGGCATCGCAGTCATCGTGCAGAACGTGGCCTGAGAGAACCAGGAGCCTGCTGTGTGCCTCTCACTTCTCATGGCTGTGGTGCAATAGGTGACCTTCATGGTAGCTGCCACACTGCCCTGCCTGCCCCTAAACAGCGACTGAGTTTGAGCCAGGCTTGATGACGGAAAAATGCAATTTATCATGAGTGGAATGCTGTGCCAGAGGAGGGTCTCTCACATTTGTGCCTAAATGCGAGTCTAACATGATGCATTTCTGAATGAAGGTCCAACTGCAAAAGCCCTCATGAGAAATGGTGTCATACCAAATAACACCACTTATACCTTAGATGATATGATTACCAGGAAAGAAAATAAAGGTTGCCTTAATTTTGAGTAATGCTTTCCTTTTGGTCTGTTTTTGAAAATTAATTATGATAAAATGCACTTTATAAAGTTAGTCATTTTTAACCATTTTTAGGCGTACAGTTGGGTGGCATTGAATACATTCATGTGATGGCACAAATGTTACCACCATCCATCCCCAGAACTCTCCCATCTCACAAAACTCATTAAACATTAATGTCCCATCCTCCACTTTTCGCAGCTCCTGCCCACCACCATGCTGCTTCTGATCTCTGCATTTCTCTGTTCTCGGCATCTCGTGTGAGTGGAATCCATCTTTATTCTCTCCCACCACGAGTGCTTGCCAACTGCCAGGCAGGAATGGTGCCGTGAATGTCTGCCACCTGGTCAGCTAACTGGGGAAATCTGAGCTGGTGGATGTAGCTATGACCACTGAGCCTACACTAAAACTTAGGGAAGCTCCATGGAATGCCACTGGGACCACAAACGAAGACTGCAGTGTTGCCTGGATTTCATTCCCCTTTGTCGCCTTCCCTGTCCATTCAAATTACATCCTGTTCTCACTCTGTTTCTGTAGCTCACTTCTATCCCAGTAGTTCTCACCAAGGACAGTTTTATCCCCGGGGATATTTGGCAGTAATCTGAAAAACACCACATTTGTCAACATGACTACAGAGGGGTTGCTGCTGGCGTGTAGTGGGTAAGAGACCAGTGAGTTTGCTGTATGTCCCACAATGCACAGGACAGACACCACACCCAAGAATCACCTGGCCCAAAGGGCAAGGATGCTGCTGTTGAAACACCTTCCTCTGGCTTCTCCCACGTCACCTCCCCTCTCTGTGTGTGTGGGTAGTGTGGATATGTGTGTGTGGTACACAGGGTTGAACCCAGAGCCTTCACACTGAGCTGCATCCTTGGCCCTTTTTTATTCCTTACCTTGAGATAGGATCTCACTAAATTGCGCAGACTGGGTTAAACTTGCAGTCCTCCAGTCTCAGCCTCCCACAATGTTGGGATTACAGGTGTGTCCCACTGTGGAGAGCTACACCCATTTTAATATAAAAATGTACTGCTTTCAAACATCTTTCTCGGGGCTGGAGAGATGGCTCAGTGGTCTAAAGCACCTACTTAGAACAAGCTTGGCAAGGCATCAGGGACCACGGTTCA
>NW_004524579.1:26864373-26878898 GCF_000260255.1 Octodon degus | reverse complement strand
TCTCTCAAATAAGTAAATAAATAAATAAATAAATAAAATAAAAAAATAAAAAACAAACATCTTTCTCTTATTGTGACTATAAATCAATATTGAGCATTGGGGGAAATGTTGGAAACGTGAAGTCTATCCCATTGGCCGGCCCCATGGGCTTCTCACAAGCTATTGTTCCTTTCTGTCCAAATTGGAGTTCATGTTTCATCCTTTTTCTTTTTTATTTCCCTTGAAAATACACTATTAATTGATTTATTCTGCCCTAAGACTGGATAGTCTGGTAAATCAGTGACTATGAATTGTTCTAGTTAAGGTCACAAAAGATTCATTAGAAATTTTAGTTGAGATTGAGTTGAATTTACATGTTATGGGTTAACTAGGAAAAACTATTGCTTTATTATACTGAATCCTCTTTTTATCTGAAAATCTACCTGTAATTTATATTCAGATTTTATATATATATGGCAGGCCCTTGCACTTACCAGGGAAACGCTTATTCTACTGAACCATCTCCCCGGCCCCCAGATTTTTTTTATTTTAGGATTTTTTTTATTTTTTATTTTTTTGTATTTTAGGGAAGGGCCTACAGGGTGTTCAGGGTCTCACTACTAGATCAGACTCGTATTGATCCTCCAGTTTACAACCTCCCAAGAGCGCACCCTGGGACCGGGGTCAGCATGGCAGGCCCAGGGATGAAACCCCTGGCCCCTGCGCCTGCTTGCAGGTGCTTTAATCTGCTGATCTATTTGGCTGACCCTTATTTTAGGAATTTCTTGAAGTTCTATTTTTTTTAATGTGATTAGTACAAGGTCTATAGGGTCTCACTACACAAATCAGACTCAGTGATCCTCCTGTTTTCAGACTCCTAAGTTCTGGGATTATAGGCACGCATCACCGTACCCAGTCTCAGTCCATATCTCAGCGCACCCCAGGGCACAGCATGCTGAGTATCAAACCCAGTCCCTGCATCTGCCCAAGCAGGCATTTGAGTCTGCTGAGCCATTGTGGCCAGCCCTTATATTTTAGGAATTTCTCGATAAAAGATTGGAAGGACTTTTCCTTGACAAGCCCTAATTTTTAATTTGGTTCCTGCTACATCAATAAGCAAAGGATTTATAACTTTTGGAGGCTGAAATAAAAGTTTCAGCAAGTTCTAGGTTTTTTTTTTCCTACTATAGAAATATTAATGTCAGTATTGACTTGATTCCTCAACACTTTGCTCTTGTGTTCTCTTTCTCTCTGTTAGAAAGTTGGCATAGAGCTTAGCATGGCTGGAGACCAGTGTAGGCACCTTAGTGAGACTCCACAACAAAAACAAAATAGCAAAAAGAAAAAAGATATCCCTCTCCCCAGTCATGGAAGAGGCAGATCCCAAGAGGTTGTTCTACATGGGCTTCCATAGGGAGCAGGTCTGGCCCCCTTGTTTATCACAAGATAATGGCTGATTGGAAATGCAGAAGTGTGGCTTTTCTTTTCTGGGATCCTCATTGAAAGGTAGGTGTCCTCCAGTCTCCTAGAATGTTACAAAGTATGAGCTCTGCATATTTTCCCATTACAAAGAACTAATTTGCAGAAAATTTTATACTTTGGATTTCCTTCTTTTGCTATGGCTTGTGACAGACTGTCTCTTGAGGGTGAAATGACCAAGGCCATTTGTTGCCACTTTAGAAACACTGGTGATAACTTATCTAACCCAGGACCTCTCAGATGAACAAGGAATTGTCCTCACGCAGTGAGCTAAAGCCAGCCCCATCCTGGGCATCTCCTTTTCCCATCAAGGTCTCTGTAGCTGGGTTATTCCAATAAGACTTTTTTTCTTTTCTACTTGGTCATTATTAATGAATAGTTTTTAGATATTATATAACTAGCCAGCTAACTGAACCCTTGCATTCTAATTATACAGATGGTATCTCATTTATTTTTACTCCCTTTTTGCTCTGGGATGGCACATTTAATGCAGTGCTGGGGAAATAAAGCATGTGAATACTTGTATTAGTTCATCAGAGGGCTGTGATCACCACAGGTGTCAGATTGATGCACTTGACTAAAGGAAGCAAGTATCCTTCTTTTCTTAGCTTTGCTAAAAACTTCTATGAGTAGGTCACTCATTGTAGAAACCACTGTTCTAGCTTTGCTGCTGCCACTTCATTCACATCACTGATCACTTTCTGATTTAGCATCTAGCTGAGGAACTTTTTTTTTTTTTTTTTTTTTTTTGGTGGAACTGGGGATTGAACTCAGGCCCTTGCGCTTGTCAGGCAAGTGCTTATTCCACTGAGCCATCTCCCCAGCCCCTAGCCGAGGATCTTCTATCTTCGTCGTGTTTGACTTCCTCCAAGTATGTGGCACATGGCTGCCTACTCCTGCTCCCTGACTCCACTTCCCACGGCCTCTCTGGTTTTCCTCACCTCGCTGGCCATTGCTTTTGGTTTTCTTTAAATTTACAATGTAGTTCTATGATTGATTGATTTACAGTTTGGTTCTATGATTGATTGGTTGATTGAGTGATTGATTTTGGCAGAACTAGGGATTGAACTCAGGCCCTTGCGTTTGCCAGGGAATTGGTTTTCTTTAGCAGCTGCTCCTCTCAACTTCTGCTGTGCGTGCTTCTCGGGGTTGGTCCCTGGGTTTATGATGATTTCTCCCCTGTTCCTGTGACTCTCAATACCTCTCCAGCTGCAGACCTCTTGGCCTTCCTCACAGACATCAACATCTTAAGCACATCCCAAGCAGTACTTATTAACAGTCCCCACTAAACTGGCTTCTCACAATTCTCTTCTCGAGTCCATTGGTTTAAATCAGAAACTGGGCATTTCCCTTTATGGTAGCCCTCCCTCACCTACCAGCAAGTTTTATCAAGCTTTCTTTCAGGATATACCTCATCTATCCATCACTCTTCACCTCTGCACTGTGGTCCAGGCCACAGGAACCGTTTGCCTGTACTCGGGCATCTTTAAGGCTGCCACCTTCATTCTTGACCCTCTTCGTGATTTTCCAAGATGCCACTAGGGGGATCATTTAAAAACACAGGGCACCAGCAGTGGTGGCACATGCCTATGAATCCAGCACTAAGGCTGAAGCAGGAGGATTCCCACGTGTTCAAGACCAGCCTGGATTCATAGTAAGAGTCCCAAAATAATAAACAAAAATTCCATTAGGTCACCCCCCCCCACCCCTACCCCGCTTAAAACCCTGAAACAGCTGTCACACTCACAGTGAAATCTGCACTCTTCCCTACAGTGGCCTGCATATTGCAGCTGTTGATCTCCGAAGCTGTCCAGCCCCTGGTGACACAGCAACCTGTGTGTTAGGCACACTGCACTTCTCTGGGCCCCACATACCTTTTAGTGCTCTAGGACTTTGGCAGTTTTCTTTGTTCTACTTGGATGCTATTTTCTTCACCTTCCAGACCAAGATCCTGCTTACACTTCCTGTTCTCTGGATCCTGTTACCCTAATTTCTTCTCTCTGTGATGGCATTGCAGCAGCCTGACCTTTGTGGGACTTTGGGGGTTTGTCTTCACTTAGTAGTCTGTCCATTGCCCGCTGTGGGCTCCATTAGGGACAAACACTTCACATACCCGGCACAGGGCCTGACACGTGGTCGGTGGCCCAGTAATTTTGGGCAAGTTCCTAGATATTGAGTGGATGAATGCACTGATGGATGATGCTTGAGGATACCACAGTATAAAGAAGATTTCTGAGAATCGTACAGAATTAGAGCAAAGAGTTGCTGTTATGCAATTTAGCATCTTCTGCCTCCACAAATGACAATAGAAATACATGTTTGTGTGTTTGCTTGTATGTTTTGAAGAGAGAAAGGGAGGAGAACTTGCAAAGATTCCAGAGGTACTTACTGTCTAGCACTAAAGGTCAGCAGAAAGTAGGGTAGCTATGAGCATTGTCCTCCTAGCCTACCTAGAATGGTTCAGTCAAATTGCAAGCATGAATGAGGGCTAGGTTACAACCAAAATTATGAATGAATTCTGTGACCAGAACTGTGGGAAGAATTAAGTTTGTGAACCGAGGTACCACTATACATATTGGAGAGAAGAGCTGGGGCAGGAAACAAGGTGCCTTAGAAGTTGCCCCTAGGATGACCCAATCCCGGTCACTCTTGAGAAGTGAAAAGAGGCTATTAATTACCCTAGGGCAATAGGTATAAACTGGGACCATCCTGGCCAAACTGGGACACAAAAGCACACCATTTTAGTTAACCAAACTAAACTTGTGCTCAAGTTGTAGAGAGTTGAATGAATACACTGTGTGAACATGGATTGTTGGGTACAAGTACAATCGGGAGGGACGCCCATTCACTTGACACTGGATCAAACACTTGAAGTAGGCCAGAGGCAGCTGCACAGACATCTGGGAAAAGAACAGAGGGGCAGCTCATACACAGCCTCAGGCAGGCATGCACTGGCTGCACAAGGGAACAGCAAGGAGGCCGGTGGGTGTAGTGGGAGCAGAGTGAGCTGGCGCCAGCCTGAGGAGTCAGAGGCACCCTGTGGTGTGTGTTGTGCAGAGCCTTGTGAACCCGGAAAAGGGCTCTGGCTTGTCTTCTGAGTACAGCAGGGAGCCATTGCAGGCATTTGAGCAGAGGAGAGATACAGTCTTGTTTCCATACTGCTGTATTAAAGCCCTCTAGGGACAAAGTTGGAAGCAGGAGGCCAGTGCAGGCATCCAAGCCCAGAGAGAAAGGAGTCTGAGCTCTGGGAGTAGGCACTGAGGGTGGTGAACAGTCAGATTATCTGTGTATTTTGAGACAGAGCCTTGGGAGTTCCTCATGGGTGAATTACGGTGAGTTGGGAGAGAGGAGGGAGGGATGCCTCCTGGGCCTTTTCTCTCAGCCATGGAGACAGAAAAAGCTGCAGGTAGAGCAGCTTGAGGGGACAGCAGTGGTCAGTTCAGACATCCAAGTGGAGGTGCTGAGTGACAGAGTCTGGGGTTAGAGAGAGGTCAGGATAGAGCTTTACGTGTGAGGTCCACTGGGCTGTAAGTGAGACTTGATCAAAACTAGAGGCCTGCACACTAGCTGGACCCAAACAAGATAGAATAAAGATCAGTTTCTATTAACATTCCTAGGCTTTCACTTTTGTTTCTTAAGGAAGATTCAAGTAGAATAATACAGAAAACCATGTATATCTTTGGCTTTATGCATCTTTTGAGAGCGGACCTAACTTTCGCTTACTTTCTGCAAGTGCTATTTCCTTCACCTCCATGAGAAAAAGTTTGTTGATGACTAAGTAGAATAACAGCACAATCTGTCATTGCTAAATCTTGGAAAAAACCCTAACACCCACCAACTGAGGAATGGATAAAAAAAGATGTATTTTTACACAGTGGAGTATTACTCTGCTATAAAAAAGATAAATTTGAGGCTTTTGTAGATAAATAGATACAACTAGAGACTGTATTGGTAGATGAAATAAATCAGACCCACATTGCGAATGTTGTATTGTTTTCATAGTGTGAGAACCTGAAAGAGTAAATATAAAATCTAAAAGGTACAAAAGACACTGTGAAAGGGAAATAATGTGTTCAATGGGAAGGAAAACTGGGATGAGGAAAAAGATGAAATAATATATCCTGATATATTCAGGATAGTTTAGATAATTGTACTGCTGATTTTTGGGGTTTTTTTTTTTTTGTTTTGTTTTTTGTTTTTTGTAGCAGAATATATTTATTTGGAAGAAAGTTTCTGAAAGAAGGTCAGAAGGGGGACCCAAGTGGGTTGCCCCTCTGCTGGTCTTTAAAAGCCTTTATTTATTAATTTAGTGTGTGTGTGGCCAGCTCAGCCCACCAGGGGGCGGGGCTGACTGGCATGTGGTGCTGGGGGATCGAACCTTAGTCCCTGTGCTTTGCCAAGTTTGTTCCAAGTAGGTGCTTTAGACCACTGAGCCATCTCACCAGCCCTCTGCTGGTCTTTAAAAAGAGGAGTTAGTGCTTACATTTTTTTGCTTTTTATTCTTATTTTTTTCTTTTCAATTTCTTATAACTTTTTTGTTGTTTTGTTTTGTTTTGAAACCAATTTTTGTACATTTATATGTGGTAACCTAAACAGCTAACTTAGAGATAACATCATACAACACAGCAACCATTGCTAAATTCCTATTACTTTGTTTAATGAAATTTTCTTTCATTTCTCATGCTTTTTATTTCTATTTTGTATTCTTTAAATAATAAAAAAGAGAAATCATTTTTGTAAAGTGAAAAACGATTCCCCTTTCCCTTTCCATACCTATTTTTAAAGTTTTGATTGCAAGTTCCAGATTTTCATTAATTGGATACGTGGGAGGCGGCGTCTCCTTGGGCCCTCAGTGAGCCTAGGGACGCCTCTTCCCCTAGGTGGCACCCCAGCCTCATGCTGCCCAGATCCCTTTCAGCAGCATCTCAAAGAGGCAGCTCTGGGCAAAGGTAGCCTACGCGGCATCTTTGCCCTAGGAATGAGGAAAGGAGAGGCTGCGGCAGTAAAGAACTCCATTGTGGGATGGCAGGGGGACAGATGCACCTCCTCCTGACCAGTGCCCAATGCCCCCAGCCAAGGATACTGCCCTTTATCTCTCCTCCACGAAGACACAGCAGAGGCCAAGGCCCTGGAGCCAGGAGTCCAACAAGGCACAGCCTCTGACCTCACAGCAGGCCCCAGGTCCTCTCTGGGTGCTGACCATCAGAGCAAGCAAGGGAAGTCCCACCCTTGCCCCCACCAGCTCAGGGCACAGAAGAGGTGACTAGGGATGCAGGCTATGACAGCAAAGCTTCTGCCTCAGGGGGCCCGGGGCTCCTCTCCCTCACCCTGAGCCCTGTCAGGGTCCACAGCTGCCCCAGCCTGCCTCCCACCAAGAGTCGACCTGGGGGTGCCACTCATTTGCCCTTCCTTCTTTGTTAGACAGCAGCTGACTGAGAGCCAGGGCCTGGGAGACCTGGGACTTGGGGGTCTGGGGGGACAGCAAGGACGAGCAGGCAGAGCAGAGAGGAGCGGCTCATCCTGCAGCCTAGCCTGCCTTCCCCGTGTGCTGCCGGACACAGGGACAGGAACCCCAGTCAGCCCCTTGCACACCAGCAACTCCGGTCTCAGAGCCTCTGTGAAGAAAAGCTTGTAGCAGCCGTAAGACTTTGCAGGAATACAGCCAGCATGGAAGACGAAGTGCCACCTGTCTGCTCTGCGGCATCTCCTCATCATTCTACCTTGTCCCATTAGAAGCAAAATCATGAGACAGGGACTTCCAGAGCCCAGACTCAGCACAGCCAACACACAGTCACATTCCAGGAGCCTAGATCTGCTGCGGAACACAGGCACTGCAGGGGGAAACCTAGGCTTGGGCTTGGAACACACAGTTCCCTGGCCTTTGCGTAAAACAAGATGAAGACAGTGAGGGCCATGCTAATGTGGAGAGTGAGCTGTGCTGGCTATTGATACACAAGTACGCACGGACCACATTTCCAGGTCGGAAAGAAGAATGCTCCCCAGGAACTGAGATGCGTGGTGTGAATAAGAGGGAACTCATGTCCCAGACCAGCCTGAGTCCACCTGGTCTCACCACGTGACACTTTTGGAGGTGACAGGTATATTTAGATGGTTACTTTTATTACTTTATGGTGATGATTTCAGAGATGCTTACACGTGCCCATTCTCATCAAATTGTGTCCCTTAAAATGCGCAGCTATTTGTACATTAAGTTAGACCTCGATAAAGCTGTTTTTGTGGGGAGCATGTTTGTTTTGAGATTAAAATGGCTCACCTGTCCCTGGTCAGGCCTGACTACTCAGAAGGCCTGTGGTCTGAAGCAGACACAGTGTAGCTGGGAGCTGTGAGAAGGAATTATTTTCAGGAACAGATCCAAGAAAGGCCATTCTTCTGTATTTACCAGTAATTTCTGTCAGAGGCCCGCAGAGGTGGCAAAAGCTGAGCTGAGAAAGGCATCACTTGCACAGGTGAGTCCTGAGGACCAAGGAATAGACAAGGATGCAGAAGTCACTGCCTGCCCTGGGTGTGAAGCCATCAGGCTCACAGACATCCCCCGTCCCAGCATCTCCAGAAAGCCATGAAGGTCCCTTTAGCCCTTCCTGGACAGCACTCAGGCTGGCAGTCATCTGCTGCAGGTCTGGGCTGTGTGAGTCAGAGGGGAGGAGTCGGGTCAGGCTGAGAACACAGGCAGGTGTTCTGTTGGGGTTTTTGCTTTAAAGGGTTTGCATAGGAGGTGGGCTCTGAGCTGGGCTTCCAAGGGTTAACACACCTCCTGGTGCCCAAGGTAAGGCATTTCTCTTCTGGTTAGCCTGCCCCAGGCTGAGCTAGCTCTGGGTGTGAAGCTCATTCTGGGTCATCCCCCACTGTCCCTAGATGCCTTCGAGGTGGTGCACCCACGTCACTCCATCTGCACGGTGTACAGGCAGCACAACTTTCAGCAGCCAACACCTCCCCTCTCTAGGCCAGGGGAAACACCCATTGACTTGTCCCCTAGCCCTACCTGACTGAGTACCTGCCCTAACAATGTCCAGGGGATTAGGCAAAACCTTCCCAAACACATAAGCCCAGTGGGTGGGTGGGGGAATGGCCCAGTGCCCTCACCAGGCACGGAGCTTTACAAGGAGCTTTCATCCAGCACAACTCTGAACCAAAGCTTCTAGTCCCAGGTTCATTCCCCACGTGCACAGTGAGCTTCAGGTCACAATAAAAACAAGGAAAAGCAGTCAAGGCTGTGCGCTGGGCTAATGCGGGAGCAGAGGAAAGTGAGCAGGGATGCAGAGCCCCAACTGACGGGAAATTAGAGACCCCCTCCACTGTCCACACAGAACCTCCTCACGGTGGTGGGGCATTAACAGCTGAGCAGACCGAGAAAGGAAGTGCTGGGCTATGCAGGCAGGAGGCAGGTGGTCTCCCTAGGTGGTGGGATGGCACGTCAGAGGTCAGCCTCACACTGGGTGGTGCTTTGTCTCCATTTCATTGTTTTGTGAACTCTCAAAGCCCATCTGCTGACTTCCAGGGATGCTATTCACACCCAGCCATAATGAGCTGAAATGGACCTGAGAGGCTCCTAAGTGGAATTTGGAGTCCCTCCCTCCTCCAGCCTCCCTGGACCTTGCTCCCAGGGTGGTCCAGCTCCATCACTTCTCTCCCAACACACTCAACTTCCTCTTTCACTCTTGCCTGTGCATCCTTTGCTCCTTCCAGAAGTCAGGACAAGCCAACTTCTGCCAGACCAGGAAAGGCTGGGCTACTGGCTTTCTCCTGGGAGCAGAGGAGGACTCCCAGAAAACACCCCTAGCCTTTAGCACCCTGGGAAAGAGTACCCTCACCCTTAACCTGGCTCTCCCTCTGCTGTCCCTGGAAGCAACAGAACCCCCTCCCCCAGCTTAGAGACCCCCGGATGTAGCAGCACCCTGTAAGATGCGGTGACCTGACCAAGCCACCCACCTGTGGCCTGCAGAGGCCTCATCTGTTCTGTGTGGGATGGTCCAGGACCCATCCTGGGCCTTCTGGTCTTTCTCCTTGCATTCAGCTTTCCTGGGTCTTTTGACCAGGCCTCCGGGGGTGGGGTGCAGTGAGCAGGTCACTGGAAGGTGGGGAAGAGAGCTGCATGGAGTCAGGCCCCTGGGCTTGGGGGCTGCTGCCAAGCCAGGAAGCCTGAGTCTGCCATCTGCCCTGGGCCTGCCCCACTCCCACCAGGGGAATACCCAGTGGGGTGGGCTTAGGGCTACTACCAGGTCCTGGATTCTCTTTGTCCCTTGCTGCTTGAGCCATGATGTGGACTTCAGACATTGGTAGCTGTTGCCTCCATCACCCCTTACTCTCAATCCCTGCAGGGCTCCTTGGTATCTCACTGACCAAGTGGCTTCTAGCAGCAAAGAATCAGAAATACTTGGAGTTAGGTAAAATGAGTGACCCCCAAGGTCTTGGAGCATGGGGGCCAGGCCCTAGCAAGGGTCTGTTCTGTGGCTGCCAGTTACCCCTGAAGGGCTCCTACCTTTACCCACAGAGTCATGTTTCCACTGAGAGAACTGCAGGGCCAGAACCTATATGCTGGCCTCCTGGCTCCAAACCTCCTGCCATCCTGCCTTCCTGATCTGTGTCTTCCCAGCCCCACAGGGGCCCTTCCAGCTGCCTCTGTCCTGGTGGGCTTCCCATCATTGACTTGTGTGTCATCCATCAGCATTTATCCACCCAGTGTCCACTTAGCCCAGGCCGAAGCTGTAGTGATAATGTACCTCACCTTCCCCTGCCCTGGGCGCTGAGGAGCAGTTTGAAGGCAGTTTGTCTTGGTTACTTTTCTCTCATTGCTGAGACAAAATATCCAACACCCAAAATTAAGGAAAGAAAGGTTTAGTTAGCTCCCAGTTTGTGGAGGTTTCAGTCCGTAATCAGCAGGCTCCGAGGTAGGGTGGCATGGCAGATGGACAACTGTTCAAAGTGGCAGAAGACAGCAAAAGCAGCAAGAGAGAAAGAGGGGAGAGCAAGTCTCCTTTCCTCCTTATACTGTAACCAGAACACCCCCTGTCCAGATCTGTTGTCACACTTCAAGGGTTTCCCTGCACTCCTCTTGCAGAGGTTGAAGATATTTGCAAAGAGAGGACCCTGGCTCCCTGCTGCCTTAAACTTCTAACCTTCTCAAGTTGACACAGTGTATCAACCATTACAAGGCCCAGTCGCTTTCCTTCAAGGATTTTAATCACAGAAGGCTGGGCACTGGGACAAGAACATTCTGGTCGCCCTGGGGTGCCTTGTGATCCTCCTGTCTTGGCTCAGGGCTGTCCTGGGTCCTGTCAGATTCCACAGGAAGAGCACTACCAACTCAATCTTCTGTATGCCACAGGGCTACAAGACAGTAAGGAGCTCCAAGGAGGAAGGGCGGCAGGCAGAGGTGTGTGTGTGTGTGTGTGTGTGTGTGTGTGTGTGTGTGTGTCAGGGTGCCTATCTGGCCTGTCTGTCCAGGCCACTACAGATTACCTGAATCAGAGCTTGAGGGTTAGTGAGGACAGCTGGCACTTGAGGATAAGCCCTGGACCTGAGCTATTTACCGCCTGTGCTGTTTCCCAGCCACACTGCACCCAAATTCCTAGAGAGGCACCTCCCTCACCTCCCCTAGAGACTGGCTCCAGTGTCCTAGAGAGGCACCTCCCTCACCTGCCCTAGAGACTGGCTCCAGTGTCCTAGAGAGGCACTTGACAAGGAAGCAGCCATACACACAACAGAAAAGAAAAAGCAGACTTGCATAGAACCAATAGCCAGTATTTATTGAAAACTTGATCTGGCAGGCTCTCTGCAAAACTCTCCACAAAAACAGGAGGCAGGAGCTATTGTCATCACCCTTTCAGACCAGGCCCACGAGACCGAGATTAGAAGGGACTTTCCCAGCCTTGCAGAGTGTGGTCATCCATGGTGCATGTGGGACTTGAATAGTCAGCCAGCCTGACTCAGAGCTTTCCTTACCACAGACCACACACCAGGCACAGGGTCCCCACCTCACCCTTTAACCAGCCTCCATCTTGGCCCCTCAAGGGCTCGCCTAGGAGACTTCCTGAGCCAGAGATAGCCTGTGCAGCTGACATGTCCCTCCCCACTCCCAGCTACATCGCTGCCCAGACTGTAGCTCATGCCCACCAGAAGCCATCACGTACATGTTGATACCCAAGCCCACATTGGTTCCCAAGACAGGCCCAAGGCTACATCCAAACACGCTGGGCTGTCTGTGGTAGTCAGATCTTTGTACCTGTGATAAGTTTCTAAAATCCAGCTCCACTTTTCTAAGAGATAAGCAATAACAATGAATATTCTAAATAGGCATCAGCCACCCTGGAGGAGGACCAAGACCTTCTTGACCCAACCCTTCCAGGAAACGTTCTTTTTTTAAATATATATTTTAGGGAAGGGTCTACAAGGTGTTCAGGATCTTACTACTAGATCAGACTTGTAGTGATCTGCCTGTTTACAGCCTCCCATGAGCTGGGATTACAGGCATGCACTACCACGCCCAGTCTCAATTGCTGTCTCAGTGTGCCCCAGGGGCTGGACCAGCAAGGCAGACCCAGGGATTGAACCCCAGGCACCTGTACCTGCTTGCAGGCACTTTAGTCTACTGAGCTATTTGGCCAGTCCTAGGAAAAGTTCTTGTTTGTTTGCTTGCTTGCTTGCTTGCTTTCTTCTTTCTTTCTTTCTTTCTTTCTTTCTTTCTTCTTTTTTTTTTCTTTCTTTTTTTCTTTCTTGGTACTAGGGATTGAACTCAGAACCTTATGTTTGCCAGGCAGGAGGAGCTCATGCTGAGCTATCTCCCCAGCCCAAAGTCCTTGTTCTTTCCATATACACTTGCAATGTGACTTGCTTCCCCACTGGATCAATATTACCTAAGTGACTATACTTGTAATCTTATTGGTTGGTCATAGTTTTGTCCCACCTTATAACCACCTTGTGATTTCATACCCACCATGTGATTTTGCTCTATCAAGCTTCCCTGAAAGTAGAGTCTGCAGCAACCCACTTTCCAGGTCCCCTCCTGTCTCTCTTAGGTAGGATCTATCTCTCCCTCAATAAAATTTCCTACTCTTAGCCTCCACTTTCCTCAGAATTCATTCGTTGATTTGGGGGAAGATGAAGTTGGCATATCAGACATCTCAAAGGTTGGGAGATATAATATTTTCCCAGTATCATTTGGAGGTCCTGATATCATTCCTACAACAGTACAACTACAGGTTGTGGTTCACTCAATACAATCTCCTCCCACCTCCTCAGAGTTAATCAATTTGAACTTGTATATGGCTAATGGGCAATTTACATTCAAGGAAACCATCCCAGATCTGCCAGCAGAACAAAGAGGAAGTGTCACTTTTCTGGATACTGAAGAAGCTAAATTGTCCCTTGGTGTATTTTGATTTGATTTTTAATGGACCTAGGAAGGAGCTATGAAAGCCCTGGCTTAGTGCCACCTATACCCGGGTAAGGAGATAGTAACATTCAGTGCAATTTGCAGAATGCCTTCATATCCATTTCTTTATTTGATCCTCATAATAATGCTGTATGCTGATGAAGACCAATACTGCTGCCCTCTGTGATTTTAGAAACTAAGGCCCAGAGAGGGTAAGTGAGTTCTCTAAAGTCACACAACTGTTGGTGGGTGTTAGGGTTTGTATCTAGGTGTCCCAAAGCCTCGTGTAAATCAAGGGGCAAACTTCTAGAGTTTGTGATTAACTCATGATCCAGTGCTAGGATTACAGGTGTGAGTGCTGCTGGAGTTATGGGTGTAAGTGCTACACCCAGCCTGGGGCCGATTGCCTGAATGCAACAGAAGGGAGACAGACTCGCTCTCTGTTGCTGTTGTTGCCGCTGCTCCTCCCATTTGCTCTTGCTGTTCTGCTGTTTTCCACAGCTGTGAACTGCAGCCCTCTGTCATGTGCCACTCTGCCTTGGATCCAGCTGAGTATTGCCTGGAACCTCCAGTAACTGTGAGCTAAATAGACCTTTCCTTCCTTCATTTTGAGCGTTGGGTATTTGTCCCAGCAGTGAGAAAAGAGTAACCGAGACAGTGGTCCAGCTGGAAGTGTGAAGATCGAAAATACACGCTATTTCCTGGGAAAAAATGTTAATGGTAAACTTTCAGACACATTCTGGTTAAATCATTATGCTCAGAAAGAGTAAAGTGTTTTCATATTCAAGGCCAAAAAAAAGTACTTACAGGGAGAAAAATGAGGCAGGTTTCAGATGTCTTTCCAGAAGCAATCCATTGCAGAGTAAAAAAGAAATACCTATCAGGACTGTCCTTTTTCTATCATCACTCCTGGGGCTGAGTCAGGGCTAGGCCAACCTATAGAAAAGCTGTTCAAGTTCTTGTGAGGAGTTGCCGTGCAGGACTTCTGAAAGGTCTCTGTGCATGTGTCCTGGGATTTTGTAACTACTAGGTCACACCTGCTTCCCAGCCAGCTTTGCCACAGCCTAATATCCTGTCTTATATCCAGCCAAGATGAAAGGGGAAGCCAAAAGGGAAAAACTCTCATTTCCAGGGATGAAATGACTCAGCAAACACATCTATCAAAACTCTTTTCAAAAATCTGCTGGATGGTGGGTGACATCTTGTTAACTATAGGATGACTAAAATCAAATATTCTGTTACTCTGAGGCCATAGTCATAGGTGTGAAGGTATAGAAAATAGTTTCTTTACTTAGCTAATAGCTACCTAGTGGAATGTAGCTCAGTGCAAAAGCCCTCACTTCAGTTCCTAGTACAATCAGTCAGTCAATCAGACCATATCATGTTCAGCCATTGCAGACTAAGTTGGCCTTGAACTCACTTTTTTTTTTGTTTTATTTTGTTTTTGTTTTTGTTTTTTTCAAAATTTTATTGATAAACAGCAATGAGAGTTTCAAATCAAATCAGAAATACAGTTTCAACAAATAACACACTGCATATATTCTTCTTAGTGGTTAATTGCTGTACAAGATGCAGACTTGAGTTCCTATTTACAAACACCATTAGAACAAATCATTCTATTCATTAAGAGAATGCAACTATATATCTATCCTAACCACTTTGAATACACAGATACAAA
>NW_004524579.1:26855522-26863043 GCF_000260255.1 Octodon degus | reverse complement strand
ATATATAAATATACATGTATTTATTTTTCTGTTCCTTTTTTCTTTTCTCCTTTTCCTCATCCCTGTTGTTCCTATTCTCTGAACAGTTTCTTTTCCTCTCACAGTATCCATTGTATGTTTCAGATCCTATATACTTTTTCTGGTTCTTACACTAGAAATACAACATGATGCTTACATGGGCAGGTCTGACTTACTTCACTAATGAGTATGTCCTTAGTTGCATCCATTTACCTATAAAAGCCTTGAATTTGTCTTTTTTTTTTTTTTTTTTGAGGTGGAGCTGGTGCTGCATGTGGTACCAGAGATTGAACCACAGTCGGTCCCTGTGCTTGTCTAAATTTGCCTAAGCAGATACTTTAGACTGCTGAGCTATGTTGTCGGGCCTAAATTTATCATTTTTATAGCTGAGTAATATTCCATTGTGCAAAAATACCATATTTTTTTTTATCTATTCCTCAGTTGATGGGCATTCAGGTTGTTTCCAAGATTTAGCTATGACAAATTGCACTGCTACGAACATGGGTGCACGCATGTCATTGTGGTAGGATTTTTCAGTTCTTTTTTTTTTTTTTTAGATGTGCTTCATGTATTTATTAAAGTGTATTGAAACTGAGCTAAAATGGAAGAGTGGCTACAGCTAAAGGAGTGGTAACAGACCCTGCTCTTGGGAGGTGGTAGAGTATGTTGCACAGAGCAAGAAGTTCTCTTGGCAAACCAAGAATACAGATACTGTGTTCATAACTCTTTCTGTAGATGCATCATGTTTTCATCACACATATGACTTTTAAATCAAAAGGACATATTTTTTAAGTCAAATTTTGGAGTTGTTCCAACGAAGAGTTACATGTTGGCCCTGTCACTTAAAGCTGCAACCTTATGAAAGTTATTAACCTGTACAAGTCTTGCTATATGAGTACTAGTTTGCAAGTTGTAACTTTTGAGTTGATAAAATGAGAGACAATGAGGGCTTCCTTGAATTGTAAGGATCACAGGAAAAGCTCCTACCACAGTGACTGGAATGCAGTGGTAGTCAAGACACGTTAATCTCACCATCTCACTGGCACCAGAGTTTTCCCTAAATAAAACCAGAGATGGGGCTGGGGAGATAGCTCAGTGATCTAAGCACCTGCCTAGCAAGGACAAGGACCCAGGTTCAATCCCTAGTACCGCATGCCGTGCCAGCCCCAGAACCCTAGGCACACAGTGCAAGCCCTGGAACTGGGTATGGTGGTACATGCCTGTAATCCCAGTGCTGGGGAGGCTGAGATAGGAGGTTCACTATGAGTCTGAACTGTGTAGCAAGACCCTGTACCAAATAAATAAATAAATAAATACATGATTTTTTTTTTTTAAAAAAAGAAAGAAAAGAAAACCAAAGAAGACATGACAGGCCCCCAGAGTGATCCCCACACCAAGTCAGAGCCTTGTGGCTCTCATTACCTTCACTGTGGCTGGCCCATTCCAGTTCAAGTACTACTCTAGTTCAGTGCCCTTCACCTGGGCCCTGGAGGAGTTAAACACTTTCCTCCTAGAGCCCTCATCTTGCTTCAGATGGCAGAGTGTCTCTCCAGCCTGAACGGGAGAAAGGTGCATCTGCACTGGCTGCACTTGGCCAGAGCAGGCTCTTCCTCATTGGAGCAGATGGAGGCCTCCAGTGCCCTACACAGGCTAGAAATTTTGGTGAATCCTTGCAAAGTACTGTCTGCTTCTTCTGAGGGCTGAAAGAACTTCTCCAAAGGCCCTGAGGCTCACCCCTGGATTTTGTTATTTCTTGCCACTAACCTTTCCTTTTTGAGCCTCTGGATTCCATAATCAGAGAGCTGGATTGGACTAGAATTTTCCTGGGGCTGTCCCTAAGTTTCATTCTATTTCTTGTCTCTCCTACTTCAGTCCCAAATTCTGGGGAAAAGACAGGCTTGTATGTGTGGTGGTGTCACTACCCTTAACTCTTCTGGGTTGTATCATTCTCTGTAGCTCTTGCTCTTCATTTTTTTGGCCTGTTCCTTTTCCTTCTGGATCGTTCTGAGTTCCTCCTCTGTCTTCTTCAGCTTTTCCTGCAGGAGACTCTCCTTTCTTTGGATTTCCTTCTCTAAGCTCTCCCCTTTAGCTTCCAGTCTTGGTGCTGCTTCTGCTCTGCCCTGTGGAGGTTTGCCATGGCCTCCCCCAGTGTGGAAGTCAGAACAGATGAGTTTGCCTAGTTTCTCAAACTAAAGTTGCTGTCTGAAAATTCTCTTGGCTCAGGGAGTCTTGGGTAGGTATGCGGGTACCTGTCATTGCCAGCCTGCCCTGTACTATGAGATTTATGGTAGAACATGGGCTTCGAGGGTTAGGCCGATCCACCCCAACTCACTCCTTTTTTTTTTTTTTTTTTTTGGCGGAACCAGGGATTGAACTCAGGCCCTTGCGCTTGCAGGGAAGCGCTTAATCCACTGAGCCATCTCCCTGGCCCCTCACTTCTTTGTAAAGGAGACAAAATCTTGGTCATTTACTTTGGGATACCCAGACTGGGACTTTAAGAGTGAACAAAGCCCTTTTCTTGGTCCTGAGAATTGCTTCCCGAGATTCTCTTGCTTATTCCAGCACAATGAGAATAGAAGCAGCTCTGGGCTTTTGTGCAGGTGTTTCATTTAGGGTGAGAATAGACATTATCTATCATCTTTCTTGCTCAAAGTCTTCTGCTGAAAACTCTTCAAGTGCCCAAGGAGGAGGACTGCAGGAAAGAGTCACCTTGTTCATAAGGGTCTTGGCTGAGTAGAGCCTTGGAGCTTTTGTTTTATTATGTGGGTGCATAACATCCACAGACAATTGAGGAGCCAACTGGAGACCAGTTATTCAGGGCTTGGCCTAAAGTCTGAGCCTCCCACCCTCTGCCCCATTACCACTCTAGTGCTTTCAGTCAGTTGCTATTATCTGGTGGCCTACACCAAGAGGCAAATAAATACCTGTGTTGAATGGGACCCCTAATCCTAATTTTTTGAGGAATCTCCACACTGATTTCCATAGTGTATGTAGCAGTTTACACTCCCAAGCAACAATGGAGAAGGATTTTATTTTCCCCACATCCCCTCCAGCATTTGCTATTGGTTGACTTCTTGATGATAACCATTCTTTCTGGCATAAGATGGTATCTCATCATTGTTTTTTTAAAGTTATTTTTATTGAGAAACAAATAGCAATGAGACAGTTTCAAAACCAATTAGTAGGACAGTTTCAATAATTAATACATTGTATATTGTCATCTTTGTAGTGGTTATTCATAGTACAAAATGCAGACATGACATCCTGTCCAGACACTATTAGTACAAATCTTTCTTCTCATTGATTAAGAGAAAGTAGCTGTATATCTATCGTAACTATTTTGTATATACAGATACAAAATAGTGCTTCATTTATATCACCCTTTTTTGTTTAGTTTTGCCAAATGAGTATTCCATTGCCATTTAAATATTGTAGGTGCGTGAATTCAGCAAAATAATCCAATATAATTCAGTAGTCCATAACAGTAGTGGGTTATCCATAGGACTGGAAATGTCAGAAGTTGTTGACTTGAGCCTTTTATAGCTCAGCATATTAATATGGCTTTACTTTTTATACCTCATTTTTATACTCTCCTGCTGGATGCTTAAGACCAAGATAAGGCAGGAACTATATAACAAGAAATGTAACTTCTGTATTTGACAAGATCAGTTAAATCCCCTCAGGATTTACCCGGAAGCCCTGTATCACAGTTTGTAGATCCTTTGTCAGTGTCAGCCAAGTGGATGAGTCACGGCCATTGCTTGACCAATTTGCTCTCTGTGAAAGCCTGAGAGAATGTTTTCTCTCCAGGTGACTCTCCTTAGTCACACTCTACATCACTGATCACTTTCCTCTTTGGCCCCATAATCTCCTTGGTCAGAAAATTTGGGACATCACTGAGTTACAGGATGCCACAGTACAGGTTCTCTTATGTCCTGAGTCCTCACTGACCTTGAAAGACTAGGGCCACAATGTTGGCTGTCCTTGAAGCCCTTCTTTTTCTCTAATTTTTGGTCTGCAAACTTAAGTTGTTAACCCTCCAGAAGAGAAGCTTAATGATATTATTACCCTATAACAAAGGCAGTTGAGCTTAACCTCACTATCTGTCTAGATGTCAAACATCTTAGACATGACATGGAAAGAAATATGGAACGCTTCATGAATTTGCATGTCATCCCTGCTCAGCGGCCATGCTAATCTTCTCTGTGTCATTTCAATTTTAGTATATGTGCTCCGAAGTGAACACTCAGCATTGTTTTAATTTGCATCCCACAAATGACCAATGATGTTGAACATTTTTTCATATATTTATTTGTCATTTACAATAACTTTTAAAGTTTTTATTTAAAAAAATTTCATCTTTCTGTGGCTCACATAAGTTAAGATATTTTTATCTTTTCATGGTTATTGTGTAGTCCAAGGTTATTTGTATTTCTTCTTTCCTAACTTAATATTTTATCCTCAGTCAACTTTTCTAAAAGAGAATTCACTTAATTCTTAGTTAAAAGTAAAGTGCTCATTTTATAATGGGAATATTAACACTGTCTTTTTCTTTTTGCAGAATTTATCTGTTTGTGGTTGGTATTTCCATTGGGCTTTTGGTGATTTGGTGTTTATCTGTTTTGAAACAATTCTGTGTTTTTAATTACCATGTAGACAAGTCTTCAGTTTTACTCTTTATAAAAAAGAAAGCAAATATATGTTAAAAATTGGAGAGGAGCTGTGGGGGGGGGGCTGGGCAGGAGGATCCATGACAGGAGCTTGCAGGAGCAGAGCACCCTTGTGCATTCTGACAGGTAACCTGAGCTCCAGCCCAGTACCTGTTGGTGGTGGTAAACAATGGGCAGTCTCTGTGCTATGTGGAATTCTAGGAAGGGTCATTGAAAGGTAAAATGAATAAAGTATCAAGTATGCACTTGCTAGATATGGGTCTGAGATTATAGAGATCCCTTCCTGGCCCTTGTCTCTGTCTAAGAAGTTTATATTTGTAATCCCAAGATAAGTTATTGGAATCCTGTCAAGTTAATTCCAATCCACCATGCCCAGTGCAATGCATGGTGAGAATAAAGACACTAAGGCATATTTGTAACTGTGGGGTACCAAGTGGTCCTAAGTCCAGCCATGGTGATGGTTATCTGGAACAAAGGCCTCCACATAGGGCAGAACCCAGGTTTATTCATTCAAGAAGAAAGGAGTGACTTGAGGATGAGTGACTGTGAGAATGGCAGAAGTAGGTGAGTGCCAGGAGCTGGGCTAGGTAGGAGGCCTGCATTCCCCTCTGCAATATGCAGAGAGAAGGATATGCAGAGAGTGATCTGCATTACATAATTGAGATACTACCTAACGTTTTGGGGTCTGGTGCTTCAGCTCTGATGTGTCATCTTTCAAGCTCCAGGAAGTCATAGTCTCTATCTTGAGATTCAACCTCAGCCAACAGAGTGGAACATGAGCTCTTCATCCCTTCTGGACCTGGCTCACTCTAGGGAACAGCAGGTAGAGGGTTCTGGAGAAAATCATCTACCATCTCTAAAGACTACCACCGGCACCTGGGCTAGACCAGTATGCATTGCTTAGAGCCAATTGAAGGGATAAGGAAAAGTTCTAGCCAGCGTTCCATGTACATAGAAAACACATGGAAATAGGGTCAGCTCAGGCAAAATGGAGACAATTGCTCCTCTTTCAGAGTCGCCCAGGTGGTCCTCCCATGAGATCATTTCTTTTTTGAAGGCCACAGTCTTCAGTGTTTTTACAAAATATAAAATCTTCAGGTTCGAATAGTGATGTAATCACTTGTCAGCCCAGCTATTTGGGAGGTGGAGGCAGGAGTCAGCCTGAGCAATTTAGTGACAGTCTAAAAATGAAAATTTGTAAAGAAGTGGGGATTGAGCTTAGTAATAGAGTACTTGTCTCATATGCATGAAAACCTATGCCCAGTGTCCAGTATTGCAAAAAAAAACTTAAGGTAAATGAACTGTTTATGGGGGGGGGGGCAGCTAGCCTGCCACAGCATGTGGTGCCGAACTTCAGTCCTTTAGTTTTGCCTAAGCTTGTCTAAGCAGGTGCTTTAGACCACTGAGCTATCTCGCTGACCCTGAACTCTTTTTTTTTTTTTTTTTTTTTTCATTTTTCCTAAAAAGAAAAGAAAAAAAAGTTTAGGACTATACTTTGGCAAAAGTCCTAACAAAACCTATTTGCTCTTCTTACCTATCTATTCTAGCAATTCTATAGGAACATATCTATTTTAAATATCAAATAAAAACAAAAGAGAATGGCTAATAAGCAGAATATTAGGAAGTAGTGACCATGTCCCCTAAGGAGGACAGCCTCATTGTCTCCAGGTAGATAGGACATGGAATGAACTTTTCTGAGCAGGAAGCTTGGTATTTCTGAACAGGGGACCACTCAGGAGTGAGGACTTCTGGCTTAACAGCTTGCGTTTGGGCTGTTTCATTGAGTCAGGGTGTTATATGTAAAACAGCCTGGGAGAGAGGGCATGCTTGGTTGAGGAAGATGTGCTAAACGTCAAGGCTGTGGACAGAGCCTCAACTTCACCAGCCCAGGCCTGGAATAGCAGAGCCGACCTGCATGCTGAGACACTGTATTAGGCTGCTGTTCTCCCAGATGCACTAGTTGTCTATTGCAATGCACAATTTCCATCAACTGAATGTTTGAAACAACATCCACAGGTTTTCTGTGGATCAGAATTCTGGGGACAGCTTAACTCTTTTGCTCAGAGTTTGGCAAGGCAATCAAGATTTCAGCAGGGTATGCTGAAGGCTCATGGGAGGGACCTCTTCCAAGCTCCTGTGACTCCTGGCAGAATGCAGTCCCCATGATTGTATGACTGTGGCCTTTGGCTTTCAGATCCTCCAGCAGCTTCTTGCCCTGTGTCTGGCTCCCTAGGTAGGTTATTGTTCAGCACCAGCAGGAGACTCGCAAGCACATGCTAGCAAGATACAGCTACATATATGTATGTACACTGTGTCATTCATCTCTCTAATCATGGCAGTGCATCCCACAACCTTTGCCAAGTTCTGCTAATTAGGAGCAACTGACAGGTCCCACTTCTGCTCAAAAGGAAGAAGCTCCACAGAGCCTGGACATAAGACCCATACTTGTCTATCCATCATGCTATATATATATATAATGCCCTAGCCTAGAGTTTCTCAAGGGATATACAAGAAACACTAATCACACACAAATGTACAATTTTTTTTAATGTATCTTAATCGTTAAAGTTTTTTTTCTTTCTGTTTTTGGTACTGGGGGTCAAACTCAGAACCTTGCACTTGCCAGACAGGGACTGTGCCCCTGAGTGATATTCCTGGCATCAGTGAAGTATGAGATTGCTGAACATTCTCTCAGAGATTCAAAATATTCCTTGGCGGGCTAGAGAGATAACTCAGTGGGCTAGGGAGAGAGCTCAGTGGCATAAGTACCTGCTTGGCAAGTGTGAGCTCCTGAGTTCTATCTTCAGTACCACACACACACACACACACACAC
>NW_004524579.1:26846549-26855422 GCF_000260255.1 Octodon degus | reverse complement strand
AGAGAGAGAGAGAGAGAGAGAGAGAGAGGCATATTAAAGGTGCTGAGAAGTTCTGGGTATCAAATGTACTTCCACTGAGTCACAAAGAGCAGAAAACCCAACTCTTGTGCTTTCACCATTTCAATAATTTAAAATAGACAAGAAGCCAGAGGAGAGGACATTGCTATCCTTGGTTCAATGAGGTGGTCATGCCAGGGCAGTGGTACTGCCACTTACTGAGCCTGCTTTCACAATCATATGATGAACAATGCCTTCCAGACATCATACTAGTATATACAGCATGGGAGGAGGAAGGAAAAAGCCTGAGTAGGCTCTCTCTGTTTCGTTTATCACAAAACTATAATCTTCTTCAGAAACTTCCCATTTCCTTCCTCATTAGACTTCTGCTTCTGTTTTATGGGTTAGAAGGGCATCATGGCCACACCTATCTGCAGGGCAGATGAAGTGATTCACAATTCCAGCACTGAAACAAGCAATGGGCATGAATAAGGGGGTTCTCAGAGCTTCTGGAAGTCACCATTAAGTGTGGCTTCACAGAGCACTAAAGAAATGGACTTTAGATTTCCACTGGAGGTGCTAACAGGTAACCATGGAAACATACCTTCAAGAATACAGCTTTAGCCAAAGCTCTCCAGAGTAACAGACCCAGGCAAACTGAACTCTTAACTTGTTGGCAGAACTTGTGACACTAAAGGCTTTTCTGGGTTCTCCTCATTCTTGAGAACACTCTTGTTTCTACCATGAATGAAAAACATCACACGATGCTGACATTTGCCTTGCAGAGGCTGCCCACTGCCATACCCCACCATCTGTACGTTCAGGGCAACTATCTTTGGCTACCAGGTTGTCCACAGGTCTAAAAGGATCAGGAATGTGCATCCTAGAAGAGGTACCCTTTGTTGGGAGGACCTGAAGCTGGAAATTGATCATATGTGGGAGAGCAGGACCAGGCCCCAAGGTACCTACATCAGTCAAGCTACCTCAGGCCTGAAGAAAGCATGCATGGGGCCGAGGAGATGGCTCAGTGGAATAAGTGCTTCCCTGGCAAGCTCAAGGGTCTGAGTTCAAGCCCTGGATCTGCCAAAAAAAAAAAAAAAAAATGAAAAAAGCATCCTGAGTGATCAATGCCAGCTATTAGTCACTAGGCAACCTTGTGTCTTGTAACTTTGCAAAGTTATAAATGAATGCCCCTACTGTTGTTTCTTGGATCCTTGGCCAATCAGGCATGGGTTACCACATGATGTCAGCTATTATCTGTTGTCTTTACTTTCTAAATGCCCTTGCCATTTTTTTCCCAGGGACCACTGAGACACCAATGAATCCCTACATTTAGCACCTAAAACAAGGACCCCCAGTAAGGAGATTTTGGTAGGTAGGAGGATGTTCCCAAGAATTTTGCCAGTAAGAGGTGGGGGAATAGATTGGTTGATCACTAGTTAGCACTAGAGAGTTATAATGATCAGGTAAAAAACATGAGGCATGAAGATCTACTGACATTAAGATATCAAATTTAAAGAGAGAAATAGATTTGAGAAAAGCCAAAAAAGAAAAAATTATATTGAATTAAAAATGAGGCAAACAGAGTTTTAAGAACCACAGATGTTTGTAGATGCATAAAGATGTAAATAAAAATGTTTGTCCTCTTGGTTTCTACAATTACCATGCTTGTGAAAACTACCATAAAGGACTTAGCATGAAATACTGCTTTAAAATTAAGACCCAAACAGGACAAGGAGAGTGGAACAAAGAGGTAGCAGATAGAGTTTCAACCCTCTAGCTTGCCCAATTAAATGAAAAAGGGAAAAAAAATTATTTTAAATTGCGTGTGGCTAGTTCCAAGTGGCAGAGTGACACCACGGGGCAAGGGGGTGGTGACAAACCAGGTTCAGGAAGGGCCAGCCACCTGTGCATCTGTGCACCAAGTTCAGCCACAGCACTGGGTATATGCCACCAACTACAGTCCTATGTGTCTGGGGATGAGTAGGAGGATCATGACTACGGAGCACCGTGGCCTCAGTGTTGGCTATGCACGTTGCTGCCACTGAAAATGTGTTCATCTCAGAATAGTGTCTGTGTTTAAAAACTGGGCAAAAACAGGACACCCATCAATCAAAACCAAAATGACAGCTGATGCACAAAGTGGATGTGGCCGTAGGACAATAGCATCCCCCCAACACCCCATAAAGCTTGGGGTGGTAAATGTGGGTCAGGGAGCCCATTCCTAGTACTAAGACAATCAAGCTCCTGCTAGAGCTCACCCAGCCCCGAGGCCATAGAGGAAAAGCAGTCACCAGAGGCAAAGCCCCAATACAAAGAGGTCTCCAGGGTTTGCTTGGTGTCATCAATGCTGATTATACAGGGAAAATCAAAGTTATAGTTCAATCTACTCAAAATACTGTTAAAATCCCTCCAGACTCTCACTCAATTAGACATTTTTTTCTTTGCCAAAAATTTTAACCTTATAAATGATTAAAAAGAAGATATATTGGATTAAAAATAGAAATTAATTATTAAAAAGAAAAAACTTTAAAGGGCTTTGAAATTCAAGTGCAGATGGCCTCCATGTAGGGCAGCTACAGGTCTGCAGGAACAAAGGTGCTAGATGGCTGACCTGGAGGGACACAAAGGGCTATCCTACCAGGAATCGAACCTCACAGGAAATAGAGCAGCTCTCTCTCTCTCTCCATTACAATTGACACTAAAAGCTTTTATAGTTTCTCCTTAAGGAGATTAATTAATTAATTAATTTAGGTTTTTTTTGGTGGAACAGGGGATTGAACTCAGGCCCTTGTGCTTGCCGGGGAAGTGCTCATTCCACTGAGCCATCGCCCCAGCCCAAGGAGATTACTTTAAAAGTCTGTTTTCACCCTAAAGATAAAAATTTTGCCTTAAATAAATCATATTTTCTAAGATTTACAATATTGGGAATTTTTATAAGATTGAAGCTCATGGGCTGGGAAGACGGCTCAGCAGCATAAGCACTTGCCTGGCAAGCACAAGATCCTAAGTTTGCTCCTCAGTACCAAAAAGTAAAATAAAATAAAAGATTAAAGTTCTTGCCTCTCCAGTCAGACCCTAGGCCCAGCGTGTGTGTGTAACCATCCACCTGCTCGTCATGCACAAGACCCCTCTCCAGCCAGACCCCCAGCCCTGCACCAGGCCTCCTGTGGAACCTTGCAACAGAGCTCCCTGAAGAGAGGCTAGGAGCCAGACACACCCAGCTAATCCAGGAGCAGAACATCTTGCCAGAGTGGCACAGTGGGTTCACCTCTGTGAGTTGCGGCAGGAAGGTGAGTACAGCAGCCAAACCAAAACTAGGCACATCTGGACAAGTTCAAAATTGGTAGATCCAGATCCATTTAGCATATCAATGATTGATAGAAAATACCTGTTCCATGTTATGTCTAAGGCTTTTGATAGTCAGACAGATACTGATGTTAAGCTCAACAGCCTAGTGTTATTATTACAGTTTTAGGGTAATAATATCATTAAGCTTCTCTTCTGGAGGGTTAACAACTTAAGTTCACAGACCAAAAAATTAGAAAAAAAGAAGGGCTCCAAGGATAGCCAACATTTTGGCCCTAGCCCTTCAAGGTCAGTGAGGACTCAGGACATAAGAGAACCTGTACTATAACATCCTGTAACTCAGTGGTGTCCCAAATTTTCTGACCAAGGAGATCATGGAGCCACAGAGGAAAGTGATCAATGATATAGAGTGTGCCTAAGGAGAGTCACATGAAGAGAAAACATTCTCTCAGGCTTTTACAGAGAACAAATTGGTCAAGAAATGGCCGTGACTCATCCACATGGCTGACAGTGACAAAAGATCTACAAACTGCTGTTCAGGGTTTCAGGGTAAATCCTGAGTGGACTTGACTGGCCTTGTCAGATACAAAAATTACATTTTTTTGTTGTATAGGTCTTGCCTTATCTTGGTCTTAACCATCCAGCAAAAAAGTAAAAATGAGGTATAAAAAGTAAAGCCATATTAGTGTGCTGAGCTGTAAAAAGCTCACGTCAACAACTTCTGACATTGCCATGCAGATAACCCACTACTATTATGGACTCTGGGACTATATTGGATTACTTTGCTGAATTCATACACCTACAATATACAAATGGCAATGGAATACCCATCTCTGATAAAAGTAAGCAAAAAAGGGGGATATAAATGAAGGACTATTTTGTAGTGAATATATATATATATATATATAATAGTTATCATAGATATAGCTACTTTCTCTTAGTTCAATGAGAAGAAAGTTTTGAACTAATAATGTTTAGACAATATATCATGTCTGCGTCTTGAAATATGAATAACTACCACAAAGACAACAATATGGAATGTATTAATTATTGTAACTGTCCTACTAACCTCTTTTGAAACTGTCTCATTGCCATTTCTTTCTCAATAAAATAAATATAAAAATAAAGTTCTTTTGATTCCTAATAAGGTTGATTGCTTATTTAACAGTCCTAAATTAAAATTGGTATTAAAAAGTTTTGATATTTTACAAATAAATATAAATGTTTGGAGTGCAATCTAAAAACAGTGGGGTTTAAACAATTATTTGACTTTGACATCCTATTTAAATAGTGGTAGCCCCTAGTGGTGGCCTCTAAAGGGGTACAAGCTATGATAACTTCTTTATATTTAGGCCAGCATATCCAACAAAAATATATTGTGCCCCAAACTGCTCAGGTCAATCTTTTATGATATTCAGACTTTACCTGGTAATAGTAATTGGCTACATCCAGAAGTTGGGATTTCTCTGGTGTTACTGACTCTCATTATCCTTCAGATAAGTTAGATTAATTTTCTTATTTTCATAGGTAGGCCATATTTGGTTAAGGGAGGCTATGTGATGGCTTCCTCTTCCAAAATATAGGATACATGTTTCTCACTTGTACTATCAAAATTAATTACAAAACAAAATGAGGAATCACTACCTCCTACCTCACTTGTCAATATATAACATTAAACTTTTAAAACTTTAGAAAATATGGAAGTAAAGCAACAGACAAATAATTCAAGTAGGCAAAGAAAAAATAGCTAATCTGAGGTAGAGGATATGCTTGTGTTTTTCCAGAGAATGCTGAGCAACCTATTTGGGTACTAGAATGTGCTGTTAGGCTATATCAAGAAGCCAGATCTGGAAAAATGTTGACTACCATGAGGCTAGATTTGATCTGAGGCCTATTGAAGGAACTTAAAAATATGTAAATCTAAGTTCTAAATAAGTGATAGAGGGCTGGTGAGATGGCTCAGTGCTGGGCTGGTGAGATGGCTCAGTGGTCTAAAGCACCTACTTAGAACAAGCTTAGCAAAACACAGGGACCGCGGTTCAATCCCCCAGCACCACATGCCAGCCAGCCCCGTCCCCTGGTGGGCTGAGCTGACCACACACACACACACACACACACACACACACACAAATAAATTTAAAAAAATAAGTGATAGACTATATAGAGATAACTGAACTAAAAATTATCAGTATTAGGACAAAATAAAACACAAACTGAGCATGGTGGGGCTGAGACTGGCAAAGATCTATTGAGCAAGAAACAGTCCCTGGAGTTCAACTGTCCAGTTTCTAATAATAACTTCTTTTCAAACCTCTCCTTTCCCTTACTTCCATATCTCAGTTCTCTCTTGATTTAATTTATGACCCATCAAGTCTCACTAGTCTCTTTCCTACTCTCATCTCCGAGTCATTGCCTAGTCCCATCTACAAGATCACTTCCCTTTATGCCCTCTAGCTATGTCCTTGAATTTTTTCTTTGCATTGTCTTTGCACCAGTTTTGGAGACATGACCTTGGCCTATCTGAAGTATGTGTGGTCCCCCAGATATTGCCAGTATAGTCAGACAATGTGGTCCTGTAGAGTGAGATAATTAAAAGGAATGTCAAGCTCCATCCTGATGTTGGCAGGACCCTGCAAGGTCAACACCAAGGACCTTTGCATTAGGGAGACCCTCAAGGCACCTGGTTCTCCATCTCCTGCAAAATTCTAATAAGTCATCAGACTAATAGAGTATTTCAATGCCATGAACCTGCACCACTCTCAATGTTACTGGGAGAAACTGCTATAAGGAAAATGTAGGCAAGACAAAAGTTGAGGTCAGGTGGAGCTGGCTCTCTTGATGGTGGGAGAAAACCTTTGACACAGTATCAGGAGACACAGGGTTTCCTACTGGCTAATTACTGGAATTGTCTCAGGCAAGATGTTTTTCTTGGGAAGTATTTCCAACTTCAGCCACTTCCTACATTTCAAGAGGCAGCTAAAGTTACTTGGGGAAGCTTGCCATTGTTAGAAAGTGCAACTCTAGAATCAGTGTCATAGCTTCACCTCAGGTGCCCATTTCCCTTCCTTCTCAGGGGAAAAAAGCAAGAGTTCCAAAAGCCAGCTCATTTGCCTAAAGTTCTACCTATTAGAGCCCAGATTTGTTTTTGATCACTACTTTTCATCCCAGGGAAAGGGTTCGTTTATTCATTCTTCCCTGCGTTTCTCACTCCCTGACTCATTCCACATATATTTTCCCTATGTATGTAATAAGCCATAAACTAGATATTGTGAAGGGCACTGAAGACAGAAAGATGAGAACATTCATTCTCTTTCCCAAGAGGCTCATATCCAATAACAACTATGATGTTGGAGTGCCAGGTGCCTTATGAGTGTGTGGTTAGTTGACAAGGGTTGTCCACTTGGACTAGATCCTTCCAGAAGGGTCTTTATGGTATCTCAGGGCACAAATGATTTTATTTTCTGTAGAACTCTAAGTAGGTAAGCATTTAGAATTGGCTGTTGTGGACTGTTGACAGAGCAAAGGCCCTTGGTTTGGCTTGTAACCTCCTCTTTTCCCCAAGAGTATGTATGAAGGATTGTGGAGTCATAGAAAGGAATATATTGGTCTCCCAGGAAGGACCCTTGATACGAACTTGCTCAGGCTCCTTCCTGGAAACAGTTGTATTCTCCTATGTTCCCGCAACCCTTTTTTTATATTGAGTATCCAGGAGAGGATTATGGATCCAGAAGTATAAGCAGCCTAGGTGAGATGTGAGGGTGAGAAACCACTGTGATGGAAGAAGGAAATCTTCCAGAAGAGGCAGCAGCATTGTGGAGACATGGAAACTTGGATCACTGCAGGGGCTGGTGAGATAGCTCAGTGGTCTAAAGTGTTTACTTAGGCAAGCTTAGGTAAATGAGCAGGAACCACAGTTTGACCATTGGCACCACATGCTGTGCCAGCCCTGCCTCCAGGGTGGGCTGAGCCAGCCACAAAAAAAAAAAGAGTTTGATCACTGTGCTCCAAGAACTGATTCTTTGGTGCTGGCATCAGGATAGAAGGCTGGGAAGCTCAGCCAGAGCCTTACAAAAGTCCTAATAAAGTCCACCTGGATTTGAGTTTTTTGAAACCTGACCCCTCTCCCCCCAAAATCATATATATATATATATATATATATATATATATATACTCTCCAGATAAGTGTGCTTCCCTAATACACACTTTAAAAACACTCCTCTATTCTCAGGCTGGGCAGCTTAACATGCCCTTATAGCCAAATAGCCTTATCTCAGCCCTGAAGAACTGATCCAAGCTTCTCTAGAAAGTTGCTATTTGCAGGAAAGGTCTAGTTCACAGAGGAGGAATGCAAAGAACCAAGTCACCTAAAGCCAGACCTGCAAAAGATGAGGAAGACCTGTTGCCTCTCAAGAGTTTCTTTCATCCAAGCTCCCTCTCATTTTGTCATTTGAATCCTGTTCAAATATCACTTCTCCTGGGAAGCTGCCCTTGCCTGCCCAGGCTGAATTCCTTCTTCCTAGACCTGTCCCTGGGTCTTGTGTGGATCCACATAATTGCATATACTACTGTGTGTTGTGGTTCACTTAATAGCAGGGTCTGTGTCTGTAATTCCTAGAAAGCAGGAGCTGTGTCCTAATAATCTCTGTTCTTCTCCCATAGCATAACTTAAGACCTAGAATGCAGTAATATTCCTGTTTAACAAGTAAATGTTCTTTCAGCTGGGCTGAACTTTGGGATAGTCAGAGGCAGGCTCTGGATTTGCATGAGTATGATCATCAAAATGCCAAAGCATGATGGTAGAAAATAACAGGGGGATGGAAGAATTAACACCCTAGTGTACACTGCAAAGGAGTACAAATCTGATTCAAATTTGATATATAAAAAAAGAGATGTTCTAACTCCTTGTAACTACAAACCTTGAAGAATTAAAGGTGAGATTTGATTCAGGAGCTCAAGCATTACTATAAGGATTGAGTTGCCTTCTCTGCTCTCCGCTCCCCTGGCCACCTTTGTCCTCTGAGCTTTCCCCATTCTTATTTCTATGTAAGTGAAAGGTTCTATGGAGCTTCTGGGTTTAAATTTCCAGGGTTTGTAGATAGGTAGGAAGAACGCATACCCCACTCCCAGCGTGCCCAGGAAAATGAATGTTAATCTCATCAGCTCTGCTGAAGTACTTCTGACCCCAAACCAATCCCTGAGGTGAGGGGAACAAGATGTTTGGGTTTCACAGCTATAAGATAAAAATACAGTTCTGACTAGGGATAGTGGCACACACCCATCATCTCCACATTCAGGAGGCTGAGGCAGAAGGATTGCCCTGTGAGTTCAAGGCCAGCCTAAGCTACACAGTGAGTTCAATTCCAGCCTGAACTATACAGCAAGACTCTGTCTCAAAACGCCAAAAATGGAATCATAGAAATGCAGTACTGGTTAGCCTGCAGGTAGCTTTTTCTTTTTCTTTCTTTTTTTTTTTTTAATTTTATTTATTTGTGTGTGTGTGTGTGTGTGTGTGTGTGTGTGTGTGTGTGTGTATGTGTGTGTGGCCAGCTCAGCCCACCAGGGGGTGG
>NW_004524579.1:26838775-26846449 GCF_000260255.1 Octodon degus | reverse complement strand
AACTGCGGTCCCTGTGCTTTGCTAAGCTTGTTCTAAATAGGTGCTTTAGACCACTGAGCCATCTCACCAGCCCCTGCAGGTAGCTTTTTCATGACCAGTCATCTCCTGGGTACTCTGGGATGAACCAGCCTGTCCACAACCAAACAGGGTGCACAGGGAAACTGGACCTGTGGATCCTAGTGGGCCCCTTCAGCTCCCACCTCTTCCATAACCCTACCATCACAGTGACAGCACCCTGATGCCTGCCAGCCCTGGTCCCCATGCTGGCAAGCCCGGCATTCTTTCCAACCGGCCTCACCTCCAGTGGTTTTTGTCTGTCCACAGGTCACCAAGAGTCAGAAGACTGGGGTAGTTGACTTGAGTATGGATTTCTTACTTCTGGCTCCCCAGGAGCTGCTGCCTGTCCCCAAGGCCCTGGACATGAGAAGCAAACTTCATGCTGGAGAACTTCCAAACAGGGCAGGTGAGATCTGCACAGCACCTATTTTTTTGAGCACCAAAAAAATCCCCACAGCTGACTCAGGACCAGGCTATAAGATTGTAGTAAATTAGAGAATTCTGGGTTGATCAAGAAAGAGACGGGGTTGCAGAAGCAATAACACAAACAAGCTTTTCTGGGAGGCAATTAGACAGTGTGGAATGCAAGGGAGCAAGAAACCTTCCAGAGATGGGCAGGCAAGATCACCCCCAGGTAAGCAAAGGGACCAGGGTTCCATCTCCAGCACCACATGCTGCACTGGCCCCATCCGTGGGTAAGCTGAGCTGGCCACCAAAACTGGGCATGGTGGCACATGCCTGTAATCCCAGGGCTGGGAAGCTGAGATGGGAGGAACACTAAGGCCAAGCTATGTAGTGAGACCCTGCACCACATAATTTTTAAAAATGGGATCTTGAAGAATACATCTCTTGGAGGAGGGTTCACCAGCTCACTAGGCTGGGTATGAAAGTTCCATTCAGTGGTATTGAAATCATCCCAAGAAATCAAGTCTCTATAGTCCCAGCATGTTCCCACTGTGATTTCCTTTCAAAAAATTAAGTAAATGATTATCGTTTAAGTATGAGTGGAACTTTATCATCTTCAAATCCTTGCTTACTACACCTTCCATAAGAACAGGAGCAGGAAGGCACCTCGATCCACTCTGGCACTAGGGAGCGGGGTGAGGACACAGGCTCAGGTGTGTCGAGAGGATCTTGGGGACAGAGACAATAACATCCAGCAGCGAGGCCAGGGCTCCAGCCCCCTGAAGTCCTGCCTGTTCTGTATGGCCACACTGCTAGGAAAGCTGGTGGAAGCTGTACCCATTGTGCATGAGAGGCAGATCAGATTGCCTTCTGCCTGGAGCTGCTGCCTTACACAAAGGTCCCATCCCACAGCCAGGGACCATTCACCCTTTTATTCTTTTTGTAACAGAATGGAGCAGAGCAGCTCTTGCAGGAGTTGAAGTAGTACCATTGGCTTGGCTTTGTTTTGTTTCACCCACTGTCCTGGTTCAAGGTTTTTGCAAGGTGAACAGTATAATACTGGACACATATTTTATAAGATTATTTTATAATGAATCACCCAAAGAATCAGAAATCGGTTCACACACTAAAGACCGAAGAGTCCAGCTGAGGGCCTGGATCCTATAACAATGTGCTGCCTGAATCCAGCTGAAGATCTGGAGACAGCACAATGACTCCTACAAGCCCAACTGAAGGCCTAGAGTCCACAACAATGTCTTATGTAGGCATGTTTCACAGATGTGTGCTGGGAAGGTCCAAAAGTCAGTGGTAGATGCTAGGAAGTCTATGCCAGCAGGCTAAGGGATCTGTACTAGAGCCAGGAAGCAATGCACAAAATAAGCACCAGAGCTCCCCCAAAAAGTGCCACAGCCATTCTCAGCAACAGTGAGGTCCTGAGCTCCTCTGAGGATGAGAACAGCTGAGCTTCTATCAAGAAAGCCAATGCAACGAGCTTTTCCAGGAGGCTGAGAAGTGCAGTATCTTCCCCTCTGGAACCAGGAAGTGATGTTCAAGGTAAAGACCAGAGCTCCCCAAAATGAACTGCAGCCATTCTCAGTGGCAGTGAGGTCCTGAGTGTCTCCTCTGAGGAGAATAACCCTGTTCACCAGGAAAACCAGCATGACAAGACCCTCCAGTAGAACAGCCCAAGAGAACCAGCAGCTGTAGAAGCTGCAGGTAGAAGCTTCCGTAACAGCTTCCAGCAGCCTTTCATGCTGCTAGCAACAATTCTCAGGTGGGCCTTCTATATCCAATCCCCTACTAGTTCAGTTCAGCTGGATATAACAAGTTGACCACCAGTTGGCAATATACCACATCCACTTCTCATCTATATCTGTTCCTAAGATTCATTTGGGCATTTTACAGTTTGCAGAACTAAGGCCCAAAAGAAGAAGTCTTGCCCAAGACTTCATAACTCAGGGTCCTGCTATGCCTTTTCCATAATAGAATGTGTTCCAGCCTTTGAGCCCTAGGGGGCACCAGCAAGTCTTGCCTTTTTCAGACTTACACCGACAACAAAGCCTCAAGGGGTTTGTTACCTGAAAGCCCAGAGAGGACCAGCAGCCCCCCTCTTTTTAAGATATTGTTCTCTCAGCTGTCTGTACTCTTTGCATCCTGTATGCTCATCAGTACCAGGAACCAGCCCTCTCTTAAGGACTAAGAAGCCCTCCTCACCTTGAAGTGGGGAGAAGTTTAAGAATCACATACCTTCCGCCAAAAATGTCTTCACTACTCTCCAGGGATGACTCTGGGAATGCCCTAAAATCTCTTTGGAAGTGATTCCTTGAGGCACAAGTTTAGTCTTTAGCAACCCTGACTGAAATGAGAAACCTGGCAGTGTATGCAATTTGGAGGGCCTTATTAAAGAAAAAATTATACACAATTTGTACATGGTAAATTCCCCTCAAACTACTAAAGGGCCTTGCTAATGATGAACCTGAACTCCTGTCCCATGTCTATCTGCAGCTGCCTGGCTCTGGGGGACACCCAGAGAAAGAGAGATGGCTCAGGGGTTTAGGGAGGTGCAAGGAATCCAGTGTCTCCTTAATAGTTGTTCTTGTTGTCTCACAGTTATTATTTTTTTTTTAACATTTATTTATTGTGTGTGTGTGTGTGTGTGTGTGTGTGTGTGTGGCCAACTCAGCCCACCAGGGGGCGCGGCTGGCTGGCATGTGGTGCTGGGGGATCGAACCGTGGTCCCTGTGCTTTTCCAAGCTTGTTCCAAATAGGTGCTTTAGACCACTGAGCCATCTCTCCAGCCCCTGTCTCACAGTTAAGTGCTCTGGTTTTAAGCCTTCAACTTGGCAAGGTGAATTTTGCTTCACTTTTTGACACAGTGTGGACTTCTGCCAAGTAGGCTGAACAAATTCCCAGGCACCTCCACTTTTTGGCACCCCATGCATGCCATCAGGTCAGGACCACATACATACACACAGTGCCCAAACTTCCCCAAAGATATCCACCTTGGCTCAAAATTGTTGGCATCTTGTGCAACCAACTATCTCTAAAACCTGTCCCAGCTTGAGGAGTGTAAGGTGCAGTCTCAGAGGACCCCTCCATCCTAAGTCCATGAAGACATTGGCCACTCTACTTCCATCTTCTCTCTCACAGGAGAGTAGCTCTGGCCAGGTCTTAGCACTGTTCTCAAAGCTCACATTGGGATATAGATTATTACTCCAGACCAGGGGCTGAAAAAGAGACTCCACCTGCCAAGCATTAAGAACCCTGAAGGGCCTTCCCTTTGTCCATCCTGCCCAGCTAAGGAAACAAGGCACATTTATTTTAGCAAACAAGAAAGAACTCCATGAGTGAAATAGGATGGTACTATTGGCAGAGTAAATAACAATAGGACTTCTTAAGTCCCTGAAAAGGTCATGTTCTACTCTGGAGCTTTGCACTGACAATTGCATTCTCCCCTCTCTATAAACCATGAGGCAGATATTTCCCATGAAGATCCTACAGGGAGTTGGGGTGGTTCCATAGTATTAATCAGCTTGCTGAAGGCTACTTCATCAGTACAAGTGCTGTCAGCCACATATGTTATCCCCACCTTGGAGATGGGAAATCTGGCTTGTCATCCTCACTCTCGCGCCAATTGTTTTTGGGAGGTGGTGGTTGGTACCGGGGATGGAACTCAGGGCCTTGCACTCATGCCACTGAGCCATATCCCCCACCCTCTTCCACTAATTAATGACATGACTTTACCAAGTTTCTTAGAAACCAAGAGCCTCAGCCTCATTGAGCAACAGGAGTGCTATGCAAGATGCTATCTACAGTGCCTCTGGGATGTATCTTAGTGTTGGGACACAGGCTCTGGCTCAGAGTTAAGTAGGAATAACAACTTGGCCACTTATACACACATGACCATAAGTTACTTACCCTACCTTCACCTGCAAAATGAAGATACAGTACTACCTCAGACAGCCTGTAGTAAGGATTAAAGGGAAACAGGCCTATTGGATCAACACCAAGGTAACTGTATACTGAGACTTTTTTTTTTTCCTGAAGACAGCCGTTATTGTTCTAGCGCTGACCCTGTAATACATTCTCTGGTCCCCACCTCCACACTCCCTTTTCACCTAGCTGCTAGGATATTACCATTGCTGAGGTTGTTCTGCATGCAGAAATATTAGACATAACAGCTATACTCTTATTTTTTTCCCCTCTTTTGTGCAATTGGGGATTAAATCCAGTGCCCTTCCACTGAGCCGTATCTCCAACCCTTTTTTATTTTTAGATTTGAGATAGAGTCTCACTAAGTTACTAAGTTGCCTCGGCTCGGCTCAAACCTGTGATCCTCCTGCCTCAGGTTTACAGGATGCTGGATTATAGACATGGTACTGGGGATGGACTATGCCAGGGTAATGACTGTACCTTTTTTTTTTTTTTTTTTTTTACAGGATGCTGGATTATAGACATGGTACTGGGGATGGACTATGCCAGGGTAATGACTGTACCTTTTTTTTTTTTTTTTTTAATGTGTTTCCAGAAAGAAGCAACATCTCTTCTCAGCCTTTTGACTAAAATCAAGTGCAGAAAGAAGAGATAGATGTGCCCATGGTACACAGAGGGAAGTGAGCAGCAGAGAAGGAGGGGAGAGAAGAGTTGCCTGACAGACCTTGGAGGACAGGAGCCTGTGTCTCCATGGCCAAGCCCTTCTAGACAGCTGCCATGGGAGGAGTGGCACACGCTGCTTGAGGCATTGGCCCTGCAGAGCTCAGACAGATTCTCTCCTTGTTAGGGTTATTTTGGGAACAGCCTGCCAGCCTGGTGTCTTCAGATCTAAACCAAGAGGACTGAACTGCTCCTATGGAAAATGTGATATTTTTCCCCTGTAGGATTAAGAAGCTTTTACAGGTTTTCAATCACATTAAGACTGCCACTCCAGAACAGACTAGTCAGATCATTGAAACCAGATGCAGCACTTGTGGCCTGTTCTTTATAGGACAAATGCCCAGCCAGAATTTGTTGGCTGGGCCATAGAGTATCTTTCTCAACTTCCTGTACTAGTTGGGACTCTCCTCCAACTCCTAAGCCAGTTTCAGGAAGGTGTGCCTACTGCCAGGGGCCAGGGGGAAAACGAAAGGCCACAGTGGTGGCCTCGCACTCCAGTATCACTCAACCAAGCAGTGCTGTGGGCTTTTTGCCATGGGAGTGAGATCAGTTTTCCACCCTCAGATCAGGAGACTCTCTCAACCAATGTGAGCCTGGACTCCAGTGACTCACCCTACAGGATGAAGTTTCTCAACAGATGTTTCAGGACCACATGAAAGCCTGCTTGGAGGATTGCTATCTGGTTTAATGTTTCTTTTTTGTTAAAAGTCCTGCTATAAGGAAGTAGAGGCTGAGGAGGGAAGGCAGCATCATTTTACAGCCTAGTCCCTCTCCCTGGGAGCTCAGATATGGCTGGTCCTCTGGGAGCAGCAGGGAACAGATGTGTTCACCAGGAGCAAGACTAGGAGCTACCCTGATCTCTCTTTTCGTCTCCCATCAAGAAAGTTAGTTTTACTGGAATTCACTCCACTGTGCTGTTTGGGGTCGGAAAATGGAGAGGAGGGAATTATCCCCAGCTGGCTTGCTCATGACCCTGCAGGGCCCTGGGAGGCCTCTTGTTGGGACTTAGGTTCTTGAACAAATTTGCAAACACCCAACTCCCAGAGAGGGAGAATGAGGCACGGAAGGTGAGCTAAGTTAGAATGTAGAAAGAATCCCTTCCCATTACTTCAAGACATGCTTTTAATATTTCTTTAGATTATTGTTATTTGCTTATTAAATTTTAAAGCTTATTGAAATAAGAAAGAATAACATTCTAAGTCTCCACCTAGCCTTCCCACAGCTTCATTTTTGAACTTGGGATACAGCTCATAGTCAAGTGGATAAACTTAACATCATGTTATTCCTTGGCCCTTCTTTCCCAAAATGGTTAATAAACCAATGAGATGTCTAACAGCTGGTTAGGGGTGAATAGGCTGATGCAAATGAAAACTGCAATCAATCAATCAATTGTGCCCTTGAGTAGAAGTTCTCTTAATTTGTATCATCTGCATCTTTCTATTTCTGTCTTTGGCCCTGTGTGCTCGAAGATTTTATTTGACCAAATTCCCTTTATTCATGTTTCTACCACTAAGTGAACTTGTATACCAGTGTTCATGGAAGCGTTATGCACAGTACCTAAAAGGTAGAAGCCCTTGAGAGACTGCTTGTACCGCAGGGCAGGACAAGCTTAAGACTTTCTCTTTGTCACGGCTATGAGGAAAATGAGAGCCACATCTCAGTGTATCTTCCCTCATTTCAGTCTCCCCAGACATTATTTTTAATGCTTTCCTTCAATCCTTCAGGAAATTGACATTTTGTAAACAAAAGCAGACAGAACAAAGAGGAAGACATGGCTCTGCATTTTAAGTAACTAATTGCAAAAACACATAAATTCCTTACAAAACAGCCCTTAATTGTGTGTTACAGTGAAATCACTGATCTAAAAGACCCTTCAATTAAATTAATCAAATTTTGGCCTGTAAGCTCTAGTTTCTTCTTATGTCATTTGGGCGTAATGACAGGGGTTGTGGTGTGCAAAGGAAATTCGCTTTAGCAAGTCCCTTACAGATGAAGCACTCCCACCTTACATAATGCAGACATTTCTGGGTGCAGAAGTTACCTGGTTACTACTCATCCACACCAAAGAACTAAGGGGGGCTTTTCCACAAAAGGGGAGGGAGCTTCAGTAGAGCTACATTCTACTCTAGAATATGCCTGTGCCTGGTTTCCTTCCAGATCTTCCACCAAGATAAGTTTATCCTGTGGTTTGAAATTCTTTTTTCTTTCTTTCTTTACTTTATTAATTTTATTGAGAAACAAATAGCAATGACACAGTTTCAAAACCAACTAATAGGACAGTTTCAATAATTAATACATTGCATATTATTGTCCTTATAGTGGTTAATCATAGGATAAGATACAGACATGATATTCTGTCCAAACACAATTAATGCAAATCTTTCTTCTCACTGAATTAAGAGAAAGTAGCTGTATATCTATTCTAACTATTTTGTATATACAGATACAAAATGGTCCTTCATTTGTATCCCCTTTTTTGTTTAGTTTTGTCAGAGATGGGTATTCCATTGCCATTTAAATATTGTAGGTGCATGAATTCAGCAAAATAATCCAATATAG
>NW_004524579.1:26835173-26838363 GCF_000260255.1 Octodon degus | reverse complement strand
TTCTCAGACAATCTCAACTTCAAACCAAGAATGATCAAGCAAAATAAAGAATGCCACTATATACTGGTTAGGGTAAAAATTCAAGAGGAAGAGGTAACACTCATAAATATGTATGCACCAAACACGGGAGCACCCAACTATATAAAGCAAATCTTAATGGACATGGTTTGGAATTCTTACCCCCAAGGCTTGAAAAGTGTTGCTCTAAAATGAGATCAGGGCCAAGTGCCACATTCCTACTGTCTTCAGATGTGCCTTGAAATTCTTTGATATACACAGTATGATGTGTGTGCATGTGTGTGCGTGGGTGCGTGTGTGTGTGTGTGTGTGATGTGTGTCTCTAAAAACGAATATATTTATTTTCTCAAAGAGAGTAATGCATTCACAAAGTTAGAAAATCATACAATAGGGGCTGGGGAGATGGCTCTGTAGAATAAGCACTTCCTTGGCAAGTGCAAAGGCCTGAGTTCAATCCCCAGTTCCGCAAAAAAAAAAAAAAAAAAAAAGAAAATCATACAATATAAAAGTTGTTACCATTGAATGTCTTCCTCCCAAGCTGGGGAGATAGCTCAGTTGAATAAATGCTTGTCTGGCAAGTTCAAGATCCTGAGTTCAATCCCCGGTACTGGGAAAAAAAAAAAAAAGCCTTCCATTCCCATCTATTATGACTTATATCAAGATATCTCCCCCAAAACTTCATGTGCTCCTGGGTGAGGACTTGGAGAGGTGACTGGATCATGGATGCTTGATAATGGATTAGTCTATTGATGGGTTTATAGCTGAGGTGAAGCTTGGGGGCACATGCATATAGCTTCTTCAATTCTTGCTTCTTCCTATCTGCCACACCATGGACTGTTCTCTTCTGCCATGCACATCTGCCTTGCTGCCATGCCTTGGAGGCAGGAGGTTATGGACTGAAATCTATTAAGGCTACATGCTAAAATAAACCTTTCCTCCTTTACCTTATGAATATTGTGTCCCAGAAATGAGAACGTAACTAAGATCCAGGCCCTATTAGCCCTATTTCCAATCCCTTCCTGAGAACTAATGCAGGAATCCTTTTAGAGATTCTTCTTCTTATTCAATGAATAAGCAAATTCATGTATAAACTCTTAGTATCTTCCACCTCCACATACACAAAATTCAGCAAATCATTAACTCATATGTCTGTACATTGCTGATTCCACTGAAGCCTTGAAAGCTTTCTTCACCAGGAAGCTTCCTTGTTTCTTTCAGAAGTGCAGTCCTCCATTATATGACTATGTCAGCTTCCATTTCATCAGTCCCATGCAAGCGGACACTTGGACTGGTTCCAGTTGTAAGATTCTTCTAATCCATATCTTACCAGTGCTTAGTTAGCATTTGAAGCACTGACCACTTGATTTCAAAATCTAAATTAGTTAGAGTGTTTAATAATTAACATAAGAGATAATACATAAATTTAAACTTTTTATTAGTGGAACAAATCTTTTTTTTTTTTTTTTTTTGGCGGAGCTGGGGATTGAACTCAGGCCCTTGTGCTTGCCAGGGAAGCACTTATTCCACTGAGCCACCTCCCCGGCCCCAGTGGAACAAATGTTAATTAATGTGGTTTGCTGAAAAGATCTGAGAGCATCTACCCTAAAGAAAAGGTCTGCAAATCCAGCAGCTTGACCTCTCTAAATTATAGTCCGGAGCCAGAGTACCCTTTGTTTTTGGGCCCTCACCTCACGGAGAGCTGTCATTACAATGTTATATTATTAGTAATACCCTGCCATTACAATATCAGTCTACCCCTCTTAAAGGTCATCTCATTGCAAGAGATTGATGCATGCCTGTAATGGGGACATGGACTTTTTCAAAGGTAATTCTTATTAGTTTCATTTTCTACTTTCATTCTCACCAAAAGACCTGCAGAGGGTTCATATCTCCCATCCAGCAATATGGCACATGGATGCAAAAGAAGGATGAAGAATATTCTGCAGTTGAGGAGCTCTGGGATGAAACAATGTTTTCTGTGAAACAAAGGGACAAGAGTCCAAAAGCTCACAACTTTTACTGCCTTCAATCAAGGAGATGGGTGGGGGTCATGGGTGGGTATCATGGAACAGTGCTAGGGAAGAGAACCTTTGCAGGCACTGTCTAGAAGGAGAAACAGAGCAATTTTGTACCAGGCACAAAGGCCTCCAATTAGCAGTACAACTGATAGCTTGATGTATACAAGACTGACATCCTTGCTGCCAGGAAGGTATAATTCTTTCTAAATTCCATGGCCTTGATGAGATGTTATCTCATGTCTTGGCCTTGGAATTTCACAGGCTCTTGCTCAGGCCCCCTTTCCAACTGTCATGAGGGGGTGTAATTCTTGCCCTCATGCTGCCATGAGACACATTGGCATCTCAGCCAGAATCAATCACGTTCTTTTTGCTAATTAAGGGAACATCTAGTTCAATATAGCTGGCTCTTCATATCTCAGTAAAGGTCAGGGAAAGATGGAGGCAAGGGGTTCTGTTTCTCAGGACAGTGAATCCTGGTAGCTTGTCACACATTCTTACTTATGGATAAGATTAGACTGCATGATTTGAGGGTATGATTTAGTTTAGAACAGGTTATTGTTTTTATGTAGGTTCACTCTTGACCAAATTCAGTCTAAGACTTGTATAAGGGATGAAAATAAATATCTTGTTTGCCTATCACTGGGTTCATAACTGAGGACTCTAATTATAAAAGACAGATTATCAAGGGAAAAAAAAGACTACAAATTTATAAAACTTTAACATGAAACAGGAGCCTTATAAAATGAAGACACAAAGAAACAATGTTATGATGTACTGTTACATTTAAGTTTGGTCAAGAGTAGTCAGGTAAGGGCCAGCAAGAGAGCTCGGTGGACTAAGCACCTGCTTTGGCAAGTGCAGGGACCAGGGTTTGATCCCCAGTCCCATGTGCCATGCCAGCACCACCCCTGGGCACACTGAGCCAACCATTAAGACTGGGTGTGGTGGTACATACCTGTAATCCAGCTCTGGGGAGGCTGAAAACAAAAGGATCAGTACAAGTCCAAGCTGTATAGTGAGACCCTATACCAAACACATTAAAACAAAAAAAAGAAAGAAAGAAAGAAAGAAAGAAAGAAAGAGAGAGAGAGAGAGAGAGAGAGAGAGAGAGAGAGAGAGAGAGAAAGAAGCAAGGAAGGAAGGAAGGAAGGAAG
>NW_004524579.1:26826776-26835073 GCF_000260255.1 Octodon degus | reverse complement strand
GAGAGAGAGAGAGAGAGAGAGAGAGAGAGAGAAAGAAGCAAGGAAGGAAGGAAGGAAGGAAGGAAGGAAGGAAGGAAGGAAGGAAGGAAAAGAAAAGAGTAGTCAGGTTTGCAGAGTATGATTGGACAAGAATAGACAATATGGTAATAAACTGAGGAGACGTAGTAAAGTCTGTTAGTTCAGGCTCTTTTGTGTGTCTCTGTGGCAATAGTTCCTTACCTCTGAATATAGAAGGGTTCCTCTCAAATGAGACTCTTAAACTGGCTTCAGAAGATTCCAGGAAAAGGTCAATTATGCAATCCTCCTGCTCCTACTGTCTTCTCAAATGCTGAATGCCATGTTTTGAGATAACTTGTCCTGGATCCCATTCTTGCTTTTCTGATAATGACGACACCTCATAGAGAAATTGAGGGAAGGAGTCACATTGTCGCTATTCCACTTCCCTTGCTGGGAGCTACAAGACAAATGCTGAAAGATCAAAAATATTAGGTTAGGTCACTCCCCCAAATTAGTCACATTTTGTCCTAAAGTCAGGGTGAAAGTAGAAAATGAAACTGACAAATATTACCTTTGAAAAAAATTCCTTAAAAATTCCAAAATGTACACTACATGTAGTTTTGCATGTACAACTCTTCATCACTTCCTGTTAATTTTCAGTCAAGGCTTTCTGGCCATTTTTAACTTATTCTTATACTTTTTCACGATGTATGTGACTTGACTTTGGCAAGACCATCACCCACCTAAATGGCTGCTTACAGATGGACTCTACTTTGTCTGCCATGTGTCAGAAACGATTCAAAGTGACCCACACGTCCATTCCACAAGTCTCACCACACAGTCCAGGCCTGCCTGTGGCCCTCACCGTGCACCACAGGGGATGCAAAAGGAGCGAAGTCCAGAGGCTGGATCAGAAGCCCACACATTAAATGTGCTTAGGAAGAAATTTCTATGCCTTCAGCAGACTCTCTGGGGACCAAGATACCAAAATCTAGGAATCAGACATCTAAATAGGAGATTCAGAACTAAGCATGGGAAGAGAAAGCTAATACATTTCTTAGAGGAATAGTTCTGCTGAAAGTAAAAGTTTATTTTTTTATTTTTTTACACTGAGATGCCAACATATTTTCATATAAAATAGATCAAAATCATATAAGTATTATGATATTGTATAGCTAATATGCTATAACCAACAGAAAACTAAATTAAATGTAAATACTGAACTTTTTCCATTTTATTTATTTATTTTTTGCGGTACTGGGGATTGACCCTGTGCTTGCCAGGTAAGTGCTTATTCTACTGAGCCACCTCCCCAGCCCCTTCCATTTTAATTGGTCATAAAAAGTTTAAAAATCAGGCTGGGGAGATAGCTCAGCAGCGTAAGCACCTGCCTAGTAAACTCAAGGTACCACATTTGATCCCCAGTACCACCAAAAGAAAGACAAAAAGCTAAAAATCATGGGTTCCTTTGGAAATCTTCAGTCTATAAAAATGCATACTTCTTGTGTGAATAATGGGACACAGATTTTGAAGAAAAATTCACATATATACCAACACAATCATTCTTAGGATTACAACTTAAAACTTAACAGTCTGAGGATGATTAATTCCAAACTTGCTCTCAACTAGAAAGAATTAGATAATATGCACAGTTAACAGTATTTTATTTTATTTGTATTTATTTATTTATTTTGCAGAACCAGGGATGAACTTAGGCCCTTGAGTTTGCCAGGAAAGCACTTATTCTACTGAGCTATCTCCTGGCCCCAAGTAAAAGTTTAATGAAAGCATATAACAGACAATTTTAAAAGAATTTCCATCCTTTTATATTCTACAGACACAAAAATAATTTACAGAGACCACAGAATTCCAAGGAACATTACCCGTGACACAAGGAAAGGAAAAAAAAAAATCAAAAGCTCAGTATTTGCATTAGCTAGGGTTTGGGCTGAGTAGCGATATTAACATAGGACAGAACATACCTCATGGTGCAACAGCAAGAGAAATACCAAAACAACATCCAGGATTTGGAGGCAGATTTATTACAACAACAGGAGCTGATTTGGATCATTCCCCAAATATCAAGCTGTGATCTCTGGTGGTCTAGGGCTTATACAAGATAAGTAAGCAGGAAGTGCAGAGGCAGAATGGCTTGTCAATTGAGGATTGATTCTTATAATATGCATTATAGTGACCAGCTATGCACCACCATGACCAGTCATTTCTAAGAGACAGAAACAACCAGAGCTGGAAAAGGAACTATTACCTAGACAACTAAGAAGCTGCTGGCTGTGTGGTGGTGGTGGTGGGGCATTTGGTTACAATGTTGTGCCACAATAACATATTTGTGGGCACATAGCTTTTTTCTGTGTGTGTGTGTGTGTGTGTGTGTGTGTGTGTGTGTGTGTGTGTTTGCTGTGATATGGTTACACTGTTTTTGATAATTTTTGAAAGTTTTACAAAAATTTAGAGAATAAAGTTGGTTGAAGCCACTATTGAGTTTTGTTAAAAGGTCTGATGAATTTTTTTGTTGTTCTAAAGAAAGGGAGGGAAAGAGGGAGAGAGGGGGAAAAGGGGAGGGAGGGAGGGAGGGAGGGAGAGAGAGAGAGAGAGAGAGAGAGAGAGAGAGAGAGAGAACATACTTTGAAATAAATCAATTAAAAGGAACAGAAAATGTCATTCTTTTTGGGGTGAGATGGAATCTCAGTGTTGTTTTCATTTGTATTTCTCAAATGACTAGAGATGTTAGGCTTTTTTTTCCCTTATATCAATTTGCTGTTTGTACTTCTTCATTCCAGAAGTGTCTATGCATTTCAGGTGCTCATTGTTGGACTGGGTCTTTAAATTGGGGGTGGTTTTTTTTGTTTGTTTGTTCTTATATATTCTAGATAGTACTCCTTTGTCTAAGGAGTGACTGTTAATTTTTTTCTGGACACTGTGGGTTCTCTCTGCACTCTGTTGGTAGTTTCTTTTGCTGTGCAAAAGTTTTTTCATTGGATGTGATCCCAGTTGTTGATTCTTTGTAATGTTTTCTGTGTGATTAGAGTTTTGTTTATTAAGTCTTTGTGTAAGACTGGGCAGGGTGGTGCATGCCAAGTGCTGTAATCCCAGCACTTGGAAGGCTGAAAACAGGAGAATCACTGAGTCTGATCTATAAGACCCTATAGACCTATAGACCCTGTCCTAAAACAGAAAGAAGAGTAAATCAATAAATAAAGTCTTTGCCTACACCTTCATCTTCAAGAGATTTACATATTCTATCTTCCAGCAGATTAAGTGTTTCTGTTTTAATATTTCAATCTTTGATTCATTTTGAGTTTAGTTTAATGTGTGGTGACAGATGTAGGTCTAGTTTGAATCTTTGGCATATGGAAAGCCAGTTTTCCAGCACCATTTATCATCTTCATCATTGAGACAGGGTCTTACCATGTAATTCAGGCTGTCCTTGATCTCACTATGTAGCCTAGCTGGACTCAAGCTCACAGCAACCATCTTGCCTCAGTATCCCAAGAGCTGGGATTACTGCATGGGCCAACACAAAGAGGCTATCTTTTTTTCTTTTTTCTTTTTTTTTTTTTTAACAGAGAATATGTTTGGCTTCTTTGTCAAAGGTAAAGTAAATGAGTGTGTTTGAGGGTTTTCTGAATCTTCTATTCTGTTCCATGATCCTTGAGTCTGTTTTTTGCCAGTTCCATGCTATTTTTATCACTGTAACTTTGTAGTATAATTTGAAATCAGGAATGGTGCTGTTCCATGCTTTACCTCTTTTCCATTGTTTTTGGTAGTGTAAATTGGTACAACCAATACGTAAACTGGTATGGAGACTCCTCAGAAAACTAAAACTAGAGGTTCCATTTGACCCAGCTATTTCTCTTTTATGCATCTTCCCCCAGAGTTAAAGCATCATACCACAATGATATGTGCATAACCATGTTTTTAGCAACACAGTTTATAACAGCTAAACCTAGGAAAGAGCCCATCAACAGAGGAATGATAAAAAAATATATTTACATACAATGAAGTACTGTTCTGCATTAAATAAGGATAAACTTGAGACATTCTTAGGTAAATGGATGCTCTTCAAAACCGTAACTTTAAGTGAAATAAACCAAATAGAACTTTAAATACCCCATTATTTATCTTTTTTGAGAAACCCAAGAATAAAAAAGGAGAAAAATGGAGGATAAATTTTGAGAAGTTGCCAGAACTTGTTCAATTGGGAAAGAAAACAAGAAAGGGGGAGGGAGAGAGAAGGGAATGAAAGGGAAAGATATTTTTAAAAGTGAATGGAAGGGCCAGCCAAATAGCTCAGTGAATTAAAGTATCTGCTTAAGCAGACACAGGGGCCAGGGTTTTGATCCCTGGGCCTGCCAGGCCAGCCCCACCCCGCCTGTAATCCCGGCACTTGGGAGGCTGTAAACAGGAGGATCACTATGAGTCCATTCTACATAGTGAGACCCTATAGACCCTGTAGACCCTGTGCTACATACAAAAAAAAAAAAAAGTGTAAGTTTTGGAAACAAAACTTTTACAAATGAGGAGAGGAAGAAGGATTGAAGGGAGGGAAGGGAAATAGGAACAAAGAAGAATTAAGAAATATTATGTACAGGTGAGTGTCTGGCGGGCCGAAATAAGAAGATGGAGGCGGAGTCACAATTCATGAGGAAATTAAGAAAGAGCCAGAGAAGCCAACTAACCGCGAGAAGACGTGTTCATGATTGCTGTGGGTCTTCACCACCACCACCAGTCAGCACCACCATATGCAGTTCTGCCGCGGCAACGTCCCATCCAGCGAGCTAAAGATCTACACCTGGATGGATGCAACCCTGAAAGAACTAACTAGCTTAATAAAAAAAAGTCTACCCAGCCCATTGGTTGACCATAGTTTTGTCCCACCTCCTGCCCACCTAAGCGAGTTCCCATTCTCTCTACCTTAGCCTCACATGGTTTTACACTATAAAAGTACCTGGAAGAGACAGTTTCCCGGGGAACTACCTGCTTGGGCCCCCCTCCTGTCCCTCTCTTGGATAGGAGCTTTCTTTCTCTCAGTAAATATATTCTGCTCATAAAAAAGTCTACCCAGAAGCTAGAAAGAAAGATACACACTTCAATTTCACAATTATTTTCATGGGGTCTTAAAAGATCTGGCTATCGAGTTAAGGAGATTTATAGCACCATGTCTGGCAGAAAGGAGACAGCTGGTTCCATGACTCTCCAGTCACAGACGTTCCAAATAGGTGATTTCTTGGACATAGCAATTACCTCTCCAAATTGGGCACCACCTCCTTCAGGGTGTATGAGACCATATTGAATTTTCTACTTTCTCTCAAATTTATTTTTCACCCAACTGTGTAAACTAAACTTACAAAAAAGGAAGAAAGAAATATTATGTACAGGTGCAAATTCCCTATGATGAATGTGATCATTATGTATGGCAAAAATGAACTAATAAAAAATAAATCAGGGCCAGGGAGATGGCTCAGTGGAATAAGCGCTTTCCTGGCAAGCGCAAGGGCCTGAGTTCAATCCCCGGTTCTGCCAAAAAAATAAATTAAATAAATAAATAAATAAAAATTTGAAAGAAGTGAAAGAAACAGGAAAGGGTCTACATCAGCTGAATCTTATGAAACAACTCACACCCCAGGGCACCTGGGACTGGGCTCTGGTAGGCATTCCCAGAATGGTCTTCCTGATTTGCATTTCCCCACAAGCTGCGCAGAGAAGGATGCTGCACAGAGAAGGATGCTGTGCATCAGTTGCTCCCTAGCCCCTTGGCAATCCCCTCCTCAGTCCTCTGGCATCTCCAGCCCTTTTCTGGCTCTGGCTTCAGACAGTACGTGTTTCCCCCAAGTCTGAAAGCCCTCAGGAGATGCAGTGATCTGCTTTCACACAGAGGAGCTTGATAGGATACAGCCCTCAGAGGCTCAAGTTTCTGGGCAAGTGTCTAAAACAGTAGGCCTCTGGCTTTTCTAGGTATAAACCTACACTTCCCCCTTCTGACTCTAGAAAGCAAGATTCACAGTATGAAACAGCATCCTCAGGAATGCCAGGAGCAGGAATACCATTGTTCCCTTAGCAGTGATGCTGGTGGCCTCTTTTCAGTCTCTCATCCTCTAAGGACACCAAAGCTTGAAGCAAGTGGAGCCTCGCTCTCCTTCCGAAGAAACCATGACTTGAGAGAGAAGCATCACAAACAAATGAACGAAGACTGCTTATGTGCCAGACATCAGGCATCTACACTGGACCCCCCTTGGATGGACTAAGTAGCCTTGAGGTGCTGGGGAGCCCAAGGAGGAAAGGTTAAATGGAGTAGGGGGCCAAGGAAGGCTTCAAAAAAGAGATACAATTCCAACATGGCCTGGCAGGGCACATAATCAATTTATCAGAAAGAAGAAATGATGGTCCACACAGAAGACAGAGCAGAACAAAGGCTGCTACTAGTGGGCTCTCTAAAGCATCTTTCATTGGACTGCAATTATAGAGATTTTGAGTAAGTCTCAATCTGAGATCATATTCTTCAGATGGAAGTCTCCCATGCAGTGACAAGATCCTCTGGGAACTGAAAAGGGTTAGTTCATCTTTAAACTGAATAAAACTGCACTACTCCAGGAGATTCAATTCAGCTTTGAAAACAGAAACACAAGGACAGGTTCAGGTGAGAGATAATCCATTCTGTTTCTGAGCTAAGCAAAGTCTGTATAACTATGTACATTAAGAGTAAAAAAAAAAAAAGAGTAAGTCGTACTTCTGAAACGGCTGGAACCTTTTAACCTTAGCGGTCAAAAGTGTCAGCCAAGAAGTCTTGGTGCTCATTTGGAGCTTGGCTGCCTCTCACTGATGTCTCCTCCCTGGATCAGAGCCCTTTTTACCAGAGCTGACAGAGATGGGGGCAGTTGGGAATGAAGGAAAAGCTGAGTTCAGTCTACAAATGAAAAGCTCCATAAAATGGAAATAGACTGTCTACTAGCCTCTAGAAAGCCCCTCAACTGTGTACATTAATCAACAGCTCAAGGAGAGGCATTTCTAGAAACTTCCCTGAGGTCAAGGAAATTCGAAACCCAGGCTGAATTTTGTCGTCACCATCATTTGGGGAGCAGCAAGCTACCCATCTGTAAAGTGCCTTTAACTTGTTTAGAGGCTGCCTTCTCTCTGTGACAGATGACCTTCCCTGCTAGAGGTCACTTTCCTCACTCATCTAGAAAGAAAACAGTTGCAAGTTCTCAGAAATCTGTAGCTTCTCTCTTTAATAGACTAATTGAGGGGTTTTCTCTTTCCTCACCTCTTCTATACCTTCTTGTATCCTGACCCCTGCCTGCCATGCAGTCACCAACACAGAGAAACTCTGCAGTCCCAAAGCTTCCCTGGAGGCCGCTGCTTGCAAAGAAGAGTCGTAGTCTCAGAGATAAATATGGCAGCTGTTGATGTCACCACTCCATATGATAGGAGGGAAAAATCTGTTTAAAATTGAAAACATTCAAAGAGATACGATACATAGTGGAGGATTCCTAGACATTTCACTGTACTTTTTTCTATTTATTGCTGAACTTATTTATTTTTACGTATTTAGTACAAGGTCTACAGGGTCTCACTACACAAATCTGACTCAAAGTGATCCTCCTGTTTTCAGGTGCACACCCTGATGCCCAGTCTCATTCACTGTCGGCATGCCAAGGATTGAACCCCAGTCCCTGTGCTCTGCTTAAGCAGGCACTTTAATCTGCTGAGCTATCCAGCTGGCCCTGCTGAACTCATTTTAATGTTATATTACTAAAAAAAATTTCACAGATCATCATGAAATATGTCACCAATTATTAGGGAAAAGCAAATCAAAGACATAGTGAGATATTACCTCACATCTGATATGATAGCTGTTTTTAAATAAAACAACCAGAAAAAGAATTAAAATACTGTATATCCATGCAAAGGAATATCATTCAGCTTTTAAAAATGGAAACAAAGCTTTTGTAAATAAGGAAGGAAAGAGGAGTTGAAGGGTAGGAAGAGGAGTGAGGGAAAAAGAAGCAAGACATTCAGGCACAAGTTCCCTAGGGTGAAGATGATCATTATGTGTATCTAAAGTGTACCAATAATTTTTTGTGTTTTAAAATGAATTCACTAAAGCATGTTCTCAGGAGGGCTACAACCTTTGTCATTAAAAGCAATTGTTTCCTAATGCTTTTGTTTGTGGGAATTCTTGATAGCATAACATAGAGCAGTCCTCTATTTTTCTTTATTTTTTCTTTAATTTTTTTTTAAAAAATATTTATTTATTTGGCTCAAGGTCTTGCTACCCAGCTTGG
>NW_004524579.1:26815334-26818029 GCF_000260255.1 Octodon degus | reverse complement strand
CAAGACTTGCAGTTCTTTGCTCCATGCTCTTCTTGACTTGATGGTTTGTGAAGAAAAATCTGCCGTTATTCTGATGGGTTTTCCTTTAACCAACAGGCTTTTTTGTCAGGACTTCCCTTAAGCCTCACCTTCTCTTGTCTGGGCCCAAAGGACCCTTGTTTAGTTATGAATGTCTGGAAGCATACAGCACTCGGCAAGTGTTTGGTGTGTCCTTCACCCTGTGCTGTGATGCTTGGTGCCTTGCTCTGTCTTTGATCACAGCCCCTCCGTCATGAGCTCCCTGCACATTCCCCAGTATCCAACTCACTACTCAACATCATGACATGTACTGGGGAAGAATATTTTTAAAGAAAACAATCAAACCACAAAACCCTACTGCTTTGTTAGTTCTTTCCTGATAAATCCATGAGCACTGCCAAAGGTGGAATGGCTCTTGGCAAGAGAGAAGTTGGCAAACACCTGCTCCTCCCTGAATATGTGGTACAACAAACTTGTTTCTATTTTTAAATTTTTCTTCAAGTCATGCAAATGTTTGGAAAGCCTGTGAGCCAGCCCTCCCTGCCCCCATGTGCTGACTGCCCCCAGCCCTGTGCCTGGAAGTTGGCTTCTAAGGGAACAGGTCCACGAAATGCTTGTCTTCAAGGAGCCTCACAGGGGAGAGCGTTGAAGGCATCCATCTGATAAAGCAGTTTGGAGGTGAGACATGTTGGGGTTTACTGAAAGGCTCATACATGGGGGCACAATCATCCCCCTTGGGATAGGATGTAGCAAAAGCCAGACAATTGGACTCTTGCTTGGCAGTCACTAAAATATAGAAATCTGTGAATTCTCACATTATTTGCCAACAAAAGGAAAGAGGCTTCCATATATCCTTCTAGAAAATTCTAGAATCTCTCAACAGCTGGGTCACAGTACTAACAAGACAGAAATTTGACTCACCATTAGATTTAGGTCTCTGGAGAGAGCCAGGTCACAGATCCAGCCTTGATGAAAGCTTGGAACGAATCTTTTTGCTCTTAAAGTTAGTTCTCCAAGGCAAAATAGTCTGGTGGTCTTTTTGTCCTTTTGCAACTTCCCTGACATATAATATATAATAAATATCACACACTTAAAGTGTAAAATTGGTATGTTTTGACATGTACAGCCACATGATCAGTGTCTTAGTGAAGATGTGACATTACCCATCACTCCTAAAGCTGAATATTCCTTGGGCATTCTTTCCATCTGACCTCATCTCCAGGCTACCACTGGAGGTGGCTGTTTATCATTACAGGCTGGTCTGTATTTTCTCGAATATTACATAAATAGAATAATATGGTACATAATAAAGTATAATGTATCAGTCAGCTTTCCCATCTCAGGGACAAAATACCTCACACCCCTGATTTAAAGGAAAGGGGGTTCATTTCAGCTTGGGTTCATGTGTTTCTGCTGATGGTTGGCTGGCTCCAATTTAGAAATCTCATGGCCAAAGACTGTGGTTAAGCAGATCTGCTTGGATCAAAGTAGCTGGGAAGCAAAGTGCAGGAGGAAGCTTCCAGTAAGAGCTGTACCCTCAGAGATGCCCCCCTGGTGCACCTCCTCCTTCTGGGCTCCACCTCCTAGTAGCACATGAGTATCAGTGGACTAATCTGCTGACAAGTGTGTCACCTTCATGATCCACTCGCCTTTCCAGGAGTCTCAGTCTAGTCAAGTTGAGAAGTAAGATTAACTGGCACATATAGTTCATGTATTTTTATGGCCTGGCTTCTTTCATTTCAGCATCAAAATTTTGAGGTTCAATCATGTTGCCACACATGCCAATGGCCCATTCATTCCTTTCATTGCTGAGTGGAATTCCAGTATGCTGATACACCAGTTTCTTCATCCATTTACCTGCTGATGGACACTTGGTTGCTCCCAATGTGGTGCTATTACAAAAAGGTTGCAACAAACATTTGCATACAAGTGTTTATGTGAACATATGTTTTTCATTTTTCTGGAGCAGATGCATAGGAGTGGAATGACTCAGTAATACTCATGGGTTTTTTAACTGGGCACATAGGAGCCATGGAGTTTTACCTAGACTGATGGAGGAATGTAGGCACCATGTTTATTTGTTTGTTTGTTTTTTAAATAATTTTATTGAGAAAGAAGTAGCAATGAAACAGTTTCAAAAAAGGTTAGTAGTATAGTTACAATAATTAATACATTGCATATTGTTGTCTTTGTAGTAGTTATTCATAGTACAAGACGCAGACATGATATCTTGTCTAAACACTATTAGTTCAAAACTTTCTTCTCATTGAACTAAGAGAAAGTAGCTATATATCTATGCTATTTTTTATATACAGTTATATTTATTTTTTCACTACAAAATGGTTCTTCATTTATATCCCCCTTTTTGTTTACTTTTGTCAGATATGTGTATTCCATTGCCATTCATGTATTGTAGGTGCATGAATTCAGCAAAGTAATCCAATATAATCCAGTAGTCTATAATAGTAGTGAGTTATCCACATGATTGGCAGTATCAGAAGTTGTTGACTTGAGCTTTTTATTGGTTTTTTTTTTAATTTTTAAATTTATTTATTTGTGTGTGTGTGTGTGTGTGTGTGAGACCAGGTCAGCCCACCAGGGGGCGGGGCTGGCTGGCATGTGGTGCTGGGGGATTGAACCGTGGTCCCTGTGCTTTGCTAAGCTTGTTCTAAGTAGG
>NW_004524579.1:26814057-26814921 GCF_000260255.1 Octodon degus | reverse complement strand
TCTCTTCTATGCTTCTCTTCAAAAAGTGATGGATGATAGCAGGAGATGGCATTTAAAAACCACTTTTCTTTTTATTCATTCTGTAGTGTGGGAGTCTGTATTTTTATCATTGATTGTGGCAATTTTCACTTTATCCGTTTTTTTAAAGAGAATATAAAATGATAATTTTAAAAAATTAGAATTAATACAGAATTTCACTAAACAAAATAATACAAATTTGACAATATTTGTTGCATTGCATAGTGTTATCTTCAAACTAGTTGTTTAGATTATGAGGTATATGCATGAAAAATTAGGAAAAAAAGTTATGAGATTAATAAGAGAGAAAAATGTAAGCATTAGCTGCTCTCCTCTCCATAGAGCAGCAAAAATCAAAAGTACAATTATTGAGGCCCTCCTGCATACATACTGAGATATAGCTCTTCCCACCATCCTCCTGTCCTTCTCATCTCGATACTTACTTTACCAACTTAATATGCTTTGTTACCTTTCTGAATTCAACATCCTTCAATACAAAAGTCCACACATTATCGCAGAATTGGTACTTAGAGAATCTCTGACATGGACTCTTTTCCTGAGTGGGTGCTGAATTTATAGCCTTATCAAACTGAAGTAGAACCTAGAGGGCAAGTTGGGGGTGATCTATTGAGACTATATGAGCTCATTCAGGCTTTCCTGAAGACCGTTTCACACAGTGGTATTTCTGTGTACCTGATAGGCAGGGCTCAGGAGGAAGAGGTTACTTTAGTTTCAGGCTTGCATTGGTATCCTGTCCCTGTGGGAGCCACTTCCTGCAGTGGAACACAGCTACTGCACTGCCAGAGGCCCAAAGGAGCTGTTGCCTAAAAATTAGAAAACACACAC
>NW_004524579.1:26790581-26800907 GCF_000260255.1 Octodon degus | reverse complement strand
TGGCTGGCATGTGGTGCTGGGGGATTGAACCGTGGTCCCTGTGCTTTGCTAAGCTTGTTCTAAGTAGGTGCTTTAGATCACTGAGCCATCTCACCAGCCCGACTTGAGCTTTTTACAGCTCAGCATATTAATATGGCTTTACTTTTTGTACCTCGTTTTTATACTCTCCTGCTGGACGGTTAAGACCAAGATACAGCAAGACCTATATAACAAAAAATGTAACTTTTGTATCTGACAAAGTCAGTCCTGAAGGAATTTGACTGACCTTGTTGGGCACCATGTTTGAATTCCCATTTCAAACATAGCAGCAAGTCCAAGAGTTTCTTCACACTGTTGCTCTCTCTGTCAGCTTTTCCTTGAAAAATTTCCATGGTCAAGAAAAAAAAAAGTTTGAAACTCCAATTCTCCTTTTAACTCACCCCTACCCCCATCACTCTAGAGATTTAAAAAACTCCAAGGATTCCACAAGCTCATGGCCAAGATTAGTTGGCTGGATTCTGAAACTGGGTTTTTTTAGGCTGAGAATCAAGATCAATGACCACGGCCTCTTGAAGTTCACCATGTCCACCTTCTGAGGAAGGTGGAAGCCGCAGGAATAACCAGGCTGGTATCAGCAGATAGAATCATATCCCAAATATGTGGACATTTCCTTCAGTTGCCTGTGAAGTCAGATACAGCAGACTATTAAGGCGAAGGGGTCAAGAGGGCAATGCTCAGGGCCTTTCCATGGGTACACCGTGGTACACTGTGGAGTCTCCCTTTTGCCTCCTGAAATCCAGACATTACAGCTCCACCTGACAGAGGCTGGAACTGAGACACAGACAGGAAAATGCTCAGACTCAGACAATGGGAGGGGGTGGTGCTGACGCATGGGGCTGCGCTCAGGCCCAGGGTTGCACCTGACTTTTGGATGCGCTGCTACCAGGAAAATGTGGCTCTGCCTCTGTCTCTCCTCCCAAAACTTCTTTAGCTTCAGGGATTCTTCCTCCCACAAAACATAAAGAACAATGTAGGGACTTTTCACTCACTTTCTTAGGAGACCATCTGAGACAAAAGCTGGCAGGAACTTTTGTTGCTATTCCAAAAAGAATTGAAAGCAATGAGCAGCCAGCCTGTTGCTCATGTGGAAAACTTGCTGGTTTTGGACCTCCTAAGATTGAGAAGATAATCTGAATATTACTTAAATTATGACTAACCCACACTGAAAATATATGGAATGATGAAGGTAGACAGTGCCATGACTGGAGTTTGTGCCACTGGTGCCGCTGATCCTTCAATCTGCACCCTCTAACATTTCTGAGTGGGGTACATTGTTATAATTTTTCTTTCATCCAATAATGTTACCTAATAACTTGACTACCCAGGGCTGAGTGCCTCTAACTCCCTTCCCCACCCAGCTATGCCACTGCAGGTAGAACATCAGGCCAATTTGTGTGGAAGAGGAAACTAGCCTACCCTTGGCTTGTAGAAACCAGTTTATTCAATGAATGTTTCATTTTGGTATCTATTTTATTGTTTACTCTGTGCTAGACAAGTGCCAGAAATGTTATGGTGCAAAACATCCCTAAGCTCTGGTCCCTGCTCTCAGGGGCTTTACAGCTGAAGCAAGAGGAGGAGGGCAGAGCTTGCACTGCTTGAAGGCTCAACATGACCTTGAGCATGATGGGAGGCTGCGGCGTGGTGTGCGCGCCACACAGGAGATGTTCTGGTGTATGGCAACACAGTTGAGCACAACCTGGGAGGCAGGGAAGCCAGTGAAAATCCAGCTCTCAGAAATGTCCTCTAGTGAAACAAGCCTGAAAGAGCTTAAATGTGAAAGAGAAGCAAAACAGTGTGAGATTCATGGGGGCAGCAGGGTTAATTTTAACTGGAAGACTCGGATAGGTTTCTGGAAGGATATGATATTTAAGCTGGGCTATGGGATATGTGATTTGGGTGGGCAGGGAGGAGGAAAGGCTTGGAGGCCTGGATATGGAAAGGCACTTGTATTGGCAGTGTCTGGCAGAGAGACCCATGGTGGAAGGAGGTGATCAGGACAGGACCGCATGGCGTGACACATGGCATGCTGAGTATCATGGCCTGCCAACACTCTGAAAGGAACGCTGGAAGATGAGCCTTGTCCACGCCCCCTAGCAGGGCCAGGTTCCTGGCCAGGTGCCCAGGTAAACACCATTGTATTACCTGCCTATGGAAAACTGATTCTCACTCCTGCCCACACTCAGGACCCTCGTCAGGTCATCAGAGAGGAACACAACACTAAGGACCACTGAGCTACTTGCATTCCCGTCTCTGTCCTCTTTTTTCTCAGACTAGACTGCTGTGCAGGAGTGGGGAATTCCACTGTTGGCCTATGGTAATGGACCTGGAAGTGTCTCTGAGGAAGATGGAGGATGGGCTAAGACTGAGAAAGAACTTTCCTGTTGTTTCCAGCAGCTCCATCTCCAGCACTGCTTTTCCCACACTCCCAAGCTCCACTACCCCCACAGAAGGCCAATGCCTAGACTCTCTGACTTTAGGAAAAAGTCCATCCCTCTCCTGGGCCTGGGCCCACATTCCCAGGCTTTGGGACTTTACCTTCCATACATGGTCAGCAAAGTGCTCCATGGAAAGCTCTCTAGGCCTGTCCAGCTACTTGTTTTCCCCTAAGATGTAAACCTGACATCTAAGAAACAGGAGCCTATGAGAGGGAGAGATGAGACTACATACTGGCTTCCTGGGCAGACACAGCTGTACACCAGTAAGAATTCAGCTGAGGCACTTAATAAACTGATAGAGATGGAGTATGGGGCTGAAAGAGTATGTGAAGTTCAAAGAGGAAGTTTATTCCCTTTCCTCCTTCTTCTCCACAGACCTCCAGGTTGGAAAGAACACAGAAAGCTGCCCTATAACACAGGTAGGGGGAACAGGACAGCACCACAATGTGAGGGACAAAAGTCACCCCTTCCCTCCAGATATCTCTCTCCATACCCTCTATGGAATAAAATATTTACTCTGTAGTAGGAGGATGCAGTGATAAGGGCACTGAAGAACTCCTCAGAACTAAAGTAAGAGAGAAGAGGGAACCTTCCACCCTGAGAGAAAGGAAGAAATACAATGCAAGCCCAGAACTACATGTCGGGTCCAGACCGCAGCAACAACAGAGCAGAACAGAATCAACAAAACCAGGTTCAACATAGACGCTGAGCCTACCTGACAGGGAATTTTTTAAAAAATATATTTAGTACAGGGTCTACTGGGTCTCATTACATAAATTAGACTCATAGTGATTCTCCTGTTTTCAGCCTCCAAGCACTGGAATCATAGGCATGCGCCACCACGCCCAGTCTCAGTTGCCATCCCAGTGTGCCCTAGGGGTGGGGCTGGCACAGCACGCCAGGGATCAAACTGCTGCCAGTGCATCTGCCTAAGCAGGTGCTTTAGTCTGCTGAGCCATCTGGCCGGCCCTTTGACAGGGAATTCTAAACAACTATGATTCTTTTGTGACAGACTCCAATGCAAAATATGGACCATGTGTGAGATCAGCAAAAATATAAAAATTATAGGAGGCAACCAAATGGAAATGCTAACAATGAAAATATAGTAACAGAACTAATGTTATTAATAGACTTAATATCACTGAAGAAATAATTGCTTAACTTAAAGATAGAGCTATAAAAATTACCCAACATTAAACATACAAAACATCCAAGATCTGGGGACAATACCACACATGCTCTAACATCATATATTTAGAGTCAAAGAAATAAATGAAAAATAGAATAACTAGCAGCTGAGAAATTTCCAAAATTGAAGACAGACTCTAAACCACAGATCCAAATATCTCAGAAAACACAAAGGTAGCCTTTTTTACCAAGATGGAGCCGAAGACAAAGAAGGAAGCCCTGCCCCTCCCAAAGCTGAAGCCAAAGCAAAACTTTGAAGGCCAACAAGGCCCTGCTGAAAGGCATCCACAGCCACAAAAAGAAGATAGGAACGTCCCCCACCTTCCACTAACCCAAGACACTGCAGCTCCAGAGGCAAGAGTGCCCCCAGGAGAAAGAAGCTTGACCACTATATTGTCATCAAGTTGTCCCTGACCACAGAGTCAGTCATGAAGAAGATCGAGGACAACACACTCATGTTCATTGTAGGTGTCAAAGCCAATAAGCACCAAATCAAACAAGCTGTAAAGAAGCTTGATGTGGATCTGCTGTGCTGGCCCCACCCCAGGGGTACACTGAGAAGGCAATTGAGAATGGGCATGGTGGCGAGCGTCTGCAATCCCAGATCTTGGGAGGCTGTAAACAGGTGGATCACTATGAGTCCAATCTAGTAGTGATACCCTGAACACCCTGTAGACCCTTCCCTTAAAAATTAAAAAGAAAGAAGAAGAAGAAGAAGAACTAGAAGAAGAAGAAGAAGAACTAGAAGAAGAAGAAGAAGAAGAAGAAGAAGAAGAAGAAGAAGAAGAAGAAGAAGAAGAAGAAGAAGCTCGATGACATTGATGTTGCCAAGGTCAACACCTAAATCAGGCCTGATGGAGAGAAGAAGGCATATGTTCGACTGATTATGATGCATTGGATGTTGCCAACAAAATCGGGATCATCTAAACTGAGTCTAGCTGTCTAATTCTAAATATATACTTTCTTTCTCAGTAAAAAAGAAAAAGAAAACATGACAGTAAACACCAATACTAAAAAAGATACACATTCAGGCACATCGTATTAAAACTGTTGAAAACAAAGCAAAAGGAACATCCTGAAAGCAAATGTCACCAGGTGTGATGGCACACACCTGTAATCCCCACACTAGGGAGGCTGAGGCAGGAGGACTGCCATAAATTCAAGGCCAGTCTGGGTTATATAGTGAGTTTGAGGCCAGCTTGAACTCATAGTGAGACCCTATCTCAAAAAAGAATAAGAAAATGTAGAAAAAACACTTTATATATGGAAAAACAAAGATAAAATCACAAGCTGAATGCGATGCTATAATCCTGGCATTCTAAAAGATTGAGGCAGGAGGACCACTAGTTCCAGTCTAGTCCGGGCACTCAGGACTTAATGAGAGCCTGTCTCAAAATTTAAAATGGGTTGGGGAATAGTTCAATATGAAGCCCCTGTGCATCCCCAGGATACCAAAGAAGAAAGGAAAAGAGGGAAGAAGGGAGGGAAGAAAGGAGGGGAAAGGAAGGGAAAGGAAGGAAGAAAAATAGAGGAGAGAGAGAGAGGAGAAAGAAAGAAAACAAAAATGAATTGTAGCAGACCTGTTACTAGAAGTTAAACATACGGGAAAAACAAACAAAAATCCCATCATCCCAAAAACCTATACCTAATCCTAAATTTATACTCCTAAACCAGTTAATGGCAGGTGGGTGGGAGGGTGGGAAATTTTCCTTGACCATGTCTATGTCATGGGTCAACCTGAGTGCCAAGGGAAGGACCACCCAAGCAACAGAGCCTAGACACAGAATAGGGGTGGTGCTATTATCAGAAGAAGGGGAGCTATATATAGATCTATGCAAAAGGATGCATCCTAAATGATGTGCACTGAACAACAGAGCTTCAGAACACAAGAGAGCTGATACAATTGAAGGACAAATAAGTCCATAATTAGTTGGAAATCCTACTCTTTTGTTTTGTCTTCTGTGCAGCTTTGGAAGACAGGAATACCATTACTTTTCCCTTATCTCTTTGAAAAATTAGGGGACTAGTAGTTCTCTGCCCTCCAGGAAGGGAAATTAACTTTTCCATTGCTAATTACTGACTTAGAATTTAATGGGCTGTTGGGGATCATGAATTATAATTTGAGTCTAGGGCACATCCACACATATCCTTGTTTTGCCCCTTGGTCCATTGGAATTTGGAAACTCCCTGCTCTTTTCTGGTCACAGCTGGAAGCCTAAGGCTAATGACTGCTGCGGCTTTCACAGGGCAAGATAAGATCAGCTAATGATGGTAAGGCACCCTGGGAAACCTGTTTCTTAGTTGTCCTATGTCATCTTTGTCCTTGTAAGAATGCTTTGTTCTTCTCACTAGCCACCTTAGAAACCATTACTGTTCCCAGAAACATCCACTTCCCTTCACCCATTGACCTTGACTCAGGTGAAATGAGTAAAATATCCAGGTTCTGGGTGCCTCGTGGCCTTTTGTCCCTCAAGAGCAACTGTCCATCACAAGTCCCTGCCTGCACCCCTAATTTGTCTCTTGCTCTTTCTTCCCACTGCACTGTAACACTTGGCAAGAGACTGGGGACTCACTGCCCTGATACCTGGCACCATGGAAAGTGCTCCTATAGTAGGCCATGGAAAATGCTTGTTGAGGAATAAGAGGAAGAAGAGAGTGGGCTTTGGGAAAAAATAGAGAAGAGAGGGATTGCACCCAGGATGAAAAAGGATCACAAGACATTGCCTCCCAAATGAGTGAGGGCTACTGGACAGAAGGGAATATATATACTACGGCAACTCATATTCTTAATTACTATACAGATAAGGGCGACAGAGAAGTGTAGCTGCATGTGAGACTATGTAACAGGGCTCTCAGGTCTAGCCAGGGATATGTAGGCATGAACGTCAGCTCCTGTGCCTTTGCTGTCGTGTCTCCGGCCTGGATGACCTTCCGGGCACCTTTCTACCCACTCTAAGCTCCGACAGCACAGCAGCTTTGTCTTGGGAGCTTTTCTCCTTTTGGGTTGTAGCAGGACCACTCATTTGGATTCTAAGAGCTACGGGTACTTCCCATCAAAATGGTGCCATGCATTCACTCTTTGATAACCAAATATAAACAGATAAAATATGTTTACAAGATAACCAGAAAGACTGAGCCTGACTAAAACAAGATTAACATATTTGTAGACTAAAAGTAAGAGCTCTGAATGGAGAGCAGGGTAGAAACTGAGGCTTGCTGGCCCCCAGATCTGCAGATGGCAGTGAATATGGAGGAAGGTGGTGAGGAGGACCAATGGAGCTGCAGTCCAGACAGAAGACACTAGTGGCTTGCCTGCAGGATCGAGAGTGGGCTCTCTTCTTCCCCGTGCACTAGGCTGACCAGCCTCTAGAGTCTAGGGCCCTAGATCTCCAAAGCTATGGACTAAAGAGACAGAAAAATAAGAAACTGTCTTGGGACCTAGAGCTGAGTCCTGCTATCCTTTTTCCCTGCATCCTAATCTGCAGAATCCCCAAACCCTTATGGTAAAAGACCCCTCTAGGGTCCAGTTCTGAATTCAAGACAATAGCAAAGCTGCTTGACAGAGAGGAGTATGGGGTGGGGGGAGAGACAGACAGATAGACAGACAGACAGAGACAGAGACAGAGACTGAGACTGAGAGAGACAGAGAGAACAGACAGACAGAGATACAGAAACAGAGAGACAATGAAAGACAGAGACAGAGAGAGGAGGGAAAAAGGGAAGGGAAGAGAGGGGAGGGAAGATGAAGAAAGGGAGGGAGGAGAGAGGAGTGCTGTCTCAGCTACTTTTTATTTGTTGCTGGGAAAAAATAGCTGACACTCAAAATTAAGGAAGGAAAGGTTTGTTTAGCTCACAGTTAATGGGGGTTTTAGTTTATATTTGCCTGGCTCCAAGGCAGAGCAGCACAAGGCAGAAAGCAGCAGTTCAAGGTGGTGGAGAACAACGAAGAGCAGAGGAAGGTACAGCAGCTGTGACGTCTATCAAGCCTCTCTCTCTCTCTCTCTCTCTCTCTCTCTCTCTCTCTCTCTCTCTCCCCTCCCCCTCCCCCTCCCCCCTTTTATGCTGACTGTGAAGACTGGACTTCCTCCAAGGACTGTGAAGATCAGAGCTCCTCTGAGGAAATTGCACACAAATGCGTTTTTAACCCCTTTCCGTCCCCTCTAAGTGCTGAGTCACTCTAGGGCTAGGTCCCCCACCTCAGGTCGTAAATCTCCCAGCTGATCCAGCCAAGCCTTCAACTTCCCAAATTGACACAATGTATCAACCACCACAAACTCGGTAGATTAACAGATGGTCAACACCCTGCTGAACTGAGTCAGGTGGTGAGGGTGGTGAAGGCCCACCAGAGGAAGGCTGCCAGCAGCATAAAAGCAGAAGTGGAGGGGGAGATGGTGTGCTGTTGATTCTCCTGGAGAAGCTTGTTGCACTGGTTTACCTGCTATGAACTCAGCTATTGTCATTATCCGAGGAGCTTGGTTCTTCACTCTTCCTGGGGATGTTCCTGGGGATGGCTGCCGTTCTTTTCAGGGGAGCTCGGGTCCTTACCTTGAGCATTGCTTCCTGGCTCCAGTGCAGATCCCTTGGCTGCTGTTACAGATCCTTCAGCCTGGTGGTAAAGACTTTCTAGCTTCCACCACTGACCTTTGGGCCTTCCCAGTATAGACCTTTGATAGACTTGCATGAGACATTGTCATGGGCTCACTCGTGTAGGACATTGCCATGGGACCCAGGCCTCAGCTGGACTCTTTGGGTCTCTTGTGCATGAACGGATCTCCTGCTCTCCTCTGCATTTGACTTTTTTGGTGAATATTATAAAATAATTCTATAAATTATGTGTCCTGTATAAAATCTATTCCCTTTTAAATCCTGACTACAACAAAGGAGAAGGGAACTAAATAAGTTCTTCTAACATCAAGTAAGACTGAAAATCAAAATTCCAAAACATATGCAGAAACCCAATCCTTTTTTTGTTAAATTGGATACAGGGTTTCACTACACAGTTCAGACTCATAGTGATCCACCTGTCTCAGCCTCCCCAGTGCTGGGATTACAGGCATGTGCCATCACGCCAGATTTCGGGGCCAGCACAGCATGTGGTACCAGGAATCAAACTCGGGTTGACTTAACAGGCAGGCACCTAGACTTCTGAGCTATCTTGCCAGCCCAGAATCCCAATCCTTATAAAGACAGTTTACAGAATTAACACTCAAATCATCAATTCATTCTAGGTGAAAATCATATAGAACAGTGTGACATAGCCATTCAGTACTCTTAAGGTGCTGAAGATACAAATGAAGGCATAAATTCTCTAATCTATATGCCCTGTAAGCATAATGTATGCCATTAAGTGAAACTATTTTTTATGCTCACCATAAACTTATTTGATGTTCAAATAAAGTTTATCCAACAAAGGCAATCTCTTGCCCTTGGAGAAAATTTCAATAGCTCTGACATTTCTTTTCTCCTACTCATTCTTCATAGGAAACCTTTAGTCACTAAAATTGCAAATGTAATGTTTATGGAATTGATCTAGAGTTAATTCTTGGCTTTAGATAAGATCGCCCCAGGCTGGAACCTTGCAGCTAACCCAAGAAAGCCACCAGTGCTCTTCCCTCTTTTCTCCCAACTCCTCTCTCATGTGATAACAGTGACTGTGTGTTTATGCTCAGTGTTGAAGCTGGAAGTTGGAGGAAGGAGAAAGAAAGGAGCCAGTGACAGAGGGGTGATAAAGGACCCTCGGATAATATGAATGATACAGGGAAAGTATTACAACTCCCAACCTGCTAGATGTTGGAGATGCTGAGTTTATGTTGCCTCAACATAATCAAAATATAATCAAAGAATGGATTCTAAGGAACAATGGAAAGCTTTGAGGGTAAAAAAAACCTGCCTAAGAGAGATAGGATGTAGAGTTTTCTGAGCATCATTTATTTAAAAAAAATCTTTCCTCCAGTAATTTGAAGTAATATTTCTATCACTTATTAAATTTCTCTATATGAATTTAGGTCTATTGATAGACTTTCTTGTCTATTCACTTCTATTTCTACTCAACAATATCACGCTTTTAAAATCAAGGCTATTTTATGATATGTTTTAATGTGGAATAGTGTCCCATCAGATCTTTTCTTTTTTTAGTCTTTTTCTGTCCACTCTTACTTGTTTGTTTGTTTGCTTATTTGTTTTAGACAGTCTATGTATGTAGCACAGGCTGGCTTTGAACTTGCTTTTGTAGCCCAGGCTGGCCTCATACTTTTTGTAATCCTTCTGCCTCAGCCTCCCAAGTGCTTGATTATAGGTGTGTGTCACCCCGCTGGGCTTGTGTTTTTCTGTGTGAATTTTAGTATCAACATAACTGAAAGGAGAAGAAAGAGGTAAAAGATGAAGAGGAGGAGAAAGAGAAAGAGAAAGAAAAGGAGGAAGACGAGAAGGAGGAAGAGAAGAAAAAGGAAGAGGAAGAAAGTTTGTTGATATTTTTACTGGCAATGTATCAGATCTGTCATTTAAATCAAGGAGGTCTGCTAGGTTTATAATGCTGAGCTGTCTTAGCCAGGGATAGGTAATGCCTTTTGCATTTCTTAAAGGTTACACTTACATCTTTCAACAATATTTTCTGCAATATCTTTATATGGATTTTGCATATTTCTAACAAAAATAAGCTTAACAA
>NW_004524579.1:26787733-26789221 GCF_000260255.1 Octodon degus | reverse complement strand
ATGTATGCAATGTGTTAATTATTGAAACTGTCCTACCAATTTGATTTGAAACTATCTCATTGCTATTTGTTTATCAATAAAATTATGGAAAAAAATTAAAAAAGAAGCACATGTGCAGGCTATCCCCTCTTGATCTCTTTGTTATTTTAACTTCTGTTTTTGTATTTGTGCATTCTACACATAGACAGTTCACTTAAGAAATGGATCAGCTAGTGGACTTTTTGTGCATTGCAATATATTAAATAGCTACTTATTGGGATGATAGTTATCTTTCGACAATAGTTGTCTTTGACTCACTCATGCAATATTGCGGACATTTGGATAATCAGCCAGTTCAGTAAAGAAATGAGAAAGACAATTTTTCTTCTCTAAGTCTATACAGATCAATGTGGTAAACTGAGGTACAGGTATCTTTAAAGGGCTTAAATTCAGGCTAAATATCCATACTTACTTGTCCAATAGTTCAATGTCTCAAAGTTTAAGTCTCTACAAATTTTATACTCACCCTTTAACGTTCTTTAAAATTAATCTGGCATTGTTTAGGTGGGGGAACAATGTTTTGAAAAGGCCCAAAGCTAGGACTTCAGGGGCCCCGCTGTGCTCGAGCTTCTGAGGTAAACCTAGGCCAGTATACTTCTCTGAGTATTTGACAAATTCCATTGTTGCTTACTTTATTCCTATGAAATTTAAAATAAACAATTAACCTATTTAAAAAAAATTTGTATGCAGGTACCTTTCTGAATTTTTTTGACTTACCATCATTATTGATTTCTACCTTTTCCCAGGACATAAGCTTTGATTGACTGACTTGTGTCTCTGACTTCTTGCATTCATGTGTCAGAACTTCAGGATGCAACTATTTTTGGAGATGGGACCTGCAAAAAGGTGACCGAGGTAAAATCAGGCCCTGGGAAAGGCATGATTCAATCTGACTGGTGTCCTTTTGAGGAAAGGAAATTTGAACAGAAAACACATCAAAATTTGCCTATGCATAGGAAAGACCATGTGAGCAGGAAGGTGACACCTGTAAGCCAACACAATGACCTTAGAAGACACCAAACCTGACAACATCATCTTGGACTTGTAGTCTCCAAAAGTGTGATAAAATTAATTTCAGTGATTTATTTAAGCCTCACAAATATTCTGTTATGGCAGTGCTAGCAAACAAACACACTGGCATTTTATGAGCAAACAGGGATTCTTTTTTCATTTTAAAGCCATTCTTTCTTGTACTGTGAATAATTACTAGGAAGACAACAATAGGCAATGTATTAATTATTGCAACTGTCATACTAACCTGTTTTGAAACTGTTTCATTGCTAGTTCTTTCTCAATAAAATTAATATAAAAATAAAAGAAAGCCATTCTTATAATTCAAATTGAATTATCTCATTTAATTGTATTGATGTTGTGGGATTTCAAGAGACTGGGGAGACCACTGGGTAAAACAGGAGGATTTATTTAGGTGCAAACCAGCTCAGTGGACCA
>NW_004524579.1:26785504-26787223 GCF_000260255.1 Octodon degus | reverse complement strand
AAAAAAAAAAAAAAAAAAAAAAAAAAAAAACAACACTCTGGTTTATATATGTGGTTGAAGGGAGCGGTCTATCATAAAACTGGGGAGTGGGTATGTGAGTTTTACAGAAATGAGACAAAGGCAGCCAACCAAGCAGTGAAGTTTTGCAGGTTAGCAGTAGCCATAGGGAAGAGAAGTCTAAGGAGGAGCAGTTTAGGTTGGGAAAACTCAACTTATTCTTCATGAACCCTGTTTCATCAGGACCAGCACAATGTAGACAGTAGCAGGGGTAATTCCTTGTGTCGATCCTAGAGGATGTGCATCTGGCACTTGGCAGGCTGTGGCTGTGTGGCCCATAGCGGAAGGAGCAAACCTGAAGACAGCTGATGCTCACTGAGTACTCGTTACTCACCACTGTCTCTTCACAGACCATCCTGGTAAAATCCTACTCCAGTTCATCCCAAAGGAGGGGAAAGAAGCGCATGTCCCACCTGAGCCCTGGCTACTAATAATCCTAGTCATTTTCATCAACCCAGATTGTCTTTATACCTTATCAGAAATTGTGCCTGAGATTGTCTTCTTAGATGAAGCTATAGGGAGAAGCCTAATAGGTAAAATCTCTGGGAGTGCCAGACCATCAGCTCTGAAGTTTTATACCACTGTACAAGAAAAATATAGTGTGAACTACATATATAATTTTAAATTTTTACTTTAAAAACACTTAAAAGAAGCATTAACTTAATTGAAAAATATATTTTGTATAACTCAATATATCCAAAATAGGATAGTTTCAACATGTAATCAATATTTTATGTTCCTTTCTTCATAGTCTTCAACCTCTGTATTTTGTGCTTAGCAGAGACCTCGGTGTGTTCTAGCTTCACCTCACATGCTCAGTAGCTCTGTGGGCTGGTGGTTGCTGTATTGAATAATGCAGGTTTAGAGAGTGGGTATTACTCCTCCAAGGAAAAATGAAATACACAGTCTGGTTGAAAACTACTACTGTGGGTTTTTTTTTTAGGTTTTAAAACTTATTATAGTAAAAGATATTCTGTGACAGTGTTTTTATTGAGGTATGCATAGGAATTTATTTTTGCCATTATGCTTTAGACCATGTAAACAGTTAAACATGTTGATATTTATTTTATACATTCTTTACATGTTAAAACTTCAGTAGTTCTTTGATATTTTATTTTTCTGTTAAATACACTCTTTAAAACATTGAATAAAACTCATAAAATTTAAAAAAAAGATATATTACTACCCTTCTATTTCCCTTGCTTCAAATACATTAATCCCATAGTCTTGCATTTTCTATAGTTCTGAAAATCTTCTTTTCAGTCTTTTTTTTTTCTTTGTTGGTAGTGTTTTTATTTTTTATTTTTGCCATAATTTTATTGATAAACAAATAGTAATGAGACAGTTTCAAATCAAATCGGTAGGATAGTTTCAATAATTAACACACTGCATACATTCTTCTTAGTGGTTAATTGCTGTACAAGATGCAGACACAACATCCTACTTACAAACACCATTAGAACAAATCATTCTATTCATTAACAGAATGTAACTATATATCTATCCTAAACATCCTGAATACACATATACAAAATGGACATTCATCTCTATACCCTTTTTTTTGTTAAATTCCGTTATTTGAATATTATAGGTGTGTAAACTCAGCAAAATATTCTAAAAGAGTCCAGTAGCCCATAATAGTATTGGGTCTTCCGCTTAACT
>NW_004524579.1:26761630-26765374 GCF_000260255.1 Octodon degus | reverse complement strand
GTTACCTGGATGTGAGATTGTTTCCTCATATTTGGGAAGTTTTCTGTTATTATTCTGTCCATATTTTTTTAATGTCTTTTCTATTGACTCCTTTTTTCTTGTTGCTACCAATTAGTCTCACATTTTTCATCTTTGCATTGTCTTGCCGTGATGAATTATTTTTTCCTGCATCCTCATTTTTAAGAGTTCTTTTCTTACCTTTTCACTAGCTGCACCAGCATCTTCAAGATCTGAAACTCTGTCTTCGCTTTCACTCAAATGGTTTTGCAAGCTTGTGCTTGAGATTTTACGTTCCTCTATATCTCTTTGACACTGCTTCATGCAATCTATTTCTTTCCTGTGTTGCTCATTCAAGGAATCTGTCATTTTTCTAATCTCCTCTATTTTTTTTTATCAATGTCTTCTTTAGAAGCAGTTATTAGTTTTTTTACTGCAGAGTTTTTTTCAGATTGGGTTTCCTCCCTATGTTTCTGTATTTGATTCTTTACTTTAGATGCTATGAGTTCAGAGAATTCTTTTTTTATTTCAGAAAATAATTCCTCTCTGAGTTCCTCTATAACTTTTTGCTGTTGCTTGTTTACTTTCGACGCTATTAATTCATACATTTCAGCTCAGCTAGTGTCCTCTGCACTTGTTCTGGGTGGGCATTAGGTTTCCTCCATATGTTTCTGCATTTGATTCTTTACTGCAGATGCTATTAATTCAAGGATTTCTTTTTTTTTATTTCCAATCTGAGTTCCCCTATACCTTTCTGTAGTTGTTTCTTTATTTCAGAAACTGTTGATTCATTGCTTTCAGCTGTGTGATTCCCAATTTGTTCCATGCTATTGTCCTCTGCCCTTGTTATTGGTTGCCTTGAGGTCTGAGATTGCATTTTGCTCCTTCTTGTTATCATTTTGTATAGCACTGTCTTCTGACCTTTGTTGCAGAGCTTTGGTGCAGTTATAACCTTAGCACCTACAGAAATCCAGGTGCAGATCTACATAGTTTGAATTTATCCAGATGTGCCTGGCTTGGGTCTGGCTGCTGTGCTCAGCTACTTCCTACTGCTGCCCTTGGGAGTGAACCTGTTGTGCCCCTGTGGCAAGATGTTCTGCTCCTGGACTAGCTGGGTGGTTCTATCACCTATTCTCTCTGCAGGGATAGCAGCTGCAGAGTTTCACTCCAGGCCTGTATGCCAGGCCTGAGCTGAGTCTGACAGGGACAAAGTGGAGTAGGGGGGAGACGAAGCTCTCCCACACACTCACTGGGCCTGGGCTAGGGCTGGATCTGGGGGTCCTAAGAACGTGGCAGTTCTCACTCACTGGGCGGGAGTGGGGTGGACTGCGGAGTGGTGGCGGTGGGGTCCCAAGGTCGTGGAATACGGTCTCACTCACTCTACACCTGAGTTTGGACCAGATAGGTCCTACAGGTGCAGGATAACCAAGTAAGTCCTTTAAGGACCTCAATGTACTTATCAGGATCATCTCAAAATTTTCCTAGATCTATGTTGGTCTGTTTTAGGTCACTGAGAGAAAGAGATATATGAACAAGGGTAGTCTCATGTGGATTACAATTAAACTTTGGGCATAAATAAGTATTTCTTAATGCAAAGAAATTTCAAACATAAGGCAATTCTCACAATTTTCCTTCTTTTCCACAGTATGATTCCAGTTGTGAAGGAGCATTACAGTTAATAATTCCCTTTGCATTCCATTTTGGCTCCAGAGGGTAAGCACATGATCTGCATGTGCAGAAAAATACCATATAGCTTTTTCAACATGTAAGTGTCAATCATCTTCCAGTGCTTAAGAATCCATTTCAAGAACCTTTCCTCCAGAGTTTGCTGAGTCCCACCACCCCTGCTTGCCCTGAAGACTCCCAGAGAAGCCTGGCAGGCTAGCCTCCATCTCTCTAGCCTTTCAACCAGAGTTTGCTCATTCTGGACACCACTCCTCACCTTGAAGACTATTGGGGAGGCTCAGCAGCCCTAGCCCCCCACCCTCCCAGCCTTCCCCCTGAAATTTACTGAGTCAGATGCCCCACCTTGCCCTGAAGACCACTAGGGATTCCTGACTATCACTGGGACCTACAGGTGCCTTGCAGAACACTACCCTGTGCCAATCCACCATTGAGATTGGTGCAAGGAGAACCTTGCACATCTATGACCTGTACTCATCATCATTGTATCCTTCTTGAACTACAGCTTGGCCCCCTTTCCTTAATGAGGTAGAAACCATATTGAACCCCACACAGCAGGAGCTTTGGCAAGCATACCCTGTCTTCCCACACTCTGAAGAGCCTTGCTAACCTGCACCCCACCCATGCTTAAGTAAATGTAAAGAAATTGAAGTTATCCCATGCATATTATCTGGCCATAGTGCAATAAAATTGGAAATTATTGACAAAAGAAACAACAAAAACTATATAAGCACATGGAAACTAAATAATACCCTCCTGAACAATCCATGGGTCATGGATGAAATTAAACAAGAAATTAAACGACATTTACAATCTAACAAAAATGCAGGTACATCTTACCAGAACCTGTGGGATACAATGAAAACTGTCTTAAGAGGGAAATTTATAGCAATAAATTTTCACATGAGGAAAACAGAATGAGCCCAACAAACAATCTTATGCTGCACCTCAAACTCCTAGAAAAAGAAGAGCAAGTCAAGTCCAAAGCCCAAAGAAGGTGGAAATTATAAAGATCAGGAAATAAATGCAATGGAGATGAAAAAAATAATACAAAGAATTAATGAGTCAAAGAGTTGGTTCTTTGCAAGAATAAATAAAATTGATAAACTCCTAGCCAGACTCATTTTAAAAAGGAACAAATAAATTCAAATTCATGCAATGAGGATTAAAAAGAGTGAAATCACTACAGACCCTATAGAAATTCAGAAAATTTTCAGTACCTATTCCCAAAATCTTTATTCTCACAGAATGTAAAATACAAAAAAAAAAAAAAATGGACAGATTCCTAGATACATATGAACTACCAAAGCTAAATCAAGAAGATACAAAAGGTCTGAATAACCTAATATCAGCCAATGAACTTGAAAATGTAATTTTTTAAAAAAAAAATCTGCCAACAAAGAAAAGCCAAGGTCCTGATGGATTCACAGCTGAATTTTACAAGAAATTTAGGGAGGAACTAATACCAACTCTTCTCAAATTCATCAATGAAATTGAAAAGGAAGCAATTCTCTCAAACTCATGCAGAGAGGAAAGTATTACTCTGATACCAAAACCAGACAAGGACCCAACAAAAAAAGCGAACTACAGGCCAATCTCCCTAATGAACATAGATGCAAAAATCCTTAATAAGATACTAGCAAACAGAATGTAGCAAATCATCAAGAAGATGAGACATCACAACCAAGTGGAAGTCATCCCAGGAATGCAAGGTTGGTTTAATATACATGAAACTTTATAAACGCATACACCAAGGCCGGGGAGATGGCTCAGTAGAATAAGCACTTCCTTGGTAAGCGCAAGGGCCTGAGTTCAATCCCTGGTTCTGAAAAGAAAAATGTAATACACCATATCAACAGAGCCAAAGACAAAAATCACATGATCATCTCAATAGATGCAGAAAAAGCTTTTGACAAAGTCCAACACTCATTCATAATTTTAAAAAAAACTACAGAAAATCAGAATAGGGCTGGAGAGATGGCTCAGTGGTCTAAAGCACCTACTTAGAACAAGCTTAGCAAAGCATCAGGGACTGTGGTTCGATCCCCCAGCACCACATGCCAG
>NW_004524579.1:26749131-26761515 GCF_000260255.1 Octodon degus | reverse complement strand
AAAGAAATGTAACTTTAAAAAAAAAAAAAAGAAAAAAAAGAAAATCAGAATAGATGGTTTTTATCTCAATCTGATAAAAGTCATCAATGACAAACCAACAGCCAATGTTATATTTAATGGACAAAAATTGAAAGCCTTTGCTTCAAAATCAGGAACAAGACAAGCATGTCCACTGTCACCACTCCAGTTCAATATAGTTCTAGTAACATTAGCCAGAGCAATTAGACAAGAGAAAGAAATAAAAGGAATAATTATTGGAAAGGAAAAAGTAAAATTATCATTATTTGCAGTTGACACAATACTGTACATAGAAAAACTCCACTAAGAGACTTGTAGATTTAAGAACCAAATTCAATATGTAGCAGGACACAAAGTTAACACTCAGAAATCAATAACATTTCTATACACAAGCAATGAACACACTGAGAGAGAAATTATGGAAATGATGCTTTTCATAATAACATCCCAAAACTGAAATACTTAGGAATCAGTCTCACAAAGGAAGTGAAAGATTTGTACAATAAAAATTATAGTACTCTGAAAAAAAAATCAAAGAGGATTTCAGAAAATGAAAAGATATTCCATGATTCTAGATAGGAAGAACCAACATTGTGAAAGTGGCCATACTCCCAAAATTGTTATACAGCTTCAGTGCAATTCCACTTAAAATATCATTAGTATGCCTCACAGATCTAGACAAACATGTTCCTAAAATTCATCTGGAACCAGAAGAGACCTACAATAGCAAAAGCAATCCTGGGCAACAGAGAAAAAGCAGGAGGCATCACAATCCCTGACTTGAAATTATACTACAAAGCTACTGTGATAAAATCAGCACAGTAATGGGATGAAAAAAGACCTGGGGATCAATGGAACAGATTAGAAGATGTAGACACAACTACAAGCAGACTCAGCCACCTTCTCTTTGACAAAGGAGCCAAACAGGTTCACTGGAAGAAAAATAGCTTCTTTAATAAATGGTGCTGGAAATACTGGCTTTTTATCTGCCAAAGGCTTAGAATAGACCCATGCCTTTTTTTTTTTTTTTTTTTTTTTTTTTTTTGGTGGAACGAGGGATTGAACTCAGGCCCTTGTGCTTGCCAGGGAAGCCTTATTCCACTGAGCCACCTCCCCAGCCCCAACCCATGCCTATTACCATACACAAAACTACAGTCAAAATGGATCAAAAATTTTAATATTAAAACTGAAACATTAAATCTTGTGGAAGAGAAAGTACGTAGAAACCTTCAGGACATAGGAGTAAGAGTTCTTGAACAAAAATCAAACTGCATGGAAAATACTTCAAAGAATCAACAGCTGGGTTCTCATCTTTTTGAAAAGTTTCTATATGTCAAAAGAAATCACCAACAGAGTGAAAAGAAAACCCATGAAGTGGGAGACAATATAGCAGATGTCCATCAGACAAAGGTTTCCTATCTAGAACATGTAAAGAATTTTTAAAAATCAGGCCTTCAAAATTCAAAGACTCAATCCAAACATGGGCATCTGAAATGAATATACACCTCACAGAAAGAGATACAAATAGAAATAAATATATGAAAAAATGTTCAACATCATTGGTCATTCAAGTGATGCAAACTAAAACAACACTGAGATACCATCTTATGCTAGAAAGAATGGCTATCATCAAGAAGTCAACCAATAACAAATGTTGGAGAGGCTGTGGGAAAAAGGAACTATTCTCCACTGTTCATGGGAGGGCAGACTGGTACAACGATTATTGAAATCAGTATGGAGATTCCAAAAAAACTAGGATTGGAGATCCCATTCAAGTGAGCTATTACTCTCTTAGGTATTTTTCTAAAAGAACTGAAATCATCACACCACAGTGATATATGTGCACCCATATTTATAGCAGTGCAATTTGTAATAGCTGAATCTTGGAAACAACCCAAATGCCCATCAACTGAGGAATGGATAAAAAGATATGATATATTTACACAATGGAATATTATTCAGCTATAAAGAAGATAAATTTGAATCTTTGTAGATAAATGAATGCAGCTAGAAACTATATTGATAAGTAAAATAAATCACATCCACATATGCAAATATCATTATCTTGCTAGTGTGAGAACCAGAAAAAGTAATGAAAATCTAAAAGATTTTCAACAGATGCTGTTAAAGGAAAAGAAATTGTTCAATGGGAAGGAAATACTGGGATAGGGAAAAGGACAAATGAAATGAAAGAAGGTGCAATATATTATATATATATTAACTATATATATATATGAATAGTTTGCATAATTGCATTGTTGGTTTCCTCTGGTCTTTTGAAAGGAGTAGTTAATGCTTAAAAAATTTTTTTTTTCAAAATACTTAAAATTTTTAACTGATTTTTTCTTGTTTTGAATTTCTTAGAACTTCTTTTGTCATTGTTTTGGTTTTTTTCTTTTTTTGGTTTTTTTCTTTAAATAAATCTTACATATTTATATCTGATGATCTGAACAACTACTTTGAAGATAGCATCATTTAATACAGCAACCATTGTTGAATTCCTATTACTTTGTTTAGTGAAATCTTGTATATTTCTAATGCCTTTTTCTCTTCTCACTATTTTGTATTCTTTAAAAATAAATAATAAAATAGAATACATTTCAAAGGAGTAAGAGAATTTGCCTCTGAGATCCCCATTTCTTCATCTAATTATCTCAATGGAAGACCTCAAAGTGATACAGGGGAAAGAAATTCCCATTCTGCTAGATGTCTGGTACAAGTTCACATTTTCTAAAACTGAAGAATGAATTCCAGAAAGGGGACAGAAAGGGTCCCAAGTGGGTTCCCCATGAGTCACACTTCTAACAGCATTTTCCAAGTATATCAAGGCACACAGAAGACCCCCAGTGAGGGTCTCCTTTTCCCTACGTCCCTGACATCGCTCCCATTCAGCCATGTTTTTCTCTCTAATCACCAGCCTCCCAGCAAGAGCAAAGTCAGCCAGGGCCTGAGGTCTGCTCCAGTGTCCTGCCCTGGCAACCAAGAAGTCCTGGTCAAAACCTTTACCCTTCTTTCCCCAGGGCCCAGGGATCCAGATTCCAGTGGGACAGTACTTGTCCACGTCACTAAATTGTGAAAATGACAACAAACCTTTGACTTGCAGGGTATCTCTCAGCAGGTGGTGACCGGCCTTATCTCTGCCCATAACCAGGTCATCTCATGATAGGTAGAAGAGTGGAATGAACAAGGGACTGTCTGGCTACCCAGCTTCCTCGCCCTTACTCTTTTCCAACCATTTCTTCATAGTCCTCTAGCCATATCATAAGTATCATAAACCCTAAAGTACAGGAAAGACTACTATAGCCCACAAAGGTCACATGACTAGACTTAATCACACAGTCTAGCCACTGTGGACTCTGGCAGGGAATTTGGGTCAGCCTTGGGCTATCTGCCTGAATAGCCTGTCCACTCTGCAGGGCAATCTGGATGAAAGGCACACACACCTAGAAACTCTGAGCAAACAGCAGCTCAAACATCTGCACAGCTATTACATGAAGATTACCCTAGCCTGGGATTAGGTGTGTAACTGCATAAACATATATGTCCCACACAGAATAGTTGACAAGACTAATACAGGCACAAAGCAGCACATGGCACTCTCTTGCATATGACTGAACTTTTAATAGTTCTTATTCTCTAGCCCAGAGACATCAACATGATAGGTTTTGGCCTTTGTATGAATTGCTAAATCATTATGGTGGTCATCTAATATGGCTGAAGCCCTTTAAACAACAGCTTATCTTCCCTGAAACCACCTTCCCCCTTCTCCAACACAGCCAGGGTGCAATTTCCTTTTACCCTTCCTGCTGCCTCAGGGAAGACCCCAATCAGCTCCTCAGATATATCTAAACATCCCCTTCAGATTCCACCTCTGGCAAAAGGCCATAAAAGCTTCAGTTTTCCTTTATTCCAATCCAGAGAATTCCTTACCTTCCCCCAGATTCTCTCTGTGTCCTCCAAGATAATAAAGGCCCTTTCCCTTTTTACTTCTGCCTGTTTCTCTGCTATGACACCATCAAAAACCTATCATTTTTAGAAGCTATCACAACACTGTCAGGCAGATTAAGTCTGTGGCTAAGTGTAGCACAGTTCTGCTCCAGCTTGAGCTAGAATTGCAGCTGTGGCTGCTGCTTCTCTGTTTCCATCCAGAGGCTCTGATGTCAGTGTTTTCACTTTGACAAGGTTCAAGCAAATAAGAGGGGCATGGCATTAGTGGAACCCAGCATGGCAAGTGGCGTGTGACCCTCCAAGGGATCAGAACTCTAGCATTGTCTGGAGACCACTAACGATCCTCGGGAGGGCCTTCCTCCTTGGTCTGTAGTTTCTTTGAAATGAAAACATAAACTAGAGTTGACAACACCTGAATTTTCTCTCAGCTTGGACATGTGACTGCAACATAACTCAACACCCTGGGCCTTACTCAAGCTTAGTGACCAACCCCAGAGTGCAAGTGACAAAAGCCAAGAGTTCATCCTTTTTTAAAAAAAATTATTTATTTATTTATTTATTTATTTATTACATTTATTTATTGTGCGTGTGTGTTTGTGTGTGTGGCCAGCTCAGCACACCTGGGGGTGGGGCTGGCTGGCATGTGGTGCTGGGGGATCGAACCATGGTCCCTGTGCTTTGCTAAGCTTGTTCCAAGTAGGTGCTTTAGACCACTGAGCCATCTCTCTAGCCCCGAGTTCATCCTTTGACTTGGCATTTTAGACATGTCCCTTCCCTACTTCACAATGTTACTCCTTGCCTCAAATACAAACACCATTTTGGGAAAACCATACCCCAAAGGCACTCTGGGATACCCTAAGTGCTCAGAAACACCTTCCCCAGACTAAGAACATTCTAGAGCTGAAGAAATTCCTGGTTTCATGCTATTTTAAACAAATTCCTTCCATAGTCACAGGTAATGAGCTGTCCTGTGAAGTCTTCAGAGGCCTAAGAGATTCCACAGGGCTGCCAGCCAGCTAGGGGCTTTGTTTGTGGCCCGAAAGAATATACTGATGACCTTCCTCTCTTCTCACAAAGCCTTTGCTTAATAGACAATGACTTCCACCAACTTTTATTAATAAGTAGGCACATATTAATAGGCAGCAGACACTATAGCTAAGAACAGTAAGGGGGTGGCATTCCAAACAATGAGTTCTAGGGCTGGCCAGATAGCTCAGTGGACTAAAGTGCCTGCTGAGGCAGACACAGCGGCCAGGGTTCGATCCCCAGCCTGCGGTGCTGGTCCCACCCACAGGGCACACTGAGATGATGACTGACACTGGGCATGGTGGCACGCACTTATAATCCCAGCACTTGGGAGGCTGAAAACAGGAGGATCAGTATGAGTCCAATCTGTGTAGTGAGACCCTGCAGACCTTGTCCTAAAGACATTAAAAAATAATAATAATCATAAAAATAATGAGTTCTTGCCACCCAAACATCTGTTCCCTGTGGCATCCCTGGGTAGCTCTGGTGTCTCACAGAGACTGTCATGTGAATCCAACATTAGTCATCCCCTCTCCAGACAAGGGGCATTATGGGTACCTGTGTGTTGGATACTGTAGTGCTTCTGAGTTTTTGAACAACCAGTAACTGCTGAAAGAAAATTATAGCCTTAAATTATGTTGCCAAATAAAGGCAGGCTGGTCCTGGGGCAAAGGAGCAAAGGACTCTGAGCAGAGAGACCAGCCCTCTGGCCGGCTCCTCGCCTCTCTGCGGAGCCCTGTGAAGGACTGAGTGCTGTCCCTTCTCAGTGCTGCACCCCAACTTGCTGGATGACTTTCCTGTGACCCTCTCCCAGCATGACTGTCTTGGGACACTTCGATCCTGAACCCTGGGTCAGTTACTGGTTTACAGAACACGTGGAAATGTAGTGATTTTGTTTGTGCATGCATTCATGTGCTAGGGCTGCTGTAATAAAGAACCTTAAACAACAGAAATTTATTGTCTTATACTCCTAGAGGCTAGAAATCCAAAGCGTCAACAGAGATGGCTCCTACTGAGGCTAAGAGAGAAGCTGTTCCAGTTCCCTGGTGTTCTGCTTGCACCTGTTGCTGTCCCTTTGCTTTTTAGAAGTGCCAGGCCCATTTCTGCTTTATCACTGCACCATATTAAATGTTATTGCAGGGTCTCTGTGAAGGTGATCTCAATGAGATGACCATTTGGAGTGGTTAGTGGCCATCAGTACAGGGTGTGGCGCTCCCAGCATGGCTGGGCAACATGCTATCTTCTGAGGGCTAAAACAGAAAATGAAGAGGAAGAAGGAGTTTTTCTCTTTTCACTGCCTCATTACTTGACCTCAGCCTTCCCCTTCATCTTCTCCTTACTGTTGAACTGAAAACTCATGCCAATCCCACTGGCTTTCAGATCTTCAGAGTCAGACTGAGTTACATCACCGGCTTTGCAGCTTACAAATAGCAGGACTAAGTCTCCTCCTGACACATTCCTCTCTTAGGGTGACAGATGGCTTAATTGTAGAAGCATGGCATAAGTTGCTTCATGGCTGCAGGAAGAGCTGGGTCTCTTGGCACAGTATCCTAAGATGCTCTCTTTCCAAGGAGTCTCCTTCCTATTCCTGGTTGCTGCTTATTCAGCTGGCATTTAGAATCAGCCCCTTTGGATTCCTACCTGTTTCACCTAGGCCTGTGCTCCCTGCTCTCTGTCCCTGGAGCTGCCTCAAGTGGTCCACCCCTTTGCCAAAGCAAGCTGCCAATTGCCCAGCCCATTCCCCCAGCTGAATTTGTTTATCAAAAATCTTGCTTGCTTTTTTTTTTTTTTTTAATGTATTTGGTACAAGATCTCACTAAACAGCTTGGACTCACAGTGATCCTCCTGTTTTCAGCCTCCCCAGCACTGGGATTACAGGCATGTGTCACAACTCCTGGTCTAAGTGGATGGCTCCACACACCTGGGGGCAGGCATGGCATGTGGTGCTGGGGTTCGAACCCTGGTCCCTGAGCTTGCCAAGCAGGCACTTTGCCCTCTGGTCTAGCTTTTTTATTTTTGAGCAGTAGCAAAAACTCCTGTGATCATGTCCTCTCTTGATATAGGGAATGAAACTCCCAACCTGAAAGATACCTGGGCTGAGTTCATGTTCTCTAAAACTGAAGAATGAATTTTAGGAACAACGAAGGTTAAGAGCAGAATAAATTTATTGGGGGGAAAGAAAGCTCCTGTCAAAAAGAGGGACAGAAGGGGGACTAGAGCAGTTTGCCCTGGAAGCTGTGTCTTCAAGGGATTTTTATAGAGTAAAACCAAGTGATGAGGCAGGTCTAAGGTAAAGAACATGGGAACTGCTTGGTGGGCATGAAGTGGGACAAAACTATGCTCAACCAATGGGATTACAAACACAATTGCTCAGGTAGAATTGATTAAATTCAGGACTGAATGGGGAAGCTGGTCACACAGAAGCAGGCATGGCAAGCAGACACGAATATAAAACAGGGGCTTTTCCTGTAGGGACTTGGGTTAGTGATTTCCAGGGTCTGTCTTCATGGTGAGAGATCCATTTAGAATATCAATGCTGGATGCCTGTATTTAGGGAGGTGTGTGGCTGCATTTGTTTACTCTTTTGTCTTGAGGTCCTGCCACAAGAGGGGTCTCTCTCTCCCAAAGTTGTAAAGTCATCTTGTCTTTCATAGTCCGCTTGAGAGCCTAGCTCTGACTGCCTGTAATCTTTTTACCTAACTCAGCTGCCTGAGGCACTCTCACCCATATGCGAGCAGGGGATGTATCAGTCCTGGGGACTGCAGTGCACGAAGCGCTTTCCCTGAAGTTTGTGGGATTCTGAGGGAAAATTTGCCGGGACCTGCGCTTTGCCTGCATGAAACAGGCACAGCTAGGCCTCTTTTATTTCCCTTTCTCTTTCATTAGTGAAATGCCTTTGCTTTCTGCTGCCTCTGCTGGCTCATTTTACCTTCCTGGGTGGCCTCCAATTTCCAATCCCAAGGACTCAGACAAAAGATGGATACCTTCCATGTTGTTCCTGTGGCTATGCCAAGGACCCTGTTGGTTGGCCTGCCAACAGCCAGAGAGACAAGAAGAAAGGCTGGGTGAAATTCTAGCCCTCAGAGTCCTCGCCCTTGTAGGAGAATTAACTGTGAACACTTAACATTCGTTGCACCAATAGTCTTAAATGAACAACAACAACAAAAAAAAAACCCTCCTGTCTGCATGTGCCCAAAGCACTAGCATAGCACTTAGTCAAACTTCAAAGGAAGATTAATTGAGACATGCAAGACTCAAAGGATATGAGTGAAAAAATAGAAGCAGGAAGGAACCAGGTATGTTTATTCTCATCTCTATAATTTGGCTTTTAGCCCCTCCCCACTACCAGGCCCTACAATGGTTGCCTTGATTTGGCAGAACAGGACAAGGCAACCAAAGAGCCACATCCAGCTCTTTATTTACCTTTAGTACTCTGCAACACTGAACACTCTTGATCACAACAATACTAACATTTATGTTATGCTTAATATGCCAGGAAGCATTTGAATGTCTTTTTGTTTCCAAAACAACCCTCTGAGGAAGGCATTACTTGTTGGCCATAATTTCAAGGGAGGAGAGGGAAGGGAGTCACAAAAAGGCAGAGTGACTTGCTCCAAAACACACAGGACATGGTGGAACCAGGAAGTGCTCTCAGGCCTTTACCTCAGGAAAACAGGTTCTCCGTTTTCCTCCATTAGGCCACATTTCTCTGACAGATGCACGGGTGTTCAGGCCTTTGGTGGAGACTTTAAAAAGCAAGTCAGTGGAAGCAAGAAGCAATGTGGCGAAACATACTTTCTCTCATGCAACGCTGATTCTTTTCAAAAAGAGGTTCTTGGTAGCCCTTGGCTCACCTCCTAGTGTGGACAAATGATAAGACTCATGTGGCTATGCCCTTCTCTATGATTTAAAAAAAAAAAAAAAAGGAGAGGAGGGAGGAAGGGAGGGAATAAGGGATACAAGAAAGAAGAAAGGAAAGAAGAAAGGAGGGGAGAAAATGAGGAAAGAAGGAAGACAGGGAGGGAGGGAGAAAGGGAAGGAGGATGAAAGTAAGTTAGTTCATCCCGTAATCTGCGGCACTGGACATCCTCTCCCTGCCTATATAATCCATGGAGACTCCCTGGGTTCCAGTACGGAGCTCATGTTTTGAACACCTCCATGACAGAGTCAGCCCTTTCCCCTGGGGCCTCTACTCTCTCAAATCCTAGGTACCTGACACCTAACCCAGGCTGTCAGTCTTCCCATGTCACCATGCTGTTGTGAGGAAACCCCCACCCCTAGGGAGTAAGGTAAGGCAAAGACTGCACTGCAATGAAAGTTAATACGTAGCCCCAGTTCTTCTCTTCAGAGTGCAAATCCTTGACTACCCAACATTGCTACATACTAAAGAAATAGTATGTGTCACATGCATATTTTAAGATTTTAGTCTCTTTTTCTTTCTAATTGTGTAAAATACACATAACATAAAATTTGCCTTACATGCACTTTTAGAAATATAGTACAGTGGCATTAAGTACGTTCATATTATTGAGAAACTATCATCACACCCATTTCCTGAACTCTTGTCATCCTGTAAACTTGAAATTCTGGCCCCATTCAACACTGAACTCCCATTCCTCTGTCCCTTTACCCTGGCAAATACTGTTCTGTGTTCTGTCTGCAGACCTGGATGTTCTAGGGACCTCATATAATTGGAATCAGACTTATTTGTCTTTCTGTGAATAATTCATTTCATTCAGCATAATGTATTCAAAATTCATCCATGTCAGAGGATGAACCATGTGCATTTTATTCTTTTTAATTTTTTATCTTTTATTTATTTATTTATTTATTTGGCACAGGCTCTCACTATGCAGCTTGGACTTATAGTGATCCTCCTGTCTCAGCCTCCCCAGTGCTGGGATTACAGGCGTGCATCACCACACCTGGTTTCAGTGGCCAGCGTGGTGCTGGGCCAGCACGGCATAAGGTACCTGGGATCAAACCTGGGTCCTTATGCTTGCCAGGCAGGCGCTTAGACCTCTGAGCTATCTCCCTGGCCCCATGTGCATTTTAAATGTTTGCATTATATTGTGATCAAAGGAAAATTTCATTTAAAATCATTAGTGACTTTTTTGGGATAAAAACTAATATTCAGATGGTGTTTGCTCTTTTCCACGCTCCATCCTAAGCACTCTGCATGATTTAACTCATTCAATCCTCACAATAATGTAGAAGAAAAGTACAAGTGTTATCTCTACATAACTGGTACAGAATCTGAGACACAGAAAAACTGTGTCTTGCCCAAGGGCACAGAGCTGGTGCGTGGGAGCGGCAGGCTCTGATCACAGGGCAGGCTCTGAACCACTGCACCACGTGAGAGATGTCCGCTGGCCTGCCTCTGCTCCTCCAGTAGACACTACAAACAATGATGCCCTTATCATAGGATGGGAAGAGCTTGCAAATCTAAAAAAAAAAAAAAAAAAAAAAAAAAAAAAAATCCAAAATTTTAGCTGTAAGATACATTTTTCTTCTCAATAAACATTTTCTGTGACTCGCACAAGCTTTGCAGAAGAGCTGTAAGGCAGCAAGTTCCCGCCTCCTCCTCAGCCCGTGTTGCTTTTCTGATATTATCAACATTCATGGTTACATTTGTCAAAACAAAGAAGCCGACACTGGCCATCATGCTTAGCTACCCTACAGATTTTATTTGGAGATCATCCATTTTCTCATTAACATTTTTTATTCTCTTTATTCAAGGACCCAGCCCAGGATGCTGTACTGCATCTAGTCATGACATCTGAGTCTCCTCTAGTATATGACAATTTCTCAGATTGCTTGTTTTGACTTGACAGTGTTAAGCAGCCCTAATTAGGTATTTTGTTGTATGTTCCTTGGTTTGAATTTTTTTACTTCACAATTAAACTGGAGTACCATGTTGTTTTGTAAAGAATACCACAGAGGTAAAATGGCCCTATCATATTTTATCATTATAGCGCTGGCCAAATAGCTCAGCAGATTAAAGCACCTGTAAGCAGGCACAGGAGCTGGGGGTTAGATCCCTGGGCCTACCATGCTGGCCCCACCCCTGAGGCGCACTGAGATGGCAATTGAGACTGGGCGTGGTGGCTCGCACCTGTAATCCCAGCTCTTGGGAGGCTGTAAACAGGCGGATCATGACTAGTCTGATCTAGTAGTGAGACCTTGAACACCCTGTAGACCCTTCTCTAAAATAAATTAAAAAAAAAAAACAAAAATACATTTTGTTTTGCTACCTTACCAGAATGCCTGTAGTACAGTGCCTTCTATGCAGGCCTAGGTCTGACTTTTTTCCTTGTTGTTGCCAATCTGGGCTAGACTCATATTGCCCTCCACACTTGCATAGCTTGCTAAGCCCAGCACTCCTTCCTCCACCTGAGTCTGAGTCTTGCCCCTTTTCTCTGAACAGCTTAAGACTCATCTCTTCAATGAAGCATTTTCCAGCTGCAAGCCTCCCACCTCCCATAAATTCAACCTAGCATTTATGTTGCTGTCAGATTTATTGTTTCACTTGCTACCTCTTATAATCTTATCAACTCCATGAGAAAAAAGAAAATACCTCTCTCTCTCTCTCTCTCTCTCTCTCTCTCTCTCTCTCTCCCCTTCTCTCTCTGCCACTGTCCTCTGTAAATAGTATGTTTGGCAACAATTCGCTCATAGACCTGAACAGAGTTGGAGGATCAAATTCACATAGAACAGAACAATCCACATGGCCTGGAGAATTCTCTAACCCATGCTATTTCCCAGTGGGAAAGGAAAAGAGAGCATTTCATTTCATGGACAATATATTTTTCCTATATTCAAACAAACCACTAAAAATGGGCTGAGTCTATTTTTGTTTATAAACCATAAATATCTAGCCCTTTTCTTTTGTAGATTTCATTATTCAGCTTGTCTGGCCAACATACGCTTTTTTAAAAAAAAATATTTATTTATTTAATACAGGTTTTGCTACACAGTTTAAACTCATAATGATCCTCCTGTCTCAAACTCCCCAGCACTGGTATTACAGGCATGCGCCGCCATGCCTGATTTCAGGGCCAGCATGGCATGCCATACTGGGGATCAAGCCTGGGTGCTTGCACTTGCTAGGCAGTAGCTTAGACCACCAAGCTATCTCACCAGCCCTTGACCAACATACTCTTAATTGAGGAATAGCTGACTAATTGTGCTAATCTTGAAAAAGCGCATCTACGATCTTTGCTTTGTAAGATGTATAGGACGCAGAATTGCTTCCCTGGCACTCTATGTACAGAATGTTCTTCCAAACCCGATGATGCATGGGCTGGTGAGATGGCTCAGTGGTCTAGAGCACCTACTTAGAACAAGCTTAGCAAAGCACAGGGACCGCGGTTCAATCCCCCAGCACCACAT
>NW_004524579.1:26735036-26749031 GCF_000260255.1 Octodon degus | reverse complement strand
ACACACACACACACACACACACACACACACACACACACACACACATATAAATAAATAAATAAAATTTAAAAAAAAAAACCCAATGATGCAGTATGACAAATGCTGATCTAAAGAGGAAAGCAATGAGAAGTGAGCACAAGAGGTGCACGGCTGATACACTCAGCAAATATCAGTCCTATTTTCTGTGCTCAGAGGGAGGGGTTTCCTTTCACTCCCTGGCAAGCTTTGGACTGGAGGACAGAGCTGGGAGCTGAGCCTCTGTGTTTGCTAAAGTAACTGTCTGGTAAAAATACCAGCTTGAATTTGTTTCTCCAGCTGGCTGTCCTTTCGAATGACCAGATGCTCATTACTTCGGTGTCTCTCACATGCAGCAGTTACTCTTCTGAGAGGATGTTTTTGTTAATGAGGAAATTTCCTGTCTCAGCCTCCAAGGCTCACCAGGATGAAGTGGGGTCAACCCAAGCCATTTTCAGCAGTTACAAGGTCATGAAAACCTTGTGAAGAGTCTGTATGATGTTGGTATCTACTAACAGTGTTTCCATCTCAGCCCTATGAGCAGAATTGCTAAGAATGTCCCAGTGGAAGGCTCTTTCTCCCATGCTCAGGAGCTGGGCAATGGGTAATTATCATGCCAGGGCTATTCATGAATTCATAACACTGACAACAGTGTTCGTGGCTGGATTGAGCATAAGCATAAAATTAGAGCATGGTGGCCAAGCCTTGTGTTGTCAGAGAAAATCTGTTCCAGACAACTTGACATCGAGTAGCCAAGTTAATTCTTCAAGACTACCTTGCAATTTCTAGAGAGGGACAGATATGTTATAGACGACTTGTTGAGCCCACATAGGCTTTTTCTACCACCCTCAATCAGGATGAAAGAACTCAAGCTTAAAGATATGAGAGGCAAATGACTAAAGTCATGCTCCAGGAAGCAGGCTCCCAGCTTCCTCCAGTGAGAGATACAAATTGTGTGGTCACAAGGAAGTCTATTGGAGGCTACTGTTGAACTCCCAGCCACACACAGCTTTAGCATTCTTCTATGACCAGTGAGCCTCAGTCTTGCCTTTGTAACTGTGATGGTTAACTTTATGTGTCAACTTGGAAAGGCCACAGTGGCCAGATTGTTGGTAAATATTCTAGATGTTTTTGTGAGGGTGTTTTTTAATGAGATAAACATTTAAATTGGTGGACTATGAGTAAAACAGATTATCCTCCATAAGACGCCATCTCCCAGTCAGTTGAAAGCCTTACTAGAACAATGACTGACCTCCCCTGAGCAAGAAAGAATTCCACCCACAGACAGATTCATTCTAAATACTTCTCTGAGTTTCCAGGCTGTCTTCTTGCCCTGCAGATTTTGGATTCACTAATCCAGTTCCACTGTGTGAGCCAGTTCTTTAAAATAACCCTTAATCGCTCATAAAACACAAACAGATAGAGGCTAGATACAGAGATAGAACACTAACTAATGCGTAGCTAGCTCCTGTTGTCACAGAAGGCTCTCTTTCTCTGGCTGTGGTTTTCCTAAAATGTCAGCTGAACTGATAACCCACACCCACAAAGACATGTGTTTTGCTAAGAGGCCTGTGAATCATAACTTTAATCCAAAAGCGCTTCTGTTGTTCCATACAAAGCCTCACTCATCTCAAATTCTATACTTTTCCTGCTAGTCTTCAGGATTCTACTAGTCACAAAGAGTGAAATTTTCTTCAGTCTTACATCTCAAGTGAAGTCTAGGCTACTCATGGGTAAAGCAAGGGAGACATATTTTTACAGATCTTCAAGTCTTTGGATGCTTGGCCTCCATGCTCCTACCCCACCCAAGGAAGTAGATGCTACTGTTCTGAGTCCAGATTAGGAGGACCCGGCTGTTCATGCAACCATATAGGTTTATGCAACCATTAATGAATCCTCACAGAAGCACAGAAGAAAACATGAGATTTGGTTTCTGTTCGTGAACACCAAATAATGCCACCCTGGGCTGCTCTAAGTATGATCTTAGCATAGATTCATCTTATCTCCTACCCATCCAATATCTTTGCCAAAGGAGGCTCAATCCCATTTATAGAGTTTTAGCCTCCTTATATCTAGAGGAGTCCACATTTATAATCCCAGGGAAAAGTTATTGGAATCCAATAAGTAATTCCAATCTACCACTTCCAGTACAACCTCCAGTGAGAATAAAGACATGAAAACATATCTAAAGTGGCAGGCCACCAAGGGAGTCCTAAGTCCAGTCAGAACCATGGTGAACTGGAACACAAGCCTCAACCCAGAGCTCAACCTGGGCTTTTATTAATTCACAAAGGCGAGAGTGACTTGGGGATGAATGACTATGAGAACTGCGGGAAGTACGTAAATGCTGTAAGCTGGGCTAGAAGGAGGCATAAGAGCAACACAGAGAGAGGTATGCAGGACAAGTAACCTGCATAACACAGTCTGAGGGAGCATCTTGTGTTATGGGGTCTGGGCTCCAGCTTCACTGTCTATACAAGAGTCAATACAAGGCGTTAAATGCTTATTTCCCCTGCTCCCCCATCCCCACAACAATTCATAGCAGTAACCAATTGGAATGTTAACCCCCAAAGACACGGTATTAGTTGGGAGATTAGGCCATGAAGGTGGAGCCCTCATTAATGTGATTAGTGCCTTTATAAACAGATCCCACAGAGACCTCTTTGCTCTTAGGTCACGTGAGGTTATAGTGAAAATTAACTATCTAAAGGCCAGGAGTGCCAAAGAACTATAAGAAATAACCTCGGCTGTTCACAAGCCACCTTATTTATGCATTTTGCTATACCAGCCTGAACAGGAGACAGAAAGGAAGCACAACTTAAGAGTGCTGAACATGGAACTGCACCTTCCCTGATGGAGCGGTGGGCAGGGCCTCGCAGCTCACAGTGAGGCTTCTGCTGAGCTGCTACTGGGAAGGAAACACTGGCATGATGAGAACGCTAAGCTGGGAAATGAGAAGGCGGAGAGAAAAGGTGAAAGAGAAAAGGAGAAGCCGCCTCTCAGAGCACCAGTTCCGCCTTGGCTCCACCTGTGCTGGAAATGTGACATATCTCTAGGATTCTTGGTTACACAAGCCAATAAGTTCACTTTTTAATTTAAACTAGTTTTGTTTCAACTGGGGATTGAGAACTCAGCACTTTCATATTGGCCCCAGCCCATTTTATTAATTTGAGACAGGGTCTCACTAAATTGTTATGCTGCCCCACTGGTCTCAAACTCCTGCCTCAAGCTCTTGTCACAGAGCTAGGACTCTAGGCATGTGCCTCCATGGCCAGTTAGCTTAAACTAGTTTGTTAGTCTTCTAACATGTTATAGGACAATCATTACTGAAAAGATAGTTTATTATTCATAGATCCCAAGAGGAGGGGGCAGCTCTGTCATACAGGACCACACAGAGAAGGGCTAAGGTTTTTCATACCTAAAAGTTCAGGGGACTGTGGAAAAAGTCCTTATTGTGCTTTCCATTTGAAAGGAAAGGTTGAGGGAGGATATGCAGGCTTAAGATTGGCTGGTTTGAATAATTTGACAGACTCCGTGGCAAAGGCTTTGTCCTTAGTCGGCTGGCACATGACCCTGGGGCGATTAGCACATGTGGACAGTCTGAGAGGCCAGGGAAGAAGGCAATTGCAACTGTTGGCTCTGGAATGATCAGTTTGTGTTTGAAAATTATGCCTGTGGACAAGTTCTTTGCTTTTTGTGGAGAAAAGTAGTCTTTCTAGGGTCAGCAAATGCATGTTTTCAAAGCATCAGAAATACAGAAGGCAATGCATGTACAGACCTGTAATACCCTGGAAGGCTAGAGCAGGAGGACCTCAAGTTCACAGATTCAAGCCTAGTCTGGGATACTTAGAAACATAGCAAGATCCTATCTCAAAAAAAAAAAAAAAAAAAAAAAACAAAGGGTTGAGGTTGCAACTCTGTGTAAAGGCCTTAGACTCAAACCCCAGTGCTTACAAAAGTAAAAACAAAAGTTATAGTTAATATTGTAACCCTTTACCAGAGCATCTCAGCAGAAAGTTTTCCAGAACTACACCATGGATCAGAATGTTCTAGAAATACCATTCACCTTTAACACACACACACACACACACACACACACACACACACACACACACACCTTGAAATATGCACTATTTTAACCTTTCAATGGCTGGATATCAGCCAATTAAATCATTTGGTTGATTGTACCTAGATCTAAGAAAAATGACTTTGACTCAGAACTAACATTTAGGAACATGCTTAGGTGGAACAAACCCTGGGCAAGAAGCCAGGGGTGCAATCTGCTCCAGAGACTATCACTCACTCGGGGTGTGACCTTGGGCAAGTCTCTTCCCTTCCTTTGATCTCAAGGGAGAGTTCGTTCTGGTTGTGTCATTATAGGGTAGGCTGAATGATCTCCTGGCCTGTCTTAGTCTGCTTGAACTGTTATAACAAAAATATTGTAGACTGGGTGGCTTATAAACACAGACATTTATTTCTTGTAGTTCTCAAATGTAAGATCAGGGTCAAGCAGGTTTAATGTCAGCCGAGGGCCTCTTCTGGCTCATAGACAGCCATGTGTTGCTGTGTCCTCACATGCTGGAAGGGACAAATGAGTTCTCTGGGTTCCCTTTGATAAGGGTACAGTCTTAGTTATTTTTCTTATTGCTGAGAAAAAATACCCAATACCAAGTTAAGGAAAGAAAAGTTTATTTAGTTCACAGCTTGTAGAGGATTTAGTCCATAGTCAGCTGGCTGTAAGGCAGGGTGGCTTGGCAGAGGGGAATCACAGAGGAGAAATGCCCATGAGATGGCAGGGCAGGCAGAAGGCACCAGTAGCCAGAAGCAGAAGCAGCTTCTTTCCTTTATTCCTTTATATTCCATCCAGGCTGTAACCCCATTGATTGATGCCACACATACACAGGGTGGGGCTTTCATTATCCACACTTAACCCTAGTATCATGTCCCTAATCCACTTCCACACATTCTAATCCACATTCGCACATCCTAATCCAGCCACCTTTGAAACTTCCCACTTATGGCTGGATGCAGCTCTGGGGGAGACATCGAGATACAAGCCAACACAGACACTAATTTCATCATGTGGGCTCTACCATTGTTGACCTAAGTGTGTCCCAAAGACTTCTTTTCTAAATGCTGTCACATCAGGGATTAAGCTTCAACATTTGAGGACCACAAACATTTACTCTATAGCAAACCTCTGAATCCTATTTTCCTGTGACTGCTACTTCTGTGAAATTACCAGCTAATACACAAAACTCTCCACTAAAGCTCATCCATATTCCTGCTGACTTTAATACTTTCTAACTATTACATCTTCATAAAGTTGCTTAATAAGCCAAATCTTTCTAATCCAGGAAATGAAAGTGTGGTAGGTTTAGTTTAACAAAACAGAAGTTAACGTTTTCCAAAGCATTTCACTTTACTCTGCTGCAGTACTTTCTGGAATGCTATTGTCATCAGTAGTCTGAAGATACTTATCATACAAAATACTATCCCTTACCTAAGTCATTTAATTGTCAAAACAACTCTTTTTGTAGTTATTACCTCTAACTTAAAATGAGGAACTTGAGGCTCACCAAGTATAAGTCTTATCCTACTATGATTTATATCTAGATGTCCTCCTAAAGCCTTATGTGATCATAGCTGAGCTTTGGGAAGATGATTGAATTGTGGAAGCATGACACGAATTGGCTCTGCAAAAGGAACTCGGATTAGTCCAATGATGTGTTTGTATCTTAATGTGATACTGGGAGGTGAAGCCTGGCAGGAGAGGTGGGTTGTGGCCTGCAGCGTGCATCTGTCTCCTTCTTCCTTTTGATACAGGGAGAAAAACTGGTCTCGGGTGGGTGACCTCTAAACCATACAGGGAACCTCCAAGTGACATGGGGAAAAACCATCTCCCGACCTGACCTGCACGAGTTCGTGTTCTCTAAAACCGAAGAATGAATTTTAGGAACAAACGGAGGTTGTGAGCAGAATATATTTATTGAGAGAAAGAAAGCTCCTGTCCAAAAGAAGAACAGGAGGGGGGCCCGAGTGAGTAGTTCCCCGGGAAGCTGTCTCTTCCAGGGACCTTTATGGTGTAAAACCATGTGAGGCTAAGGTAGAGAGAATGGGAACTCGCTTAAGTGGGCAGGAGGTGGGACAAAACTATGGCCAACCAATGGGACAGGGTCTTTTTTTCTTTTTTGCAGAACCGGGGATTGAACTCAGACCCTTGCACTTGCCAGGGAAGTGCTTATTCCACTGAGCCATCTTCCTGGCCTTGGGACAGGGTCTTTTCCTGTTGGGGGTTGGAATGCGGGATAGGGTCTCTTTCTGTTGGGGGCTGGGCTAGTGACTCACTTGGGTCTTTCCAGGTGATCGATACCTATTTAGAATATCAATCCCAGGTGCTACTCGTTTAGCATTTGTTTGGCCTTTAGGTCTTTAGGTCTGGTTCACAGCAGGAGCATCGCCCCTCCCACAGTTGTAAGGCATCTCCTCTTCTGTGCTGTCTCCTTTGAGGGCCTGGCCCTGTCTGACTGCCTATAATATTTTTATCTAACTCGGCCGCCTGCAATACTTTGATCTCTGCTTCTCGCTGTCATGCCATGGGCTCTGCCTCCTCTGGATTGCCCCTCTGCCTTGGGGCCAGAGGCCTATTGAGAGAAACCTCTACAAACTGTGAGCTAAAATGATAAACATTTCTTCCTTAGAATTGTGGGTGTCAGATATTGTGTCTCAACAGCAAGAGAACTAAGATACTTCCCAGAATTGCTTAAGAAGAGCCCTGTTTTTCAGAATACTGGAAGAAAAACTAAGATTCCAAGTACTTCAATAATTTGATACTGTGGCTGACAGTGACATTTTGGGGCCATTAAGTGCCTATCTGACTCTTCAAATGATGAAGAATAGAAAAAGTCGATAAAATGAAATCATTTAGAATATTCCTTTAGGAAATTTGCCTTGAAAACCTCAGTGGTTTATTCATGATTAGGAAGGGTTGTGAGATATATAATTGCTCCTTTGTCATTATTTAGCAAACCCAGATCATCCCATACCACATACCCAAACATGCTGCCCATTAGCATTATGAAAAGAAGACCCCAACTGTTGTTACAAAATTGACTGGGGGAGTCACAATGCTAGGTGACTTAGGCAAACGCCCAGCTGGTTTTCTAGTCTACAGCCATCTTCTTCAGTCCTGCCACTGAACACATAGTTCCAGGATCAGTCTTTCCAACCCATTCCTTAAGGCAAATGTGGAAGGAGAGAGAGAGAAGAAAGAAGGATCTGATAACAGTCGGTGCTTTCCACCCTCCCCTAGCCTAAGTGTGGGAGCGGAGCGCCGAGACAGCCCCCAGCAGCCTTTGGATTTCAGCTCACAGAGGGCAAACTGCCCGGGCTGATAGTGTTTCAACCAAGTTGCTCTTCTCATCCTCTCCCATTATTTTATATAAACCATGACACAATCAGAAAAGGCTTCACTGTCTTGGCCTCCCTCCCCTTCTCCCCGCCCCTAATTCTGTCTAAATGAGGATTCCACTTCTATTTGAAAAGGGAACAGATTCCCTTGGTTATGAGCCAAGTGCTTAATGAAAGACTCTGAGTATTTAACATGTTCATATTTCGTGAAGAGATCCTGGGGTCGAGCACAGCTTGGGCTGTGGAACACAATAGGTTCACTGCATACCCCAGCAGCAGCATAAATATTAGCTCTCCGGTAGAGCGACCCTGGACAAGGAGCTGCTGGCTTCCCTGGTGCTGAGAGCCACCGCGTGGAATTCAGGAGGAAAACTCATTTCATAATTAAATTGTGTTTAAGGCTTGTCTGAGGCCTAGTATCTTACCATGCTAGCCAGCAATGCTATGTAGAAATGTAACTCTGTGTGCCTTTGGTCACAAACGAGGCCTCATTAGTCCTGTGATGCTGTAACACTCCAGGACAAGATTATGTGAGCTAAAGACGTCCTAGTTCCTTGAGAACTGAACTGTAATAAAAAAAAAAAAAAAGCTTCACCTGGGAGAAAGGAGACGTTCCTCATGAATTTTCTGTCTCTCCTGAACTGCTATTGTGAAGAATGCTTTGCACGTCCCACAATCCTCATCTGAAATAATCCTCATCCATCTAAAATCCTCAACAGCATAAAATCACCTCCACCCTCTGAATCATCTGATAATCCCTCCAATTATTTTTTAATCCTTCCAATTATTGTGTGTACCCAATAAATAGTGGCCAGTTTAGAGTCTCTGTCTTTGTTTCTGCCCATCCTGAGGTGTTGACCTCCCCAGCCCCCTCAAGTACTTTGAAAGTGGGTCTCTTTGTCTTTCTTTCTCTCTTTCTTTCCTTCTCTTTCTTTCTTTCTTTCTTTCTTTCTTTCTTTCTTTCTTTCTTCTTTCTTTCTTTCTTTCTTTCTTTCTTTCTTTCTTTCTTTCTTTCTTTTTCTTTCTCCCTTGCTGTACCCATCTCTAGGCAGATCAGGGGACTGACTGGCCCTCAATACCCTCATTCTACCCAGCAGCAAGATAATACAAATGAGAACAACAGCAAGGAAGAGACAGCAATAAAGCCAGCACATAGGCAGTACTGACCAGAAAAAGCAGACCAGAGATGCCTCTTGGCTTGTGTCTGCCCAGCACTCCTGTGCCTCCACCCACCCCCTGCACTGTCGCGCAGTACAGAGCCCCAAGAGAGCTGGGATAGAGCAGCTGGATACTTAGGGAGCGTACTCAATATTCCTTAGAAAAGTTCCTGAGGTGATGGCACTGGGGAGAAGGGAAAAGCTTTGTGAATGAGTCAGGGGATCAGGGACAAAAGGCTATCTAAAATGCTCAGAGAAAGACCAAAAGCAACACAGTGCAGACAGAACTCAGTACTCTTCTAAAACCCTTTTGTGGCCAGGCATGGTAGCACACATCTGTAATCCTAGCACTCTGGGAGGCTGAAGTAAGAGGATGCTAAATTTAAGCCCAACTTTGGCAACTTAGAAATTTAGTGGGACCTTGTCTCAAAAAATAAAAAAAAGGTCTTGGGAGGTATCTCAGTGTGAAAGTTCTGAGTTCAACCTCTAGAACCATGTAAGCAACAAACAATAAAATCCTTTTGTCTCAGAGAACAGATAGCTTGCATCTGAGCTTAGAGAGACTCAGGACCAGCATTTTAGAATTCTTATGTCATAGACTGTCTTAAAACTAATAAGATTAGGAAAGTTTACTCATGTGAGCAGCACATGTGCAGCAGGTTGAAATAAAACACCAGGATCTTCAGACTTCTCAAAGCTCATCCTTGGGACCCCGAAAGTTCTATAGCTCTCTAGCCAAAGAACTCAGCTTCTAGTTGAGTGGTTCCCAACTGAAGGTAATTTCAACTCTCCCCGCCTACATAGCAAAGCAATGTTTGGAGCCATTTTTGGCTTTTGACATACGGAAGGAAGGGTGCCACAAGCATTTCTTATTTCAGAAGCCAAGAAGGCAGAGCACACAGCAAAGCTTTACTGGTCCAAAATGTCAATAGAGCTGACATTGAGAGCCCTGTGTCTAGTCCGACATACCCCCTTACCAGAGGTAGTTAAGTAATTTGTCTAAGATCAAAGATGTAGTTATTAGGAAGGCCAGGATTATTACTCTGGATTATAAGTGGTAGTTTATTGGCAGAGCACTTACTATGTCCCAGACACTATTCCAAGTACTTTACATATGTGGACTCAATACTTCCAACTCTCTTCAGAGATAGGTGTGTTACCCCCACTTTACAGATGAAGAAACAGAGGGAAAGACAGCTCAGTGCCCCACCCAGGCTCACTTGGCTAATTGGGATAACTCCAGGGGGCCAAGCTCCAGAGCGAGCTCAAGCCGTCAGCACTGCAAGGATTACTGCCCGGATCCTAGTAACAATCTGTACTCCAACAGGTCGGCACCTCATGCTGCACCTGGGTCTGTAATCTGAGTTCTCTAAAATCCTTGCATCTCTTCCGTGTTCCACCTTTAGTTTCTTACTTTAGGCTTTGTGGTTTCGCTTTTCATTTGAGGATCTAGTTCTACTATTCCTAACGGACTCTTACATTCTTTTTTTTTCCTTGATGACTACATTTCACTTTATTTTGCAAATAAGGAGAACAACCGGTTGATTAAGCAGTTCCAGAATTCTTGGTGCTTGGTGATTGAGAAGGAAATGAGGTCAGAAGGCAAGCACTTCCTTTTCTCCCAAATACAGCATTATAAGTTTCACAGAAACTCAAATCAGCACCTACATCACCAGTGTTCAGCACAAAAAGCCCACAAAAAGGCTCACGGGTATTAAAGAGCCACAGAGGTTAGGGTGGGGGCAGTGCTCCAGCGAGCTTCTCTCTACCCAAGTAGCTCATTCCCCAGGCTCATAATATCCTTCTATGTCAAGGTAACTGGAACATGCAGAAATCTTCCCTGGACCTAGTGGTCCGTGTCTGTAATTCCAGCACTTAGGAGGCTGAAGCAGGAAGATCGTCCTGAGCTCAAGGCCAGCCTGGGGTACACAGTGGGACTATATCTCAAAACAAAAGCACAAAAAGGGTGGAAATACTGACAGCTCCCTATTTACCCAGCCCTGTTTCACCTGACCTTTCCATAAGCCCTGCCCTGGTTCAAATACTGTACAGGAAGTTCGCACTGGTTTTCTAAGACTCTTTCCTCCCAAGTCCCATGCTCCACTGACTACTTTGCTGGTCACCTGGCTCATCCACCATCCACTCTTCCTGTCTCTTGTTACTTGGCAAGTCATGACTGTTGGTGCTTCTGGTGCCGAACAGTCACTGGCAGAGGACTTTGGTGCTCTCTGATGAACCGAGGCTGTAGAGACAGGCTCAAAGCTTCAGTGCCCTTCTGTCTCCATGGGGCATCTGCAATCTAAATGCTGGGCTCTAGCACTGTCAAAGCCCAGTGCTGGCTCTGGCCTCTGGAGGCTTCCTGCCCTGGAGTCTTCAGAGAGCCAGATACAGCGTGGCCTGTAGTAAGAGGCTTAGCACAGTCCACAGAGCCCTGCAGCTGTAACAGGGGTGGGCAGCCCAGCCTTGTTAAGGACCTTTTGATCCTGCTTCAGTTTCTGCTGCAGACGGGATACAAATTTACTTTTTAAAACCCTTCACATAACATTGGTGTTAACATCAAAACCTTTGGCCAACATGGGAACAGACCAGGAATCTGCAAATTCCTTGTGTAAATCCCAGATCTGGTCCATGGCCTCCCACATCAGGTTCTGGGAGTGGGGCTGGCGTCTCCATTTGCCTTTGGATTTTCTGCAATCTCTTTGCTTCCTCTGCTGGCTAAGGATGTTGAGGGAGCAAGCCAATGGCAGAAACCACCCGTGCAAGCAAGACAGGTATTTGAAGAGTCTCCAGCTAATGCACAGACAGCCCTGTCATCTTGTCTGTCCTCAAAGGCAACTGGGCCACATCTGGAAGCTTAGAGCTGCTCATCCACTGTCTCAGAATCTAAACACGTAGAGTAATAACTGCCCAAAAATGAGCCAAACTCTCTAAAGGGATGATGAAATAAATCACGTCCCTAGCAAAGGGACCTGTGATACTGGGAAGTGGAACCCCTGCCCTGTGGCCCTCGCAACAGGTAAAAAGAAAGCACAGTAGGGCCACTGCAGAGATGGAGGGAGGACACCAGTGACAAGCGGCGGGGTCCCAACACCCAGATGTGGGGTCCTGCTTCAGGTTGAGGTTTCCAGCCATGCCCACGCAAACCAGCCTTCCAGCGGATCTTACGTTCTTATAGGTATGTACAATGTTCAAAAAATACAGTCATCCATTATTTCATCTGATCTTTAAAGCAACTCTGTACAGATGTGTGAAGGAGAATAAGATCAATATCACTAGGCGGGTAATTGTGTAGAGACAGCACCGGCAGCCTCAGAGTGGGGCCTGCCCCAAAGCTGCCTTTCCCTATGTAAAGTTGCCTTCAGCTTCTTTTGCTCTCGCTCAGACCTAGTGTGAACGAAGCAGTCAGATTCTCATCCTCAGGATAGTAGACCCCATTAGCCTCTACTCCACATGGGGATACTTACTCACATTCTTACGTTGTGTCAGATATTTTATTGACCTTCAACAGCAGCATAAACTTGGGTGTAATTCTAAGTGAAATCATTTACTTAATCTTTGACAGTAGGGTGAAGCAATCTAAAATTCCCAAGCATTATCTTAGCTCCTGGATTGTTTCTTCTGTTTGGCTCCTTGATCCACTTTCTTGCTGAAGATCATCTTATGTTGTTCGTGCTGTTGGTGTTTAGTTTTGATAGTTTAAAAAGTGAGATGAGCTGGGCTGCTTCCCAGCTAGTGCCCCTTCCCACTCAAAAACTACACATCTCTGTATAGCGTGCGGGTAGCCACAGATTCTGCACTGAACCGGTTCCATCCATAATTGCCATCTTGCCTTGGTGGAGATCTTTCCTGACAGAATGGTCACTAATGTCTGGACAAGAACAAATCACTTAAGCAACATTTAGAACAAGATCCCAGAACAAGCAGAAAAAATTCCAGTTTCCCTTGTGTTCTCCCTAAGCCATCACAGACTTTGCCTCTTTGGTCTTGGTAGCAAACAGAACTGCCTCTACATAGAGATAAAAGTGAACTGATGCTTAGTTTTTTTTTTTTTTAATTTAATTACAAGGGCATGCATTGGCTCACCCAGACCTAATACCTATTTCATATTATTTTTTTATATTTCAACATGTTCCAAAAAGGACTGGAGACAGCTAAAGGAATTATTGTAAAGATTATTAGTTGAGTGCACTTTAATTCAGTAAGTATGTATACTGTCTCCCGATTACCCTGAGTCAAGCCCTCATGTCCTATCCATGTAACATTTCCAATCTCTTTGGAAAAATAAGGTCTTTATACTTGACATCATTTGGTATTCATAAATAGACACCTCCAACTCATGAGATAAATCTGGATAAAACCTGCCATAGCTGAAAGAAAAAAGGAATATGTTATTCTGCAGCTGGGAAAACATAGAGACTCCACTTGTGTCATGAACAGCCACAACTAGAAGCACTGGTGGATAAGAGAAACTCTCTCTTGACTCTCCTTCCCAGAATCAACTCCCCAAGGGGCTTTAGTCTTCCTCCTGGAGAAACTTCCTTGGAATGCCAAAGGAAGGTAGGACAAAAACAACAGAAGACCACTGACAGCTAATACAGTAGACTGAATATCTGTGTCCGTGAAATTCATATGCTGAAACTCTTCTCTTACTCCAAGATGATGGGGTTGGGAGATGAGATCTTCCAGAGGTGATTTGGTTATAAAAGTGGAGCCCTTAGGGCCAGCCAAATAGCTCAGCAGATTAAAGCACCTGCAAGCAGATACAGGGGCTGGGAGTTTGATCCCCAGGTCTGCCGTGCTGGCCCCACCCCTGGGGCACACTGAAACTGTATGCCTTTAATCCCAGCTCTTGGGAGGCTGTAAACAGATGGATCACTATGAGTGATTTAGTAGTAAGACCCTGAACACCTTATAAGCCCTTCCCTAAAATAAAAAAAGGGGGGGGCGGGGAGATGGCTCAGTGGAATAAGTGCTTCGCTGGCAAGTGCAAGGGCCTGAGTTCAATCCCCGGTTCTGAAAAAAAAAAAAAAAAAGTGGAGCCCTCAATGAAAGGAACCAATGTCTTCATAAATGAGACCCAAGAAAGACTCTTCATGTAGTTGTTAATTGTGATCTATCAACTTAACTTGAGTGAAAACACCTAGCAAATTAGTAACACTCTGGGTGCGTCTGTGCATGATTGACAAGTAGCCTGCAAACTCAGGAGGGAGGACCTCACCTGGGCAAGGATGGCTTGGAGCCAGACGGAAAACAAAAGGAACAAAGAAGGAAGTTTTGGGGATGGGGAGATGGCTCAGTAGAATAAGTGCTTCCCTGGCAAGTGCAAGGACCTGAGCTCAATCTCTGGTTTCATTTTTAAAAAAGAAGAAGAAGGAGACGACCCAGGCCGCAGGGTCCTGAACAGACCCAGAGC
>NW_004524579.1:26728445-26732925 GCF_000260255.1 Octodon degus | reverse complement strand
AAAAAAAAAAAAGAAGAAGAAGAAGAAGGAAGTTTGCCTTTTTTTTTCACTTCAGAAGTCCAGTTTTTCCATTTTCTCTGGACGTTTATTGTCTCCAGTTCCATCAGGATTCCAGCGCAGGCACTTCAGCCTTCAGCTCAGACTCCATGGCTTTCTAAGACTTGCACTGCCTCCTGCAGAGAGCTCCAGGCCTTCAGTCTTCCTCTGGCTCCTCTAGGAGATAGAGGACATAGTCATTTCTCATTCTTTCACCTTTGATCTAGCCATTGGACTCTTCCATCTCCAGTTCCATAAGTCTGCTTAGTAAATCCTTTGTATGCTCATACATATATTTTATATTAAATCTGTTCCTGTAGTGAACCCTAACATACTTCACAACCTTCCACTATGTGAAGACATATATATGAACCAAAAGGCAGGTCCTTGGTAAACATCATCAAATCTACCAGTACCTTGGTCTTGGCCTTTCCACATTCTAGAACTATGAGAAGTAAATTTCTGTTGTTTATTTGTTACTCATTCCCAGATATTTTCTTACATAGCAGTCCAGACTAAGTCAGCTCAGCTCATCCTTGCTTACCATCCTCCAGAGGCAGAAAATGACTTTCTTAGTGCTTGGCTGGGTCAAAACCTAAGGGTTTTGTCACTGTCTAGAGTTTGGTCATGGACTCCATAAGCAATCATTGTGTGAGGGAGACAGAGGAGGGGCAGCTGCTCGGATTAGTCACATCTGGTCCCCAGGACCATCCCCATGAGCTGGCAGGGAAGTGCTGGCATGGCAGCCCCATCAATCGAGCACTTTTGGATTTAAGGAGTTGTCCTTTACCAGCAGAAGGATGTAGGAGGTACTGTTGCTAGAAGAAGGAGAAAAGGGCCCTGTGCAGAACAAAACAACAGATGTCTGCTATCATTATGTCCACAAATTCACTGGAAAGTGGTCTTTTGGAATTCATCCTCTATTTCATAATAAAAACAATGATATAGTCCCTTAGATTTATGTGGTGTTCAATGAGGCAATTTCTTATCTTTCATGTCAGTTGCCCTCCTCCATCCATTTAGGTGCCTTGGAGAGCCCAAACAAATCCAGAGGAGGAGAAGAGGAAGCACAGGCCCAGTAGGCGCAGCCCACTTGCCCTGTCCTAGGAATGGAAATCCTCCCATCCACGTGCTCCCCTTCCCAGAACCTAAAGGTTCCTGAGGGTTGGCACAGAGGTCCTTCCTGACATGTTCACAGACTGGTTCATGCCAAGGAAGACGCAACAAAAGAAGAGCTGCCTGTCCTTTCTACCTTCTCTCTGCTTGCTCAAACCTCAGCTGTGTTTACAATTCATAGTGAGCCCTCTCCAGCCCATCTGTAATCAAAGTGGATCAAAAATAAGCAGCAGGAGCTGGACAGGTTGCATGGCCTCCTCAGTCTCTCTTGAAATTTCAAGTTCAAAGAAAACTTTACTTTCCCAAGAACACAAGCGCAAGCTTGAGCCAGGCTTCTCACACACCTTGCAAGTTCCTTTTCTCCTCCCCACTGGGGTACCGCAGGTAAAGGACATTCAGTGCTCCCCAGTAGGTGAAGGACACCTTGTGCCCAGTATAGCCGGTGTACAATATTCAGGTTGGTACAATGCAATGTTCAAAATTTCAACATTCAGAAACCAGTTCTGACCTTGTGAAAAAATAAGGAAGGAATCATGATTATCTACCTCGTCACTTCCCTAACCTTATCTTTATTTTTTTTGTTTGTTTGTTTAGTTATTCATTCTGGCAAAAATATATAAACAAGAGTTGAGGACTGCAAGCATAGGCCAATGGTGGCATCATAAGAGGCCACAAGTGTCTAACTTCATGAGACATACAGTACCAGAGACTGCGAGGGGCATATGAACACAACTGCAGAACAGTAAAAGCCAAGACTGACTTGTCACCATTCCCACCACACATGCGCACATACGCTTGCATAAACACACACACGCACGCACGCGCGCGCACACACACACACACACACACACACACACACACACACACACACACAGGGGCAGACACATTTCCTGAGCAGATTGGATTTGGATTCCTGCCCAGAGCAAGATAGATTCACAGAAGTAGGTGAACAGTTTTTCCTGTTGACACTTCTGACACCAAATGCATGAGAACCTTTTGCCACATCAGCCCGTTCTCCAATTCTCTGGGCTTTAACTGGGTATCCTAAAATTCAGCTAAACTCTGATGCTAGCTCCTGTGGGTCCACAAGGGCCTCACAGGAGCAGGGCTCAGGCCCACAAGACTTCCTTGTGTGCCTCTCATGAACTGGCTGCAAATCCGAGGATTTCATGACACCCTTCTTGGTGTGAATAACTTGCTAGAACAGTCTTCAGAATTCAGGAAAATATTTTACTTGCATTTACCAGCTTCTTAGAATTCCATTCAGGAAGCACCGGGTGGGAACAGATGCAGAGGGAGGCGCCCCCTTCAAGTTCACCACCTTGATGTGTTCACCACTGGAAGCTCTCTGAACCTGGGGTTTAGAGATTTTCTGGAAGATTCACTCTAATTTTTTTTTTTGTGTGTGTGTGTGGGGGGGCCAGCTCAGCCCACCAGGGGGTGGGCGGGCTGGCATGTGGTGCTGGGGGATTGAACCGTGGTCCCTGTGCTTTGCTTGGTTTAGCTTGTTCTAAGTAGGTGCTTTAGACCACTGAGCCATCTCACCAGCCCCCACTCTAAATTTTTTTAAAAGAAAAAAAAATCAAAACAATATACTAGAAGGGTAACACTGGATAATACCTTGGGTATTGTTATTTTTAAATTTGTTACTAAGAGTATAAGATGTGGGCATTTAACTGTCAAAAAAATTCAGCAAAAACCTTTCTTTTCAATGAACTAAGAAAAATTAGTACTATCTTCATTATCTTCATTAGATGGTTATACACGTGTGTCTGGCTTATTTCACTTATGAGTATGGTCTCTAGTTGCATTCATTTACCTATAAAAGTTTCCAGTTTACCCTTCTTTATGGCTGTGTAGTATTCCATTGTATAAAAAATGACATCTTTTTATTCATTCCTCAGTTGATGAGCATTTGGGTTTTTTCCAAGATTGATCTATTAAAAACTGTGCTGCTATAAACATGGGTGCACATATATTGCTGTGGTGCAGTGTTTTTAATTCTGGGAAGATACCCAGAAGGGGAAGAGCTGGGTCAAATGGAACCTCCAGTCCTAGGTTTTAAGGAATTTTCACACTGATTTCCATAGTGGTTGTAGCAGTCTATATTCCCACCAACAGTAAAGAAAGGTTCTTTTTTCCCCACACCCTCTCCATCACTAGTTATTGGTTGATTTCTTGATAATACCCATTCTTTCTGAGATGAGATGGAATCTGTGTTGTTTTAATTTAAATCTCTCAAATAACCAAGTGATATTGAATTTTTTATATATTTATTGCTGTTTGTATTTCTTCATCTAAAATGTATATATTTCTCTCAGATGCACATTTTTTGATTGGGTCTTTAAATTTGGGCAATCTGATTTCTTTTCATTCTTTAAAGGCTCTCAGCAGTAGTACTTTGTATGAGGATCAGCTGACAAACATTTTTCCCACAGTGTGGATTGTCTCTTCACTCTGTTGGTAGTTTCTTTTGCTGTGCCAAAAGTTTTTTTAATAAGATGATATCCAAATTGTTGACTGTTTGTGATAGCGCCTGCGCCATCAGGATTTTAGCCATAAAGTCTTTACCTACCTCGATGTCTTCAAGAGTTTTTCCTATTCTGTTTTCCATTATATTTAATGTTTCTGTCTTAATATTTACACCTTTGATCTATTTTGAATTTCGTTTAGTTCATGATGAAAGACATGGGTCCAATTTTAATCTTTGGCATGCACCAAGCCAGTTTCTCCCACACCACTTATTATAAAGGCTATCTTTTCTTACAATGAATGCAAATCAAAGTTAAGGTGGCTGCGTTAGTTACTTTTCTCTCTTTGCTGGCCCAAAACACCTGATACTCAAAATTAAGAAAGTAAAGGTTTATTTAGCTCACAGTTTGTAGAGGTTTCAGTCTGTAAACAGCTGGCTCCAAGGCAGGGTGGCAGGGCCCAGGGCTGCAGCTCAAGGCATCCAGGGACAGCAAAGCAACAAAAGCAAAGGGGAGAGGATAGCAGGCCTGTCTTCCTCCCACATACTGTGAGCAGGCTACCACCCCAGGGTGAGTGTAGCACTGACACAATCTACCTGCACTCCCCTTGCACACGGTGAGAATATTTACAAAGTAATGACCTTGGCTCCCTGCTAAGTCCCTTAGTTAACCTTCTAAATTTTTCAAGTTGACACAATGCATCAACCATTACAGTGGCAGAGTATCTCTGGAGTTGTTTCTGCATCTTTTAATCTATTTTTTTATTTTATTTTATTTTTTAAAAAATTTTATTTATTTGTGTGTGTGTGTGTGTGTGTGTGTGGCCAGCCCAGCCCAGCCCACCAGGGGGCTGGGCT
>NW_004524579.1:26722471-26728345 GCF_000260255.1 Octodon degus | reverse complement strand
GCTGGCATGTGGTGCTGGGGGATTGAACCGTGGTCCCTGTACTTTGTTGAGCTTGTTCTAAGTAGGTGCCTTAGACCACTGAGCCATCTCACCAGTCCCTGCATCTTTTAATCTGTTCCATTGATCTTCAGTCTATTTTTTTCCATGCTGGGTTTGTTGTTGTTGTTATTGTTGCTGTTGTTTTATTTTTCTTCACAGCAGCTTTATAGTATAATTTCAAGTCAGGGATTATGATGCCCCCTGCCTTGCCTTTGTTGCCCAGAATTGCCTTGTTATTCTAGGTCTCTTCTGGTTCTAAATGAATTTTAGGATAGTTTCCTCTACATCTGTGAGATATGCTACTGGAATGTTGATCAGAATTGCACTAAATCTGCATGACAGTTTTAGAAGATTTAATACAGGACACACAATTTATAGGATTATTTTGTTCTCCTGGGCCTGAGCAGGAGCCCAGGATGCCAGCTTGGATTGTTTTATAATATTCACCCAAAAAGTCAAACATAGAAGAGTGCAAGAGATCTGTGTATGCACTAGAGCCCCAAAGAATCCAGCTGGAGTCCTAGAGCCCATGACAAGTGTCCCCTGGCCAAAGACCTAGAACCCATGGCAACATCCTCCACAAGTCCAGCTGGAAGCCTAGAGCCCACAACAAGTGTCCTTTATGAATCCAGCCAAAGACCTAGAGCCCACAGCAATGTCCTCCACAAGTCCAGCTGGAGGCCTAGAGCCCACGACAAGGGTCCTTTATGAATCTAGCCAAAGACCCAGAGCCCACAGCAATGTCCTCCACAAGTCTAGTTGGAGGCCTAGAGCCCATGACAAGTGTCCTCTATGAATCTAGCCAAAGACCTAGAGCCCACGGCAATGTCCTCCACACAAGTCCAGCTGGAGGCCTAGAGCCCATGACAATGTCTCATGACAGTCATGTCCAGAATCTGCACTATCAAGTCCCTAAGGCCAGCAGTGGAACCTAGAAAATCTGCACCAGCAGGATCTGTGCCCCGAGGCTGAGCAATCTGCACTGGAACCAGAAAGCAATGCTCAAAATAAGGACCAGAGCTGCCCGCAAAAGAACAGCAGCCATTCTCAGTGACAGTGAGGACTGGAGCTGCTCCAACAATGAGAACAGCTGAGTTCATATTGAAAAGCCAGAGTGAAAAGTTTCTCCAGGAGAATCAAGAGGGCAGCATCTTCCCCTTCAGTTCTCCTTTTACGCTGTTGGCAATGATCTCCAGATGGGCCTTCCACCCCCAGAGCCATGCTGGTTGGTACAAGTTGCCCATTAACTAGTCCACCACAGGTCTCCTCTCACATAAGGGGAGGGGGGTAAAGTGCTGCTCTGTGTTCTCTCTCTTCAACATGGTTATACTGGATGAATAAGCGCTTCAAGAAACAAAGTAAGGGGCTGGGGAGATAGCTCAGAAGAATAAGCGCTTGCCTGGCAAGCAGAAGGCCCTGAGAGAGAGAGAGAGAGAGAGAGAGAGAGAGAGAGAGAGAGAGAGAGAGAGAGAGAGAAAGAAAGTAAAACAATGTGTTGAATGGTTATAGTTTCCCCACATGTAGAAAATGCAGACTACACCTTGAGGCACAGAGTATATAGGTTGATTGGGAGGGGAGGACAGGAGGTGATTCCAAGTGGCCACAAGGCAAGTTTCAAATGCTATGTGAGTTTCTTATATCTGCCACGCAGTCGCCATATGTTGTCCTGCCTCACTCTACTATGTTTTCCTGAAAAATCAACCCTAAGCAGAAAAGAAATAAGTGACAATTTTGAATACATCTCCAGAACACACATCGGTCCTAGTTCTACCACCTTAGTTAAGTTTCTTTAGTTGGATAGCACAAGAAATACATATAGGAATCCTTTCAGTACAGAGTTCTTCAGATGTGCTTATTTAAATTAGTGGTCAGCAGTTTCTGAATGAGTTGTCAGATACAGCATTCTTGTTTTTGTACCGGTTTTTCTGCAAAGGCCATTAAAATAACCATCATGGTCTAAGTAAGCTACTATGGCACAATCCTAGAACAATTTAAGTTTAGGTAAGATATATAGTGTTCAGTTTAGAATGATATAAAATTTGTTAGCATTTAGGAAAATATGTTTTTGTCTTTCTTAGGGGCTCTATGTCATTAAAAAAATTACTTTCCCAAAGCTTATATTCATATATTACCATTTATTCTAATAGTTAAGTTTGAAAATAATGAACATATCAAAGGAAAATGTGTTTTTTGGGTTTTTTTTTTCTGTTGTTCTTTTCTAGGAAATTGTTTAGATAGAGTCACATGTTCATTTGCCAGGCATGCATTTTCCTCTTAATGCCTGAAACTTGTAATGAAAAGCAGTATTCACAGCATAAACTTGGAGAGTATTCTGACATTCTGCATGTCAGAAACATGTCTGTGATGTTTATGGGGGTGCTTTTTCCTATAGGGCATTTCAGGATGCAGAACAACCTCACAGAGAGCTTGTTTCAAAAGTTCGTTACTCAGCCTACCCTAGAATTCTTTTGGGCATTTGGCCCTCATCTTGAGAAACACTTTCTGAAGTTATTCTTTGTCCTCCAGTTGAATAGTAGAAAGCATATCCATGGTATACAATTTTAAGATGGTATAAGCAATTTACAACCTTATGACCATTTTATAAACAATTTTTCAGTGAATGCCTGTGTTTGATATCTTTCTTGTTCCACCCTCCCCCCCAAAAAAAACTAACCAGTTTTTTAACAATACTATACAAATGATGGGCATTTTTCTTTGATGGCATTTTAGCTTTTATTCAGGGTGGTGTTGTGCCGTTAAATTTTTTAAGTAGGGAGTCCTACTGTGTATATTCTATGTAGATTTGCATTACAAAAATGTTTTAACTGTCTTTTTTAAATTCCTTGACTGTCATGCCCATTCTTTTTATGCTCTACAGAAATTCTCTTAAAAGTGAATGAGGCAGTTTACAGCCAGAACAGTTGGAGTTTTGGTGTTCTAGGCAATAATTTATTCTGCAAAGACTGTTATCAGATCATTTTATGTATATGCAGCCTAGATTTAATTTCAATTACATTGTTTAGTACCCGTACCTTTACTGTATACATTTGTTTTGATTTTTGTCATGTGGAATATTGCCTTGATCATTGTAATGTAATCTATATTTCTGTATCTTCTTTTTCACATTAAAAAAAATTTCAGTAAAACTTTTAATACATATATTAAAAAATGAAAACTGTCTTTGTCAGCACTTAACATAATTACTCATGTAGAAGGTCCACATCTGCAAAAGGCTGCAGCACTAGTGAGGAAAGCAGGTCACAGGCTACATTATGAGTGTTTTTAGAATCCATTCTATGGGAGGCTAAAGCAAGAGGATCCCATGTGAGGTCAGCCTGGGTAACAGTTGGAGCCTATTGGAAGGAAGGAAGCAGAGAGCAAGGGAGGGAGGGATCAAAGGAAAATCAAGCTAACTTTGACAAACTAGTGCAGAAGACTAGTGAGAAAGAGAGAAGGAAGAGGTAAAAAGAACAGAACAAAACAAGAACCACAACAAGGCCAGAAACCATGGTCACACTCATAAAAGCAAGAACAAACACTGAAGGAGAAAAAAAAAAAAAAAAACAACCCAAAAGCAAAACCACAACAACAACAAGAAAAAACAAACAAGAGTGAGAGAAAAAAAAAAAAAACACTTCCAGGTCTGTCTCTGCTGTCACTGGTAGACAATGTATGGAGACAGAGTCCTCATCTGATCTTTCCCAGGTTTTGGTGGGGCAGTGGATAATCTCAGTAAATCTGTATGTTCTAGTTGGGAGCAGACTCCTGTAGCCTACAGCCATCAGCACACCTTGTAAGGGATGAGCTTGGCTGGGAGCCCCTAGATGGAGCAAGCAGCCACTCTAGGTTCTGAGCTCAGTTGGTCCCTCTCCAAAATGGCTCCCAGCTAGTTGTTCTCTGGCACGGAACAACTGTGCCCTTAGCACTCGCTGCCAGCTAGTGTAGTCCTTCACATCCACTGTTCTCACTGCATCTCTCTGTGGAGGCCTCTGTGGTTCCCAGCAGTCACTGCATGTCTGCAGATTTGAATCTCTCCTCCCGTCCAGTAAGTCCCATCTCAGGGAGAAGACATTGCCGACTACCTCCTTTCTCTTTGTTGAAGTTTCTCCCTTCACTCTCTCTGTGGGCTTCAATTCATGCCTCAGATCCTTCCTGGGCGCAGGGGACCCACTTCCCTCTGTCTTGTTTTCCTCCTGTTGCTATATTCCAGCATTGCAAAGGCAACACTGAGAGAGGCTCTTTCTTTGCTGTTTATCATTCTACCATCTTGGTCAATCTCCCCAATCTAATTTTTTTTTTTTTTTTTTTTTTTTTTTGGTACCAGGGATTGAACTCAGGACTTCGTGCTTGCCAGGGAAGCACTTACTCCACTGAGCTGTCTCCCCAGCCCTCCCAATCTAAATTTGAAATCACTCTAAACTGAAATAACCAGCCATTCGCAGTTAAGTCCATTTCCAGTCCTCTCTCCTCTTCCTGGTGGTTGGGGCTGGAACTGTCAGCTCCAACTCCCTGATCATGACTTTTTCTAGAAACAGTTCTCATGCTGAAGCTGTGCAGAGGCTTGGCAAGTGTTAGAGTAAAAGACTTCTATAGCACAGGAAGTGCCAAGGAATTTAGGAGTTGTGTGCCAAGAACAGAGGGGGAAATATCAAATATTTATTTTTTCATGTCACAGGGGCTTTTCATAGTTTAGCTCAAAACAGTGAAAGAAGAAAGAAACTTTTAATACAGTAACAGTCATTAGGCTAAGAGTTTGTCTTTCAGCAGTGTGAAAGTCCAGATGGAATATGTAAAGACAGAGGAATATAGGACAATAGCTCAGAGCAACTAGAGCTCAGCCTCCAAGTTGGGAAGGATAGAAAAATATAAGGCTGGAAGAGTGGGCCCAGGCTGGAAGAATGTTTTATCCTATGTGGGAAGTTGAGTTTTATCTTGAGAATAATGGCACCCATTTGGATGTTGACACGATCAGATTTATGACTAGAAAGGGTGCTCTGCCTACTGGAGGAAGGAGTGTTGGAGAGTAGGAGTGGAGGGGATGAGGACACAGAGTACACCACGAATGGCAGTCAGTTCTCACAGAGGGAGGTGGCAGTGTAGACTAGATTAGTGTCTGAGGTGACAAGAGAGAAGCAGAAGCAGATGTGCAAACCTTGGTTTCTAATACCATTCTCCAACAAACAAACAAGGGCTCTTTAAGGGACATTGTGATCATCACAGGATAAGCTTAGAGCATCTTGTAGTGCTTGAAAGCAAGAAAATACAACACACATACATATACACACTCACACACACACCCAATGGGGATACATCAAAGGGACACAGGAGAGCTCTCAATGGCCAAAGCTACAATAATTGGAGTGACAAAATAGTTTAGGAATGAATTATCATCCAAAGATAACCCAAAATAAATATTCATGTGTCTATGCTAATACAAATAAATTATTAAGTCAATAAATGAGGGAAAAGAGATAAATTTTCTATGCCAGAGGATTCCAAATAAATCACATAAGTAACTCAACCTCAAAAAGGTAGAACATTGGAGCTGGGGAGATGGCTCACTAGAATAAGCACTTGCCTGGCAAGCACAAGGGCCTGAGTTCAATCCCCAGTTCCACAAAAAAAAAAAAAAAAAAAAAAAGGTAGAACATAACTACTTATTTCTTAAGTGTGAGCTATATACATAATGACTTCTTTCCAATCAATACAGAATGAAAAAGCAAAACAAACAAGACACAAACAGTAACTATGGGGCCGGGGAGATGGCTCAGTGGAATAAACGCTTCCCTGGCAAGTGCAAGGGCCTAAATTCAATCCCTGGTTCTGCCAAAAAAA
>NW_004524579.1:26716327-26717512 GCF_000260255.1 Octodon degus | reverse complement strand
AACTTTAAGTCCCTATAGAATATGATGAAAAAACATTTAAAAATTAGAATATATTTTTAAAAATAGGCATAAAGATTTATATACTTCTTATGTTTACACATAAGTCCAAAAATCTAACCAAGCCAGGGAGATGGCTCAGTAGAATAAGCACTTCCCTGGCAAGCATGAGGGCCTGAGTTCAATCCCCAGTTCCATCAAAAATCTAACCATATACAACCTTGAAACAGGACAGTCCCACAATATTCCTTTTGCTATCTCTTGCCTTCATTCATCACTCCCTTCTTTTTGAACAGTCAGCTACCCGAGAGACAGCACAGCAGCAACTGGCATATCATGACAAGCAGTCCGTATTCAGAAAACCAGAATAACAGGCACTCCAAGCATGAAACTACTATTACAGATTACCATCTTCAGTGAAGTTGCTTAGTTCACAGGTATCAGGTTATATAGTTAGTCAAGGTAAGAATCTTTCCAATTAACTGCTAGATTCAAAAATCTTCTGGAGATTCTCAGGATCACTGTCTTGCCCATCTTCTACATATAACTGTATGGCTTGACATTGTCATGTTCCTAGCTCTTTTCTTTTCTCTCTCTTGATTAGTTAGTCCTTGAGATCCTGCTTTCCTTTTACTTGTATTATATCTTTCTATTTGTATTTCTTCTTTGGAATTCTTATACTAGGGAGACTATATGATATTTACACATATGTGTCTGGTTTATTTCACTTATGAGTATATGTTCAAGTGGCATCCACTTCAATATAAAAGGTTCGAGTTTATCATTCTTTATAGCTGAATAATACTCCATTGTGTAAAAATACCACATCTTTTTCCACCATTCCTCAGGTGACCGGCATCTTGGTTGTTTCCAAGATCTGGCTATCACAAATTATGCTGCTATAAACATAGGTATGCATATATCACTATGATATGATGCTTTCAGTTCCTCTGGGGAAATTCCCAGTAGGAGGATAGCTAGCTTGAATGGAATTTCCAGTCTGAGTTTCTTAAGGAGTCTCCACACTGATTTCCATAATGGTTGCATCAGTCTACAATCCCTCAAGCAGTGGAGAAGGGTTCCTTTTTCCCATAGCCTCTTCAACATTTGTTGTTGGTTGATTTCTTTATGATAGCCAATCTTTCTGGGTTGAGATGGTATCTCAGTGTTGTTTTAATTTGCATTTCA
>NW_004524579.1:26702337-26716227 GCF_000260255.1 Octodon degus | reverse complement strand
GGACCCCTAACTTGATTTGAAGAAGCATATTTAAAAAGGCAAGATTTCACTCAGTCAATAAACCTTTAATGCACATAGACTATGTATTAGTTTGAAAAACATTGACCATCTCCTCTATACCAGGCACAAGTCTGAACATTAAGGATGCTTTCTACTGGAGGGAGAAAGACAAAACTAAGCATGTATAAATAGCTCATGTGTGGTAAGTGGTATGAAAAAAACTAAATCAGAGTAGGAATGCTATGAGGGTAGGATATTGCTTTATCAGGGACATGAGCAGGAACAACTCTAGCTAGGAATGTTGGAGCAGGAATGCTAAGGAAATGTAAGGGCCCTCCCTTGCGGTCACTGGAAGAAGAGCTTCCAGGACAGAGTCAGGTGGTTGCAGCCACAAGGTGCCCCAGTGATCACAGCCACCTGGGATTGTCACCCTCCACAGTGAGTGAGGGCCAGCTCTGAGTGAGTGACAGAGCATATCACAGTGACAGGGTGTGACTTCTGAGGGTGAGTCATAATGGGCACTGCAGCTTCTCCCTGGCTGTCTTGGCTTGCTCAATCCTAGGAAATCTAACCCTCAAGTCCTCAAGATACTGTACTGCAAACCCGTGGAGAGACTCACAAGGCTCGGAACTGAAGCTCCAGCCAACAACCAGCACTAACTTGCCAGCCATGTGAGTGAGTCCCCAGGGAAGGAGACTCGACATCCTAATGAGGTTTCATATGACATGGCCCTTGCCAACAGCCAATTGCAACCAGATGAAAGGCCATGAGCCAGAATTGTCTGTTAAGTTGCTCCTGTTTCTTCACACAGGATTATTATTAAGCGACTAAATTTTGAGTGATCTATTACACAGACTTAATAACTGAAATTACCACCAAGTACAAAGAGCTCTGGCACTAATACACTGGTATTTAAAGATTCTAGGGACAGGGGTAGGGCTAAAGTGGTTAGACTGAATGAAGGGTGAGCAGCAGGGACCACACTAAGGACAATGGGCCAACTCCAAGAGATATGCAAGCTACAAAAGGCTTTAAGCAGAGGAACCCAGGTTGCACTGTGGATTATTGACCTTCTTGGCATCAAGAAACAATGCCTGATCCCCACAAATTAAAGTAGGAAAGGGTTTTTTTTGGTTCACAGTTTGTAGAGGTTTCAGTCCAAGGTCAGTTGGCTCTAAGACAAGGTGGTGTGGCAGAGGAGAAAGAGCTCATAGCACAGCTTAAGGAGGGAGGAAGATGCAACCATTCAGTCACACTCCCAGAGAGCCACTTTCTCCAGCCAGGCTTTACCTCCCAACATCACAGTGAGTTGCTAACTCATCAGTGGACTCATCCACTAGCATCATCTCCCCGTGATCCAGTCACCTCCCCAGCATCCCACCAATGGACACCTGAGGCTTTGGGAAGACATCTAGATATGAACTACAACATGCTGATATTTCACCAGGATCCCTATGGCAGCACAGGGCACGGACAGCAGCAGGGCAGTGTCAGTGGCAGGAGACACAGAGCACAGCCACCACATTCCAAGCAAAGCTGCTGGCGATCTGCCAACAAAGGGAAAACAAGGCTTTTCAGGATATGTTCAAGGAAGAGCCAAGGTTTGCTGAGGTAGGACGGGACAGTCAAGAAGGACTCCGAGGTAGTTGGCCTGGACAGGTGTCACAATGGAGTTGTCGTTCACTGAAGGAAATGTTGATCAGGAAAAGTCAAAAGTTCATTTTGCAATTTGACCAATCAAATGGGAGAGAGAATCAGTGATGCTGGAGAGGGAGAATCAAGGATGGCAACAACAGCTTCCTGCAGGAGGAGAGGCTGCTTCTGGCCTGGGTAGACGCGGCCAAGCAGATGTATAGCAGCCACCAGGATCCCTAAAGCCCTTAGAGCCAAGTGGCTTTGCCACTGGAGGTATTATCTTTACCCCTGTGCTGCTCTGCTTCAATGCCCCAGGTAATGTAGGCCAGCAGTGTTCTAGAAATGAGAGTCAGAGGAACAGTGCCCCATCTCAAGTGGTGACCATCCATGAGGGCCCAGAGCTGTCACGGCTTCTAGAAATCCTGATTTTTATGCAAAATCTTACAGTCTTTAAATATTGCAATTAATAAAATAATTGCATAGGCCACAAAAACACAAGAGTGGCCTGTGGGGAGCCTGAGGGTCCCACTCTGTCATCGTAGTTTTGGATCACAGCTTGCAGGCCCTTCATGACTCACCGTCCTCACCTGTACAATCGACTTGAGCATCTCTGCTTGTGTTTTGTGCTTCCCAAGGGGCAGGTGATTGAGATCATGTGACTGACAAGCTTTTTTTTTTTGGTAGAACTGGGCATTGGACTCAGGCTCTTGCACTTGCCAGGCAAGCGCTTATCCTTCTGAGCTATCTCCCCAGCCCCTGACAAGCTTTATTAAGCATCAAGACAACCCCCAAGGCAGAGCAACATCAATGCTGTGGGGCTCATTGACATCACCACAGCCACAAAGCCTGTGGCGCAGAATCCTATCATTAATGCTTCTGGCACCATCAACAACAGTGTAAGCTTCTACCCCGGAGTGTAATTCAAGTACTCTCACTACTCCTTTATTTATTTAGTTAAAACTTACTTGTTTATTTCCCACAGGCCCTGAAGATGCTTGGCTCAAATTAAATAAATTTAAAGTAGCTGCTGTAGGTGATGTAATTCATTCATTCATTCATTCATTCATTCCACCAGGTTTCTTTCCCTTTGGTACGAGTTCCAGGAACACTGTGGCCTGAGTCACTATGGAAAATTCCAGCTGCAGCTGCCGCCAGGTGAGTGCCTACGTGAACATTCAGCTGCCAAGAGCTCAGAGGGAAGAAAACTGAAGAGGCCAAAGGAGAGGAGGATGTCCAGGAAGGCCTTCAGAGAAAAGGCAACAAGTGGGCTTTTTCCAATGGAGGAATTCAGACTGCAGGAGGCAGAGATGGCAGCTGGATGTGACCAGGCACCCAGTTTGCCAAGGATCGAGGATTTTCAAGATATGGGGCTTCGCATGATCAAACTGCAGCAGTCAAGACCAACCCAGGATTGCTGTCATTCTAAGAAAGAATAACATAAAACGATTAGATAGACAAACCAGACAACTTGGCTGTGTGATCTTAGGAGAGTTATTTAACTTGTCTGAGCTTTGGCTTTCTGAGTACTAAAATGATTACCCAGCAGGTTGTAATGGTGAACACCTGTAATCCCAGCACTCTGGGAGGCTGAGACAGGAGGATCACAAGTTTGGACCCAGCTGATGCAATTTAACAAGTAAATGAGCTCCTGTTTGGGGAGCCACTCAGACTGCTTCAAAGCTCAAGGGCATCTCAGGACACCTGAGCATGAGACACCACTTGTCCAGCTCAGGAACACAGCGGGATATAGTTATGAAACCATGACTTTCCACAGGTAACCACACATATGCTAGCTACATCACTATACAAGAATGTAAGTGTAACAACCTGTATAAGAATTATACAATACACAGTTGGCTCTGGCTCTGGCTCTTGTGCTGGTGTGCTCTGTTCTGCTCCATGCTGTGTGCTGTTGTTGCTGATGTCTTGCAAATATGCGATCTTTAACCTTGATATCTTACCCTTGAAAATCTTCCCTGGGCTGGAATTTTCCATGGCTGACACCCTGTCTTAAAATTCTAAAAGGTAGTGGGAGATTGGAGATGTTGCTCAGTGGGAGTTTAATTTTCAGTACTGGATTTAATCTGGGTTTACTAATCTGGGTAATCTGGCTTTTCAGTACTGGGTTTAATCTTCAGCACTGAAGAAAAGAGTATAAAGAATTTAAGGAATAAATATGAAAATTCAGTAAGCATTCAATAAATAGTAACCATTAGTATCAGCATGATTCCTAATAAAAACGAAGAACTGCTTTTCTGATGTTCTCTGTGCACTGTGTTCTGTGCCCAGGCTCCCACAACCAAGCAGCTGCTCTGACAGAGATAGCAATGTGGGCTGCTCTTAACGGAAGACCACTCTGTTTTCTGAGGCTGCATGCAATGCAAAGGTCTGGGAACACAGTCAGCCAATGAAAGGGTTGCAGTGAGGAGTCAGGCTGTGATCCAGCTGCAAACCACCCCCCTACACACACAGTCAGTGTTCCACCTTCACAGCAGGGCTGTCTGCACAGACTGTGAAGGCCCACCTGCTGCCCTGAGTATTTCAATAGGTTGCAGGCAGCCCCTTTGCAACACCATCCAGTATCTTGACTCCTCCTGAATTAAAATCAAGGAAGCGATAAACTACCAAAATGGCCAGAAGGCCCTGCTGCCTCCTTAAGCTGTCCTGTCTCCTTCTCCTGAGACTTCGTGGTTCTCTGCTCCTGGCTGCCTCTCTTGTGGCACACCAAGTCACAAGTGTAGCTGAACAGCAGCCGCTGCCTCTCCCTCTTGCCAGCCATTGCTCCCCTTCCCCCTCTAGGAGCTGCTTCACTGTCCTCCCTGGCTTTGTAGTGGCTGAGCTATCAAGGCACCATTCTCCACTCCAATGTGAGTGCAGACAGACAGACAGACAGACAGAGGGATGCCCCTCGAGCACTCTGACCATTTCAGAGGATACTATGGCCTTTTGCAAGGAGAGAGAAGGCACCCTTGAGTGGCTATATCAGGAAGGAAGGGATCTGAAGACTTTATTATATCCAATATTCATAGCAAGAATTCAGCTCTCCCCATCACTGAAACAGGCCTGCAGCCGCTATATGAGTATCACTCCCCAGCTACTTCTTGGGTTTTAGTCTAGGAGGGCTCCTTCCTGCATATTTACTCCCCTGTGCTGCACCACAATCCCTGTTAAGATAAAGACACACTGTAGTACACTCAAAAATCCTGTAAATCTATTTGAGATTTTAAGATACTGAGTAGTGTGGACAGTGTGGCCATTTCCAACAAAAGAGCAATAAATCCTCAGAGCTCTTAGCATGGCATACTTCCAGACACCAGTAGTTAAGAAAGACCAGCAGCAAAAATCATCATTCTAGGGGCCGGGGAGATGGCTCAGTAGAATAAGCACTTTGCTGGCAAGCTCAAGGGTCTGAGTTCAATCCCTGGCTCTGCCACACACACAAAAAAATATCAGCACCCAGAAAAGGCAACCCACTGTAGCTAGCAGCAGTAGAGACCAGGACCCAGTAGCTGACATATTGTGTCTGGCACAGGTCGGCGTCAGATGGTGACAGCTGGCAGCAGGAGTACCAGCAGCTGGCTGTGTCACCTATTGGCATCAGCATTACCTGTGTCATCTGATGACATCAGAACTGCTAGTGGAGCTGAATTTTGCCAATTTGTGATTTACATCTGAATTGAGAGAGAGAAAAAAAAAGAAAAAACCTAGGCTTAATTAGCAACACCACCCCTTCCTCAACAAATATAACCCTTTTAGAATGACTTTTTCTTTCTGTAAACATAATACAGCTTTGCTGAAAATAAATTTAGAATATCAAATACACAAAAATGAGAAAGTAAAACTCAACATTACAATTCTACAAACTAAGAATAACCACAGAAAGAGCTTGATATCTGTTTTTCCAAATGCAGATGAGAAAGAGAAAGAGAGACAGACAGACACAGAGACAGAGACAGAGAGACAGGGATAGAAAGATCTGTTCTTCCCTTTCTGTCATATAAAACTGTGGTACTCTATCCAAGTAAAATTTCTAAATCTAATGATGACCAGAAAGCATGTTTTAACTCCAGAATCTTAAGCAATCATTTGCTAGGAATTTCTCAAAAAGTTATTCTTTCTTCATACAAATACTTTCCCTTCCTCCTTGCTTTTACTTTTCTTTTTGTTTCCTTTCCTGAAACAAGTTAAGCAATATGTAATTTTAGAAATGCCATTCTATGGCAAACATTCTTGCAGCTAACACTTCATGATTTCAAAAGGAAAAATTCCTTGAAATAAGAATTACTTAATGCTAGAGTCGTGCTTGGAATGCCTGTCATTCTGGTCTTCTAAATAAGTACTGCTTGTCATGTCATATCAATTACTGCCGTACTGTCTCTCAAGTAAGTGATTGTTTTTTAAAAAGGTAATAAATGAAAACAAGAGACAAGAAAAAAAAAGTCATAGGATTGTCCTGCTACAATGATGTATATGGTAGGTTTCTAAATTTCTGTGTAAAAATATGTAATTGTTTGTTCCTATTTTTTAAATATTTTTTCTTTTTTCTTTTTTTCTTCCATTCTGTAGGGATTTAAAGTTTAACATATCAATACTTGATGGAAAATACCTGTTCCATGTTATGTCTAAGATGTGTGATATTCAGACAGTGAGGCTCAATTGCCTATGTTATAGGGTAATAATATCATTAAGCTTCTCTCTTGGAGGGTTAACAACTTAAGTTTGCAGACCAAAAATTAGAGAAAAAGAAGGGCTTCAAGGACAGCCAAAATTTTGGCCCTATCCTTTAAAGATCAATGAGGACTCAGGACACAGGAGAATCTGTACTGTAACATCCTATAACTCAGTTGTGTCCCAAATTTTCTGATCAAGGAGATTATGGGGCCACAGAGGAAAGTGATTGATGATGTACAGTGTGCCTAAAGAGAATCACATGGAGAGAAAACATTCTCTCAGGCTTTCACAGAGAGCAAACTGGTCAAGCAATGGCTGTGACTCATCCACATGGCTGACACTGACAAAGGATCTACAAACTGTGATACAGGGCTTCAGAGTAATCCCTGAGGGGATTTTACTGAGCCTGTCAGATACAAAAGTTACATTTCTTGTTATATAGGTCTTGCTTTATCTTGGTCTTAACCATCCAGCAGAAAAATATAAAAATGAGGTATAAAAAGTACAGCCATATTAATATGCTGAGCTGTGAAAGGCTCAAATCAACAACTTCTGACATTGCCAGTCCTACGGATGACCCACTACTATTATGGACTACTGGACTATACTAGATTATTTTGCTAAATTCACACACCTACAATATTTAAATGGCAATAGAATACCCATCTCTGACAAAAGTAAACAAAAAAGAGGGATATAAATGAAGGACCATTTTGTAGGTGTATATATAAAATAGTTGGGCTAGATATACAGCTACTTTCTCTCAATTCAATGAGAAGAAAGATTAGTACTAATAGTGTTTGTGGACAAGATATCATGTCTGCATCTTTTACTGTGAATAACCACTAAGAAGACAACAATATGCAATGTACTAATTATTGAAACTGTCCTACTAATCGGTTTTGAAACTGTCTCATTGCTATTTGTTTCTCAATAAAATTAATTTTACAAAAAGAATTACTTAAAAGATATGCAAATGTTCACACTTTTGATTGCCAAACTTCCTCAGGGATGTAAGCCCCAATTTAGATGTAATTGGTAACATGAGCCCCCCACCACCCTCACACAGTTTTTGTCTATTTACTTACTTCCTACATTTTTGTCTATTTATTTGCTTTTTCTGATACTGGAGGTTGAACACAAGTTCCTCACATTGATCTACCTCATCAGCAAATTTGTATTATTTTATTTTGAGAAAAATTCTCAATAAATTGCCCAGGATAGCCTTGAACTAGTGATCCTCCTGCATTAACCTTTAAGAGTGCCGAAAATGAGGCAAAAGCTGATGCCATGGCTGCCCTGGGCAGTGTGAAGGTCCGATGTGAGTCAGTCAAGTTTTGGGGATGATGGCCAGCAACAGGGATAAGACTGAGGTCTGCATCTAGGGTTAGTTTGCATTGGAGCTGTCATCACTGTGTGAAGAAGAGACTTTCTAAGGCTCACAGTCCCGACAAAAATGTGATGTGGTGGGCGGGGTCTGCTCACTTCCAAAAAAGAGGTAACAGCTGGAGATATAGCTCAGTGACACATGCCTGCCTAGCAAGGACCAGGTCATGAGTTCAATTCCCCGTACCAGAGAGAGAGAGAGAGAGACAGAGAGAGAGAGAGAGAGAGAGAGAGAGAGAGCGCCAGAGCCCTGGATAGAAAATGTGTATTTCAGGGCCCAAGATACAGCTCAGCCATATGGCTGGCACTTGCGAGGTCCAGAGGGGGAGGGGAAGGAGAAAGGAGGGAAGAAGGAAAGAAGAAGGGGGGGAGAATTATCTTATTGGATAATTAACCATGAGAGCTATACCACTGTTGAAATGTGATATCTAAATTTATATTATTAGGGGCCGAGGCGTAGCTCAGTGGAAGAACATGCGTCTAGGGTGCCTGAGGTCCCCTCTCCTGGGTTGCATCCAGAGAAACAAAACTCCACACAAATATATTCTATCTGCACAATCCAGGAAAGACATGGACATCCTAGTCTGAAAGCACTACGAGATTCAAATGCAATACTGTTCTCCAGAGACCATACTATAATTGTATAGATAAAATCATTAAAAATATGTGATAGGTTCCAGCCTTGGTACAAACCGCTAAATTATCATGGCCCTGATTCTCCATGGCTGAACTAATCAACAGCTTATCTTCCCAATGACCACGTCCCCCTCCTTCCCCACTCCAGCCCTGGATGCAACTTCCTTTTACCTTTCCCGCACACACAAGGAAGCCTCTTACTTTTATTTGAGCTGTGCTCAAGTAAAAAAAAAAAAAAAAAAAAGTTGTATGTTAATGGATCTGTATTTACGAAACTAGTGCAAAATTTGGGGGAATTTTTAGCACTAATAGTCCATATTATTTCCCTGAAACACTGTTTCCTGAAAGCAATTCAAATATTAAGAATTTTCGTCTTCTCATTAGTTCGTTGTGTGTCACTAAACCCGCCGCCCCTCAAGCTCCGCCCCCAGCAGAAGTCCAGAAACTCCCATCCTCCCTGTCTCAGGTCAGATAATCCGCCCATTTCCCTGCCCTCCATCCAATCCTCTCCATGTCTTCGGAGTTAGTAAAGGCTTCCCTTCCCCTTATTTCTGCTTCTCGACCCTGCTGATAAAAGCTATCATACAGGACTTTATTTTATGACTGAACAGTATCCCATTGTGTGACTATATAATGTTTGTTTATCCTCTCATCCACTAATGGATATTTGGTTAACTTTTACTTTTTGGCTTTTGTGGTAAAAAGAAAGAAAGAAAGAAAGAAAGAAAGAAAGAAAGAAAGAAAGAAAGAAAGAAAGAAAGAAAGGAAGGAAGGAAGGAAGAAAGGAAGGAAGAAAGGAAAAAAGGAAGAAAGGAAGAAAGGAAGAAAGGAAGAAAGGAAGAAAGGAAGAAAGAAAGGCAAAAGATTTTTTAAGATCTGAAGAGAAACCAGAGTATGACTTTTGTGAGCCAATCTTTTTTTTTTTTTTTTTTTTTTTTTCAGTACTGGGGATTGAACTCAGGACCCTGCGCTCGCCAGGCAAGCACTTTATTCTACTGAGCTATCTCCTGGGCCCCTAAAGGCAAAAGGTTTTTTGTTGTTGTTGTTGTTCGTTTGTTTTTTAGAGAGAGTCTCACTGTGTAGTTCAGCTGGCCTATACCCACTATGTAGCTCAGGCTGATCTCAAACTCATGGCAATCCTCCGCCCCAGCCTCCCAAGTGCTGGAATTATAGGCATGTGCCACCATGCCTTGGCTTTTATGAAGAATGGTGTAAACATCTATGTACAAGTTTCTGTGCTTGGGTATTCTCTCTCTCTCTCTCTCTCTCTCTCTCTCTCTCTCTCTCTCTCTCTTTGTATTTTTAGGGAAGGGTATACAGGGTATTCCGGGTCTCATAGTGATCTGCCTATTTACAGCCTCCCAAGAGCTGGGATTATAGGCGCGAGCCACCAAGCCCAGTCTCAATTGCCATCACACCCCCCCCGGGGGTAGGGCCAGCACAGCAGGCCCGGGGATCAAACCCCTGACCCCCGTGACTGCTTGCAGGCACTTTAATCCACTGAGCTATTTGGCTGGCCCTTAAATATTTTTTTCATTCAGTATTTAGTCTCTTCACTTTCTTGATAGTGTCTTTTGAATCCCCAAAATTTTTCATTTTGATAAAGGCTGATTCATGTATTTTTTTTTTCCTTTTGTTATTTGTGCTTTTATTATCATAGCTAAGGCACCATTCCTTACTCCAGGGTCATGAAGATTTACCCCCATAATGTTAGCTCTTACTTTTAAGTCTCCAACCTGTTTGAATTTAGTCTTTGTCAATACTGTAGGAAAGACCAACATCATTCCTTCACCTCTGATTCCCTGTCACCCCAGCACCATTTGTTAAGAGGACAACTCAACTTCCCCTATTGAATTCTTGGCGCTTGAGTCTTCATTGGCTGTGACTGACGGAGGGACCAAAAGCCAAGGGAAATTCAGAACTCCTCCAAAGCCATTCCCAGGTACAGGGTCCCTTTCCTGGACCTGATGTGTCTGGTGGCATTCCCACCATCCTGAGCTGTAAGGAACAGTGCTGTCACTTCTCCAGACTCACTTGTATTTGAGCTGTGCTCAAGTATAAAAAAAACAGTTGTATTTAACAGCTCTGTATTTACAAAGCTAGTGTAAACTTTGGGGGAATTTTTAGCATTAATAGTCCATATTATTTCTCTGAAGCACTGTTTCCTGTAAGCAACTCAAATATTAAGAATTTTCATCAGACAGCTGACCTTTCCCTGGAAGTAGCTGCTCCCCTCCTAGTGGAGCTGGACCGAGTCCCATTAGGGACCATGCAGTGAGAGACAAATGTCCCACTTCTGACAGCCCACTGACTCGGATGAGGCCACGTGGGACACCTGGCGCTGGGTTTCCTTAGATGTTCCTGAGTCCTGAATCTTATTCTCTGTTAGAGCCACAGACTGGCAAAGATCCAGTCTTTCTAGACTTGATCTAGGGTAGCCTTCGTCATCTATGGGTAGCCTTCGTCATCTATGGGTAGCCTTCATCATCTATGCCTCCACACTTTCTTTGCAGCTTTACTATGGTGTTAATCATGCTGAATTGTAATAAGAGTAATAGTTAACAAACATATTGAGAATGCATTATGCTTGAGGTACTGATGTAAGAACAGCATTCACTCTGTAGTGAGGCACCATGTTTAGACCTGTTTTACAGATCAGCAAATATACTGTTGAAGTATATTAGAAAGATCACACAGCTCATAAGGATTCAGACCTTTGACTCTTGCTCCAAATTATGACTGGCTTACACACCCAGACTGTAACCGTGTGGAGGACACCTTTTGTGCAGACACCTGCACTGCTTTCTGAATGCCCACCATGAGTGGGTTGAAAGCTGCTCGGGAATCATGGGCGTTTTCAGGAATTAGTGGGTGGCAAAGCTGGAAGCAGACCCAGAAAACTACTAAACCAGCTCTGTATGTTACACAGAAGGAACACAAGACCCAGACAAGGAAAGTAGAAAAGTTGGGACCAAAATCCTAAGCATTATAACATCCTTTTCCCCCTTATGCATGACGCATTTATTGCAAAAATGTCTGCATTATTAGGACTGTCCTTGACAAGCAGGGTCCACTCCGCATCTTTGGTGGAAACAGAATTTGTCTCTTTCCCATTTACAGTCCACCTACATGGCTCTTCTGCACAGGAAGCCAGAAGGTCACAGCCAGCCTCACCCACTGTGCCTCATGCTTGCCTGGCAGGCTAAGAAATGCCTCCTCAGATTACAGGGATATTTCATGACCTATAAGAACAATGGGGCAGAATATTTCAGATAAGGATCTCATGGAGATTTTGACTATAGATTCTGCCAGTGTTAGACCAACAGTTGGATTTCATGAAGTTTCCTATACAAAAGTAGTAAACTGGTTTCACCACAATACCTATTTCCTCTATAGGATTCCCAGCATTGGCTGCCATTTTATTGCCCTTATCTTGAGAACACACCTGGAGTTAAGAGATTAATTTCACTATGCAAACAGTAGTTGCAAGAAGGACAATCTACCTGCCCAAGGCCGTTGATCAAATTTATAGCAGAACTGGTCTCACTGTGTCAGGATAAGCACCATTTTATGTTTTCCTCATTTCTAATTTGATCTCAAATCAAAATCAGACCATTGGATTGAAAGCACAACCCACAGAGACTTTAAGTATCTACACATAGGTCAGTAGGTCTCAAGTGGTGGCAATGTTAATGCTCCGGGGACATTTGGCAATGGTGCTTATTAGTACGTTTGCTGTTTAACACTCCTGGACTGGAGTTTCCAGCTCCCACCACCAGGAAGGATGCACACCTGAATGTCAATCATGTCAAGTCTATAGATTCTAGAGTATGAGGAGGGCAGGTAGGAGGACATATACCAGAAGTTATTCTAGATTAATCCAAGGAAACACTAGGTTTAAATTGCTGTCTTGGGTCCAAGCCAGGGAGACAATTAGAAGCCCCAGCTTCAGATGGCTTGAGTGCCTGTGTGAGGAAGGATTGCTTACCTTCTTAAAAATATCCTGTGCAATTGCCACTGTGCCTATCATTGCTGAAGCTGACAGCCCAGAAGAAGTATTCTCCTAAGGAAGTAAGCATCACTGCCCCTCTTCCCCAGCCCCAGCTTGGCTAAGATTTCCTCCACACTGGGGAAGCATGGCATATACACAGAGGACACCAAGTCTCTGGGATCCTCCATCCCTTCTATTTAATGCTGCTTTCCCCAGGACAAAGGAGGCATCTCTCCCACTGCACAGGAGCATAGCCCCCCATCTGTCCTTGTGCTCCCTCATCAGCGGGAGAAGGGCGCCTTCAGGAAGACTTCCTGTGGGAAGTTGGCAATTCTCCACCCTCCTCCTTCCCTGCCAAAGTATTGCATTTGGTTTTTTAAATTTTTTATTTTATTAGTAGGTTTGCTATTTATGCAGTTTACAGACATCCTAGGGAGTGGTTGCATGTACATACCACAGAGTGTTTCATATTGTTTTTAACCTCCAAAATGATACAGGGAACCTCCAAAGGATGCAGACAGAAAAATTGATCTTGGGGTAGATGACCTCCAAGTGACACAGGAGAGAAATGATCTCCCAGCCTAAAAAGTACCTGGGACAAGTTCATGTTCTCTAAAGCTGAAGAATGAATTTTAGGAACAAATAGAGGTTATGAGCACAATATATCTATTGAGGGAAAAAAAGCTCCTGTCCAAGACAGGTACAGGAGAGGGCCGCTGAGGGGGTGGTCTCAGGGAAGTTGTCTCTTCCAGGGACTTTTATAAAGTAAAACCATGTAGTGAGGCAGGTCTAAGGTGGTGGCAAAGACATGGGAACTCACTTAGGTGGGCATGAGTTGGGACAAAACTATGGTCAACCAATGAGATTACAAGCATCATTGGTCAGGTAAAATAGATTAAATCCAGTATCAAATGGGAAGTGAGTCATGTAGCAAATGGGCATGAATATGGGACAGGGTCTCTTCCTGTTGGGAGTTGGGCTAGTGATTCATTTGGGCTCTTTCAAGGTGATTGATACCTATTTAGAATGTCAATCCCTGATGCCCATCCCTAGGGAAGTATGTAGCTGTGCTTCCTCTTTTGTCTTGGTCTTGAGGTGTGGCCCATATGGAAGTATCTGTCTCTTCCAAATTGCAAAGTCAACTTCTCTTCCATCTTGTTTCCTTGAGGGCCTGGCCCTGTGGACTGCCTATAATATTTCTACCTAATTCAGCTGCCTACAACACCAAGTACCTTTCAGTTTGGAAAATCATTATCCCCTATACCATTTAGAAGTCATCCACCAAAATCATTTGTTCCCCTGTATCAAAAAAAAGTACAGTTTTAAACACTAGTCCTCATCAATACATTGATTTTTTTAAAAAAAAGAAATGTTGTATGTTCAAATTTTTAAAATTATTCCAACAAAAGACAAATGACCATTCATCCCATCAAATTACTACATCTCACTTTGAAAACAATTATTTCTTTTTTAAAAAATTTATTAGGGCCGGGGAGATGGCTCAGTGGAGTAAGTGCTTCCCTGGCAAGCGCAGGGCCTGAGTTCAATCCCTGGTTCTGCAAAAAAAAAAA
>NW_004524579.1:26688657-26700027 GCF_000260255.1 Octodon degus | reverse complement strand
TCAGAACTGGGGATTGAACTCAGGCCCTTGCGCTTGGCAGGGAAGCGTTTATTCTACTGAGCCATCTCCCCAGCCCCTAACCCCCTTCTTTTTGAACAATCATCTACCCATGAGACAGCACAGCAGCAACTGGCATGTCATGACAAGCAGCCCGTATTTGGAGACAGTTATTCTTGCCACATTGTGAAAAGGTTCCAGAAGTCTTATTTTATGTGGGTCTTCAAAAAAAAAAAAAAAAAAAACCAACAACAAATACTGCTGCTGAGTGCCGTCCAACTGAAAGGTTAGCTCATGAGAACAAGACTCTGTGTGTTTGTGTCCTAATCCACCCTATTCACATTGTCTGGTACCACCTGACTTCTGGCTCTTCCCCAAAGACAGGATGACCATAAAAGGCAAACATTTTGAATCAATGTAGGACCCTCAGGCAGCCCCACCACTACTAAAGACACCCACAAAAAGAGTACTTCTGGAACTACTTTAGAAAGTGGCAAGTAGTTGGACTGGGGAGATAGTTTGCTAGCATAAACTCCTGGTTGGCAAGCACAAAGATCCTGAGATTGGGTACCATGCCAGCCTGGAACATCCCCCCCCAAACTATGTGCATGCCTATAATCCCAGCACTAGGGAGGCTGAGACAGAGAGATCACTACAAGTCCAAACTGCATAGGGAGACCCTATATCAAAAAAAAAAAGAAAGAAAGAAAGAAAGAAAGAAAGAAAGAAAGAAAGAAAGAAAGAAAGAAAGAAGAAAAGATGGGGGCCTATGAGGTAGCGCAGTAGAATAAGCACCTGCTTAGACATGTGCAGGGACAGGTTTTTTTTTTTTTTTTTTTGGTAGTACCAGGGATTGAACTCAGGATCTTGTGTTTTCCAGGCAAGTGCTTATTCTACTGAGCTATCGCCCCAGAAAAATAATGTTTTGCCATTGTTGTTGTTTGTTTGTTTTATATTTTAGGGAAGGATCTATAGGGTGTTCAGGTTCTCACTACTAGTTTGGACTCATAGTGATCCACTTGTTTTGCAGCCTCCCAAGAGTTGAGATTACAGGCGCACACCACCATACCCAGTCTCAGTTGCTGTCTCAGTGCACTCCAGGGGTAAGGGCTGGCACAGCAGGCCCAGGGATTGAAACCCTGGCCCCTGTGCCTGTTTGCAGGGGCTTTAATCTGCTGAGCTATTTGGCTGGCCCAGGGACTGGGGTTCAATCCCAGTGCTGGGGAGGCTGAAAACAGGAGGATCACTACAAGTCCGAGCTACTAGTGAGACCCTGTACCAGATACATTTTGAAAAGAAAATGGCAAAGGCAAAGAGATATGGGTAAAATGAGGTGGAGTATTTATAAAGGGATTTATGGTATTGCGTCTTTTACTGTAATAATTGTTTAAAAATTTAAGCATTCACTGATCACGCCACCTACATAGTAGCAACGTATTTCTATTTCAATAGATACATTGACTCCAGGCATCATCAGCATTTCCATGTAAAGGCACCGATCAGACATGCCATCTTATTAGATAATTAGGTCTCAAGCTAGAATCAGGGAATCAAATGATCTTTCCTTGCTAAGGGCCTGGTTCAAAGGCCTGTTTTGTTCTGTGATCATTCTTCGTCACTCAGACAGCATCAGTGGAGCTCAAATGATACAGAGGCCAGGGCTACTAAGGGGATAGGACATGGGGTCCTACCTGCATGGGGTACACAGTCTATGTGGCCTTAGACCATAGAATAAGGCATTGACCAAATTTTGACAGTAATCAGAATTCAAGGATGGGGAATTCTCTGTAAACTGCACTACCAAGCATCTCACTCTAACTGGGTAATGCGGGCCCACCAAGAACATACAGCAAGGTCAAAGCCTTGAGGCTTAGATGAACCTGCTTAAAGTATAGCTGGATCCTTTTCAAGCTCTAAGTAAAGTCAGGAAATCACACAGAAGCACTACGCAGAACTGATGGTTCTTCCTGTCTCGCTAGGGAAGCTGCTGCAACATTCAAGCAACCCTCCAAAGGACCAGTAGTCTGGCTCCGCACACAGCACGACATGAGCTCCCCCTTGGAAGAAGCCAGCAGGCCTCAGCCAGCTCCCTCAGAGAATAGATTGGAAGGGCGCCAGCTTCACAGGCTACTGTGGCAATCCGGGCAGAGGGAGGGAAGGGAGTCTTGGTGGGACTGGTTTGCCAATAATTAGGGAGATAATATGCAAGGGAACAGACGGCTTGGTTGGAGGAGGCAGCCAAAGCTCTCCCTCTTTCCTCACTGGAGCAAGAGGTGGGGGTTCTGGAGTGTTGTCCCCACAATGGCACAGGAGTGAAAGCAGGCATGAGGAAGATGATGAATTGGTGATGGATGTGACTAACTCCAGGGTTCCGTGGGATGGTAAGGATGCTGTAAAGCGCAGGCCAGCTCCAGGCTGTGCTCAGCTTTGTCTCCTAGAACTCAGTGGAGTAGGAGGAAGTATCAGACTGCAGACCAGACTGTCAGAGCTCCACCTGAAGCCCTCCATTCCCCAGCTGCGCCACCTCTCTGGGCCTCTCATTCCTGGTCTCTGAGATAGGGGTGACACTAGGACAACTGCGCAGGGTGCTCATAAGCATCAGAGGACAATATATGCATGGTTGCTGCACGGTGCACAGCCCAATATGACACGGTGCCCAGTGAGCACTGGCTGTGATATTCCAAGGGGCACTCACTAGATATTTACTGAATGATCAGGCCAGTGTAAATATAATTCAAACCAATTGTAAGAGAAGATGAGACCCAGAAGGACAAATACTGAGACTGGGTTACTCAGACTCAGAGAATGAGTGGAAGGTGGTTGTGGGCAGGGCTGGGGTATGGAGGGATGGGCAGTTCGTGTGCACTGAGTGCAAGTTCTGCAGACTGTAAGAGCTCTGGAGATGAACGGTAAAAAAGTAGCACCAACATATGAATATAGTAGATGCCACCCAACTGTACCCTTAAAAATATTACAATGGAAGCTTTATGTTATATGTATTTTACCACAATAAAAATAAAGTTTAAGATGTACAAAAATAGAATAGGTTTGATAGCACCTGCAATGCGATGAGAAGAAGGAAAGAGGGTAAGGGCTGGCCAAATAGCTCAGCGGATTAAAGCATCTGCAAGCAGGCACAGGGACTGGGAGTTCAATCCCTGGGCCTGCTGTGCTGGCACCACCCGTGGGGAGTGTTGAGATGGCAATTGAGACTGGGCATGGTGGTGCACGCCTATAATCCCAGCCCTTGGGAGGCTATAAACAGGCCGATCTAGTAGTGAGACCCTAAACATCCTATAGACCCTTCCCTAAAGATGCAAAAAAGAAAAAAAGGTAGATGAGAAAAGATATTGTAGATGGAGGTGCTTCCCCCAGCACTCTGCACAGATGAAATGTGTATTAAGAACATGGTCTGGTTCTAAGATTTTAACCATCCCTTTTAAAACCCTGGCTTTTCTGGCTTCTCGCCAGTTTATCAGAGTAGGGGCTGATCCATGGACCAGATCGGGGCTGGTTCCCAAGGGGAGCATGTGAGTGAGCGCCAGCCTCCTGGGAGCTGCCCCTGGCCTCAGGTACTACCACTGACCCAAGGCGACCTGACAGAAAAAAGGAGAAAGTATTGCAGGAACTGAACAGTGCTACAAAAATGGCTTGGGAACAGAGGCTCCATGTAGAGACTTCTGCCTCTCCGTCCTGCCTGGGGTACACCAGGATCCTTCAAGAGACCCTCATCTGCTTGCTGCCTTCCCAGTAAACCTGGCTGTTAAGTTGGGCACCAGGAGGTACCCTGTCCTGCAATATTCCATGGGGTTGGGACTCCTGGTCCCACTTCCAACATACTCAGTAACACACATCCTTTTCCATGATGCCAACAGAGCCTGTAAAGGACCCTTCTTGTGACTGTCCAACCATATACATCCCATTCTCCCTTCCCATCAAGAAATAAAACAAAAGGGAGACAAAAACACCACCAGACAACATGAGCCTCATGGTGTGGTAGCACATGCTGGAACACCAGCTACGCACTCAGGAGGCTGAGGCAGAAAGGTTATAAGTGCAAGGCCAGTGAGACTGTCTCAAATTAAAAAAACAAAAAAAAAAATAGTGGGGGAGTAGCTTAGGGACAGTGCCCCTGGGTTTGATTCCCCACTGACACACACACACACACACACACACACACACACACACAGAATAATTCAACATATATCTCTTCAGTTCAACTAGTGACAGCCAGCTCTTCTGTCACTTCTAACAGTAGCCACCGGTTTAAGCAGCTGTGTGGTCACCTGCACTTGTGTGTGGGCCTCTGTTGACCATTCTGAGCACATGGGAGTGAAAGGCTGAAGGCTGGGTCTCCTGTGGTGTATATCTCCTGCAGATGCTCCCAGGATATGGATTAAAGTGCAATCCCAGCAGCTGCAAGGTTGAAAACAGGAGAATCATTATAAATCTGATCTCTTTATACTCAGTCCTAAATTCATTTAAAAAAAAATTAAAGCACAGACCCAGAAGCCCTCCAGGGAGCCCCAGGTACACTTCCTCCTCAGGTGCCTCGCACTACATAGCTCTGCCAAGGCAGTGGGAGGGGATGAGAAGGCAGCAATGAAGGGCTGGGGTAGACCAGCCAGCCTTGTATTCTGGATCCAATTTGAAGGGAGGAAAGATAAACTCCACACGAGATCACTTCAGCAGCTATGAGCAGAATCTAGGGAGCCAGTTGAGGGAACCTTGGAAGAGTGCCCTAGATTTACTGAGCTCCCTGACTTTGGCCCAGGAAGCCAGGTCCTAGCTGCACACTGGAGTGTGGCTACCTGCCTCGTGGGTAAGGGTGCTGGGTGCTAGGTCTTTCTGCCCTCCTGGAAAACCACAGTGACCTTTCCCGCAGCTTGATCCTCCAGTGGCCTCTCATCAGGAAGGACTCATGTCAGCTTGGGCAGAATCACAGGTTACTTTTGCTTTGGTTTCCTCCCAGTGTGCCAGCGTGTCACTTGCACCCCTGCTTCACCAGTTGCCTCTCCTCATCACCACCTTTGCCCTTAGGAGAACAGCAGCTGCAGAAGACACTGTGTTCCAGACCACACTGGTGCTCTGGTGCCAGAGTAGAGCAGAGCAAGCACAAAGTGTGCAAGCAAAAGTGGACCAGGGGAAAACACCAAAACATGACCCGGGCAGCACCTTTGCAGATGACCACAGCCTCAGCCAGATGTGCAGGTCCTTTGCCATCTGCCGGAAGCCAAGTACTCAGCCAAGCCACCTAAGGATGAGGTCTGTCAGAGCAGAGTCCCTCACATGCACACAAGAGCCACAGAGTAGAGAAAGCTGGAGACCCCAGGGACAAAGGTCTCCGGGCAGCTGCTGGTCCAGGCTGGAGTTCTTCATGATTTATTGAACTTTGTTTCCAGTTCTATAAAACAAGGCTACTAAAAACTCATGGGTTTTTTGTATCAAAAGAAAAACAAAAAAGTGTTTCCCAATCTTAGTTGTAATTATGGCAACTCTTATGTAATTGCTTGATTAATCAACATGGACTTATTGATCACCTACTGTCTACCAAGAATGTTAAGCAGATTGCCTCATTTCATCTCCACAGTAGCCCTCAAAGCAGATCTTATTGTCCCCATTTTACAGAAGAGGAAACTCTGCTTGTGAGGTCCACTGATTGTGGCAATTTGCATGCAGGTGTAGGAGCCTCAAAGTCCATGCTCTGCACTGTAGGACTCTGCCGTAGTGCTCCAGGAAGAAAGCAACACAAGAGATGGGTGCACACAGAGGGAGCCATCAGAATCTGGTGACAGTGGAGTAAGGTGTCACTGAAAGACACCTGCTCGGGCACAAGCCGTTAGCCCTCCTTGGAGAGTGCCTGGACCTGCCCGCACTTTGGAGCAGGAGGGAAGACTTGTCCAGGTCTCCCATGGCGGGTGGGAAAGACAGGCATGCAGGAGACAGGAACCAAGGCCCAGTGGCCAGTGAGGCCTGGAGCCTCCTGGAGCTAGGGGAAAACAAGGTGCAGGTAAGGAGCAGGAAGAGGAAACTAGAGCTGGGAGGCGTGGTGGGTCACAAAGACCCACAACCCATCTGTGGGAATGTTCTTGCCTTCTAGAAAACTTGATGTCCTCATCTTCAGCCCAGGGCGCTTCCAACTTTGCCTTGATCTTCTGGAGCCCTCCCCATCTCTTTTTTTTTCTTTTTTGCAGTACCAGGGATTGAACTTAGGACCCCTCACTCGCCAGGCAAGCGCTTATTCTACTGAGCTATCTCCCCAGGTCCCCTCCCCATCTCTATCTACCCACCCACCCATATCTGCAGAGGCCCAAGTGCCAAATGAGGCTGTGTTCTGTGATTGTAGGTGGGGTGAATGGGGAGGGGCACTGTGCAGTCCACTACAGGGCAGGAGTGGAAGTAGACAGAGATGAGACGGCAGAAGTATCAGGGGACACACATGGGCCCTGGACCTCATCCAGGGACAGGTGTGAGACAGGCACATGTTTGGGCCAGAAAGTTACAGGCTAGAATTGAAGCTTTAGAAAGCTATGCTGACTGCAGAGTAGAGAACTGATCAGGTGTAGCCAAACTAGATATTGAAGAACAATGCAGGCTGCTGTCCTTGGTGAGCCAGGTGAGAAATATTCATAGACAATTAGGAGATAGAATCCACAGGTGTGGTGCTGAATTGGAATAATGGAGAATGCAGGAAAGGGGTCACATATGTACCCAATTTTCTATCTTGAGCAATCAAAAGGAGCACAGGAGAGGGAGCAAGAGCTGGCAGGAGGGTGAGAGATCCAAGCGGGCTGCCAAGAAGACCAGACTGGACTTGTCAGACTTAAATTCAAGGAGATCTTGGGGACTGAGTATGAGTCCACAAAGGGTTCCAGAGCCAGGAAAGGAAGTAATGGCTCAGGGAGATTACATGGCATTAAGAAGGCTCAGATTAAACTCAGACGAGCACCACATGTCAGGGTCAGGCAGGTACAGACCTAGTAAAAGACCCAGAAGGATCCTGGGCACAGTGGCACACACCTATAATGCCAGCTACTTTGGAGGTTGAGGCAGGAGGATTGATTGCAGTTCATAGCTAGTCTGGGAAATTTAGAAAAACCTTGTTTCAAAATAAAAGTTTCTGAGGATGTAGCAGGGTGATAGAGCACCCTTAAATTTAATCCCCAAATACAAAGAAGAAAGAAGAAGACAGAAAAGAGGAGGAAGAAGGAAGAAGAGAAAAAGACCAAGCAGGAGGGACAGAAAGAGAACCGCAGCTGAGATATTCAACCCCGGCCTGGCCCTGGCCTGGCTTCTCTAGCAGGTCCTTCCCACCCGACTAGAGCAGGGTAGCACCTTCCCTTCTTCAGGCAGCAGGAGGAGGATCGTGTCATAGGGTGGGCAGCCCCTCTTACTAAGCCAAGGATGTCCCATGCTTTTCTTATCTAACTATAGTCTGAACTAGGCAAGAGGAAGTTTTCAGTCTATCTCCTTCCTCTTTAAATCTAGCCCCAAGCCCATAGACTACCCAGAGCCTCCCACTGTGTCACTCAGGCTGAGACACCACACTCAGGCTGATCTTTCCAACACAATGCTTTTGCACCAGGGGCTGTTCTCACATGGGACCAAGGCTAATTTAAGCTGAAAAGTGTTGTAAATGTAAAATGCTTGCCATATTTCAAAGCTATATTAAGAAAATAAATATACCATAACTCAGGAATAATTTTATGTTGACTATATAAGATAATAGTTTGTATCTACAGAGCTAATCATAGTATTAAAGTCAATTTCACCTGTTTCCAGTTTTCCACGTGCAGGAGACTAGAAGTCAGCTCCATCTAAGGCTCGCACCATGGTTCCACGGAGTGCTGCTGCTCAGAGTGTTCCCAGAGGTCAAGACTTACCCTAGATACCAAGTAAACATCCCTCCCCAGAGCCCTGCTGCACATGGTCAGGGGAAACAACAGCACAACCTACTCTGTGCCTGGTGCTTCGTACATTTCCATTTTATTTCTCATCACTCATAATAGCTCTAATTTTCTTCCCTTAACCAAGATTTTAGGTGAAAAACTTCAGAGGCCAAGTTTTGTTTTGTTTTGTTTTTGTTGCTAGGGATCAGACTCAGGACCTCGGGCTTGCCAGGCGGGTGCTTGTGCCGCTGAGCTATCTCCCCAGCCCCTGGAGGCTAAGTTTCAGCTTACATCTATTCAGTTCCTGAGTCCATAATTTTCCAAACCCATGATGCTATTACACCTAAGGGTTTAGGTAATGCTCCCTCTCTCTCAGATAACAATCATTCACATCTCCTCACTGGCTCCAAATTAAGGCCAATACTCCAATACTCTCTTAAGATTGACTTTTATTCTTTAAATTTCATTTAAATGTGTAAAATAGGGGCTGGGGAGATGGCTCAGTGGAGTAAGTGCTTCCCCGGCAAGCACAAGGGTCTGAGTTCAATCCCCAGTTCCGCCAAAAAAAAAAAGGTGTAAAATATAATGTAAGCACATGGCAGGAAATTACAAGGCCCACCCTTCCTCCTCCTACCCTACCCCTGTCAACCTCCTATGTATCCATCCAGTGATAGAGAAGACACAAACACAAGCCAATGTGTATGGACATACAGTCTCCAAAAAATTCAAACAGTAGCAAATTATGCCCCTATTCCATGTGCTGCTTTCTACTCTTAACATTTTATCTTTAAGATCCTTCCCTTTAGGGGCTGGGGAGATGGCTTAGTGGAATAAGCACTTCCCTGGCAAGCACAAAGACCTGAGTTCAATCCCTGGCTCTGCCAAAAAAAAAAAAAAAAAAAAAAAAAAAAATCCTTCCCTTTAATTGACATAACTTTATAAGAGACAAAGTCATATTCAAATCAGGAAACTGGGCTCAGAGAAATAGTCATGTCTGCAGCAGCAGTGACGGAACGAAGACAGCAGCTAGGCCACGTGACCCCAGCCAGAGCTTGCTTCCTCCTGGTGGCCCCATTTGTGAGAAGGTAGAAATGATCCTACCACCTGGGAAACTGACATGGAGGTTAAAGAAGCTCATGAAACAGGGAAAGCACAGGCAAACAAGAGACGCCAGCATTATTATTACTGATGCTGTTTTTTCTGAGGCACACCAGGGTAGAATTTTGAGCAGTGTGTGGGAAGGACAGATACATTTGGCTGCGGGAGGGGTTCCTCCTTTCAAAGCATGCCACAAAGGAACACCCACTGCAGTTAGATCCTGGCCTGTCCCAGAGCTGTTTGACCCCAGGAGACAGGCTCTGGCTGCCTGTCTTGAGCAGGACGTTATGAAGAATTCAGGGGCAGCTGCCCGCTCCCTCCTCAGTCCCTCCTCTGGCAGGCAATAGTTGACCATAGGCCCAGGGCGCCAAAGTAAAGCCTCCCTGGGCAGGAGATTCCACTCGCAGATATAAATATAGACACTGGCCCTGGAAACCTGGAGGGTGGTGAGTGGAAAACCTTCCTCAGCATCAGAGAAGCCAGTTGTTTACATGGGATATGCCATAATCTGACACGTTCCAGGCCCTGGCTCAGGACCAGTGTGGAGACCTGAGGGGCTGATGAAGCCATTGCTCCAGCCCAGATGCAAAGAGCAGGAACCTGCTCTTGCCATGAAAAACAGAGACCTCAGCATGAGAGGGCTGGCCCAGCAACCTGGCTTTTGCCATCCACAGAAGCAGCCCTATTAGTTAAAGGTTCTGTGTCATTTTTCCCTTTGTGATCAAGCCCACGCCCTTAGTGTCTGGAAATTGCTTCTCTTTGCTGCTCTCTTGAGGGACTTGGAGGGGAAGTAAATAAGAAAAACAAATCTCTAGGACAGAAAAAGCAAATCCAGATTTATGCCATCTGGATGCAGAACACTGATCAGCTCTAGACAGGCCCAAGGTGTCTTCACCCCGCTTCTCCAAGATGGCGCTCTGCTCCAACAGGAAGGGAGACTCCAGCTGTGTGCACACAAAGATGGAGCATGCCTAGCAGTTTTCTGGTGCTTGTCAAAGGCCGTGAGGTCCACAGCCCGCAGAAAGGCTACCTTTCTTTGCCTGGGCTCTGCAACTGGTCAAGCATCATGCTGTCTCGACCCAGGGAGATGGACGATAGAGCCACCCATCCTGTTCATAGAAAAGGCCTGGGGAGCATGAGAAGATATCCCCCTAACATAGAGCTGAGGGTTTCTCCCAGCCTGGGTCTGAGCAGGTGGCAACCTAAAAGGCAAATTGAGGCACACAGAAAAGAAAAGTGTGTTGAGCCAAAATGCGTGCAGAAAACACGTGCGGTAGTTTCCCAGACTAAGCAATCCCAAAATAGCACCCAAGAGGACCGGGTTTTTATAGATTGATGGGGAAAAAATTAAAAGGAGGGTACAGTACACTGGTTATTACAATTGCAATGGTCAACAAGAATGGGACACAGCATTGATGGATGGTCTCTTTAGTAAAACATTACAGAAAGAATTGTGATACACAGGAAGAGACTTACACTGGGCTTATTTATTATCTTTATGGTGCCAAGAAGTCAGCATACACATGCAGTACTAGATCTGAATGATCTAGGTGGCTATAGTCTGTTATCTCTGCTTCCTCCTTCTAAAGAATTTTGTGACATTTGAAATCCTTTCTCAGAAGTTTCTTAAAAAGTTAGTTACATACTTACCACACATCCAAGCATCCTACTGGTAGAAATATAATAGGAGAAATAAAAACGTATGCCACATAAAATACTTACAGTTTATAACAGCCTTTTTTATAATTGCCAAAAAATAGACACAGCCCTTCCAATAGTAATGGCCACGTAATCATCAAGATAGTGAGATGCTACTCAGCAATAAAAAGGAGAAGGAGTGAGATGTTTGCCATCAGGATGAATCTTATGCTGGGTTAAAGAAGCCAGACTCAAAAGCCTCAGGTCTGACTTCATTGCTATGATAATCTAGGGAAAAAAATGTCTAATAGCAGATGAGCTACTTCAAAGGTGGGAGCCAGAGTCAAAAGAACTAGAGTCAAACAGCACCAGGGAAACTCTGAGTTCATGGATCTGTTCTCTGTCTCAGCTGTGGTGTGGCTTACACAGTGTCTGCATTTTGTAAAGCAGGTGAATGTCACTACAGAGGAAGAATTTCACAGTATCTAAGTGGTAAACTTCACACATTCACCTAGATCAGAGTAGCCATATCAAAGTGTACATTCCATAGACTTCAAATGCGACAACATAAAAGCACTAAATTATGCAAAACATTCAATGGCCTTTTTTAAAAAAAAATTTTAGGGAAGGGTCTACAGGGTGTTCAGGGTCTCACTACCAGAACGGACTTGTAGTGATCCGCCTGTTTACAGCCTCGCAAGAGCTGGGATTACAGGTGCATGCCACCATGCCATCTCAATTGCTGTCT
>NW_004524579.1:26684665-26688037 GCF_000260255.1 Octodon degus | reverse complement strand
CTTGTTCTGGTGTCTTACTCTAGAATTAGTTTAACTAGAGATTCCAAAGCTTTTTATCAGCACTCACACACTCATTCACTTGCACATTATGAATGACAGTAATTCTTAAATCATTTAAACTAACCAGAAATACATAGACTATCTCAGTTGGGTACAGCTTTTTCTTTCAACATTATGTTGTTTTTTTGGTTTTGGGGTTTTTTTTTTTGTGTGTGGAACCGGGGATTGAACTCACACCCTTGTGCTTGCCAGGGAAGCGCTTATTCCATTGAGCCATCTCCCCGGCCCTCAACATTACGTTTTTGTGTACACCTACAGACCCTGTGCTGACTCTCATGATGCAGAAAGGTATAAACTATGACTGGTTTTCACTCCAGGTCTTTAGAAGTTTCTTCATGTCCAGCTGGGTATGGTGGTGCACACTTGTAATCCCAGCACTCTCGGGGGTACAGGCAAAAAGACTGCAAGTTCAAGCCCAGCCTGAGCAACTTAGTGAGATCGTGTCTCAAAATAAAAAAGGGCTGAGGATGTAGCTCAGTGAGCGGATCCTGTGCTCAATCTCCAGCACTGAGAAAAAAAGTTTCTCCATCTCAGATACAGCCTCTTAGTCTCATTGCTTTCAGTAGAACAGGTCCTTTAATAGCTTCTACCACCTTGTTCTCAATTCCCCAAGACTGTAGCTATCGTGGAATGGACATGCCTGACAGGCAAGCAAAAGCCATCACTGATTTTCCATCTTCATAGTCCTTAATCACTTTTAATTTTGTTTCTGGGTCATTCACTCATGTAGCCTCTTATTGGCAAGATTAGCAGTGAATTTAGCATAGTTAGGGGAACGAGGCATGGTGGTACACCCTTGTAATCCCAGCACTCAGGAGGTTGAGGCAGGATGGTCACTGTGAGTTCAAGGCCAGCCTGGCTACATATGTGAGTTCAAGACCAACCTACACTACATAGTGAGATTCTGTTTCAAAAATAAACAGCTACGAAAATGCAAAGTTAAAGGCCATGATGAATAAAGTAAAATGAGATTATGTTTAATCTCTGATGGAAATGATGTAATCAAGAGACTCAGTCAACATGAGACAGAAGAAGGTGCTGGTGTCACAGTGCTTCGCAGTGAGCTTTTTTCTATAAATTGAAGGAATACACACTAAATCAATAATAAAAAGGATAGCATAGTAAGCACATAAAATGGTAATATGAGCATGTACTATCATTATCAAGTATTCCATAGTGTACGTAATTGCATATGCTTTCATTCTGTATAACTGATGGTATACTAGGGTTGCTTATATTAGCATCACCAAAAACACGTGAATGAATGTGTTGCATGGAGATACAGTGATGGCTGTGACATCACTTGGGATACGAATTTTTCAGTTCTAATATAATCTTACACTAAACCATGTCGTGTATGAGATGTGCATAGATAGAAGGTGGCACTGGGCTGTTAGCCTTGGCAATCCAAGATGGATGCAGCCATGAGGAAAATCCAGGTGAATTAGAAAGGCAAGGGTGAGGAGGAGGGAAGGAGGGAAAAAGAAAAGGGATTGGAGGGAGATCAAGCTGATGAACTTAAATGAAAGAAGGAAGAGTGCCTAGCCCTTGCCTAAGACTGCCTGTGCCTACATACCTCTCCTTAGCTGAGCTGTCTCTCTGCTATGCAGCTGGGTCTGCTTAGCATTTCAGTCCCACCAGGCAAGAAAGAAAAAGAAAACTTCAAAACTCTCTTCAAGAGACACATGATGCCCTTGTCACGTATGGGCTTGGGACCAGCATCACTCAGCCCTAACCTGGTCATGCTCCAGCCAAGATGGAAAAATAGACTTGCCCTTTTGTGATGGGCTGCCTTTAGACTTCAGGTCCAGGAGAGCCCTGCAAGAGCTCTGGGGGAGGACCTCAGGGCAGGAAGGGCCCAGGGAAAAGAAGCAGGCCTGAACAGGGCTGATATCTTCACAGAGACCGGAAGTTCAAGGGTCCCAAGGCAAGCAACTAGTTCCCCAAGGATCTAAAACAAAGCCAAAATCATTTTCTGACCAGTTTGTCATTAAGCCCAAAGGTTTACCTACTGCAAGCTTCACTCTGCACAAGTTGTTAAGGAGAAAATATAAGGAAAACTTACATAGCACATATGAAACCCTCTTTGAGTGTTCTTTACTTTTCAAGTAGAATATTCTTTTTTTTTTTCCACTTTAGCAGTTTTTAATTAAAGTTGCACAGAGGAGGAGGACTTTATTTCTGCATCTTCCCAATCATTTCTTCCCTGTATTTGCCCTTTTCCTTTCCTACTTGGCGAGACTTGCCTTTCTGTCCCAGGATGTTTCTGTGGTCCTTGTCTAGTGTCAGCCTGGTGATAATCACCTTACTGGGATGAATGCCCACACAGACAGTTGTGCCATTTGCCTTGCCCCACTGTACCCATCCAAGGTGTATGACATATGTCATCTTGTAAACCTGGACTACTTTGCTAGTCTGTCGATCTTTATGGTGTCCTCACATAACCTGAACCTCACTGTCCTTTTGGAAGAGCATAGACTGAACACTGTATTTCTGTCTCAGCTCTTTGGAAAGGGGAAGACATAATCTTCCTGCAAATGTGAAAAGGTGCAGTTGAAATGCCTTTTACAGTTCTTGCTTTGGTCTGAAGTCACAAAAGGATTTTAAAGGAAGGAGATCTACACATTGCTTCAGTTCTGCATATCTCAAAAGGAATATTCTTATTTCCCAATGAAAGCTCAAATTTGTAAGCTCCATTTCCTGCTGTATAATTTTTCCTTATATTTTCTCCTTAACAACTTGCACAGAGCTAGGCATGTCCTACCTCACTGCCACCCAGAAAGAGGAGAGTGGTGAGCCCCAGAGGAAAATTCCAGTGAGCTTGCTAAGTCTCAGCAATGCTCAGAGGGATTCCAGACCAGCCAATCCTGGGTGACTAACAACTTAGCTGCAAGACATGTAGAATGTATCTTCAGGTACCTCCAGGAGGAGTGTGTGTGTGTGTGTGTGTGTGTGTGTGTGCACTTGCATTCTCCTGGGTATAGGGTGTTGGGTAACGTAGTCCTGATGCCCTAGCCCATCAAGCAGCCAAAGCATGCACTAATCATTGCCTTTGAGGTGCCTGTGAGCAAATGCCCTTGTGAGAGGTCATTATCCCCATGAACCCTGACATCATGGTCATAAAAGAACTGTCCCACATACTCCCTCTTCTCACAGAAAGTCCTGCTGAAATCAAACCCCAAAAGTAGCCTGTCTATGCTTTAAGCTGAGCAGCAATTTTTTGTCATGAACGCCTAAATCCTCAGTGCACATGTGTTGATGTAATGGTGCAGGGGTCACAGAAAGACCGATCCAAAAAGGCTACAGTCCACA
>NW_004524579.1:26681311-26683920 GCF_000260255.1 Octodon degus | reverse complement strand
GCTTCTGCATGATTGTTCCCTTGAGTAGCAGCCTGCTATCTGAGGCAGCAGGCAGGCTGTCACCAGCTGCTGCCTCCCTGGCTGCCTTCCACCTGGCTGGCTCAGAAAGCTTTGAGAATCAAACAGCTCTGCCTTTCCAGCTTCTGTTGCTACCTCTGGTCCTGCAGCAAGAATAACAGTAGTTTAGATGAGGCCTCAGGCCCCGGCTGGGCCTGTCTGTAGGGCATGGGAAGAGGTGAGGGCGGCCGCAGCATGCCACTGTTAGTGCATTCTTGGTTACCAGAGCAATTGCCATAGGAGGCCTGGAATGGTCAGTGTGGCCCAAGCCCTGCTGCGTCCAGGCAGCAGCCTAGAGCCAACATTTGCATCCTCAAGCTCCCTCCACAGCCCTGACAGCCTCTGTTCACCACAACACCCTGTATTTTTGCTCACTTCTTCGGTCTGGAAAGTCTTCCACAGTCTCTCCTACATCTCTAAGTTCTGCTCTTCCTTCCAGGGCTGGGCAACTCTGCTCTTCCGATAGTCCGCTGTGCTGTGCCACAGCCCCACTGGCCTTCTCTTGCCTCCTCAATTTATGGCCCAAATCAAATGTATCAGTGAGTGCTTACTAGAGAAACAGATTAAATTAAGGTACATAAATATATAAGATCTACCAGGTAGGCTTGCAATGGCTGCCTGAGGGGGCAGCTATGGGAGGCACAGCAGGGTTTTCTGCACGCTTGAGAGTCGAAGGCCCGGGCAAAGGGTGCAGGACTGGAGCTCACTGTGGAGCCTCTCCACATCAAGAGGCCAGAGAGTCTGCAGTGCAAAGCTGGAGGGTCTGCTCTGGAAGTCTCAAGAGTGTGCCAGAAGCCAAGAGACACCCAGAGGAAGGCAAAGATGGAAGCTCCTCTAAAGAAACACCACTGAGACTTCCTGCTCTATGCCCCTTTATTCCATTTGGGGTACAAGCCTATTGCTGGTGCCCCTCAGGCTGGGTCTTCCGTCTTCAGTAAATTCACTCAGCTGCCCCCAGAACTGAACTAGTCTAATCAGCTGGGCTCTTCTTACTCAAGCTGACACAGCAGCTAACTATCGCTTCAATTACCCGGAACATCTCATCACATCCTGATTTGTCTTCGCTCATTGCTTCATGACTCATCTCCCCAACAAGATGGTAGGCCCCACGGGCTGCATATTACTTAGGCTGGCACTTAGTAGGCCTACAAGGAGCAAAGGAATAAAAAGCCAAATGAAGAAAGAAATGTATTGCTTTGGTCACAGCAACGTTTTCTTTCGATGCCAAGGAACCCAGAGAGCTGGGCTTTCACGGAGACAAAGCTGCAGATGGTCTCACTTACTCTTCTCTCCTGCTGAGACAAAACACCCAACACCCAGAATTAAGGCTGGCAAGGTTTATTTAACTCACAGTTTGTGGAAGTTCCAGTCCATATGGGGTTGATGCCACCACGGGGTGGCATGGCACAGGGGCGACAGAAGACAGCAAAACCAACAGCAGGGTGAGGGGGGCTCTTTTCCTTCCTTATAAATTGTAAGCAAGCTACCCAGCTTGCATTTCTTTTGCACAGACTCAGGATGTTTACAAAGTGAGGGCCCTAGCCCCCAGATGAGTCACTTTATTACCTTCTAAGCTTCTCAAGTTGATACAATGTATCAACTGTAACAGGGAGACACCAAAACATATTCCATTAGGAGTAGCCAGTTACCCAGAACAGCTGGACTGCCTCCCCTGTGCCCTGACTAAGGAGTACTGGGACTATAGCCTGTCTTCTTTGACTTAACTGGGATGATAGGATGTGGCCAAGTGAAGCTTTACTCCTGTCAGCGGCAAAGTCAGGGCCATGGTTCATGACAGCTGAACACAACAGAGATAAGAGAGGCCCAAGTTATACTGTCTTAATCAGAGAGTACTTGAAGGATACACAACCTGGAGTGACAGAGCAAAAACAAAATTTGGTTATCTAAGGGAGACAGAGAAGAGGGGCTCCCCTACTGCACCATTGCCAGCCACACTCCACCTCTCCAAGTCTGCTTCCCCCACCCAAGAAAGGAAGAGACAGAGGATGAGGTGAGGAAAAGGACTAAATTGAAGATGGATATTGATTCAAGGGTTTATTTGAGAGCTTATTTTGGGGCTGGCTACATGAGAATATAGGATAGCCCCCTGTTTGCACTACTGACCCCAATAAAGACAGGCTTAAAAAGCCAATAGGAACTTAAAGAGGAGAAAAAAAATTAGCCAGCCTCCTTCACATAAAGAACTTCTTCCTAGAATATATAAAGAATTGAAAAAATCAGGTCCACCAAATTCAAAGACCCAACCCAAAAATGTGCATCCCAGATGAAGACAAACTTCTAAAATGAAGAAATACAAATGTAAAATAAAAGTAGGGGAAAATATTCAGCTTCATTGGTCATTCAAGACATGCAAATTAAAGCAACACCGAAATTCTATCTCCCTCCATAAAGAATGGCTTGGGGGTATCGCTCAGTGGAAGAGCATTTGACTGCATAATGAATAACTATTATCAAGAAGTCAATCAATGACAAGTACTGGAAGGGTTGTGGGAAAAAGGAACCCTTCTCCACTGTTGGTGGGAGTGTAGACC
>NW_004524579.1:26679423-26680546 GCF_000260255.1 Octodon degus | reverse complement strand
ATTAGGTTCTTTTCTTTTTTTCTCTCTTTGAAATTAAAAAAAAAAGCCAACAGTGGACCGGGGCGATAGCTCGGCGGTCTAAGTACCTACCTGGCAAGCAGAAGGACCCAGTTTCGATCCCCAATACCACATGCTGCACCAGCCCAGCACCAAGCCAGCCACCTAAACTAGGTATGGTGGTGCACACCTGTAATTCCAGTGCTGGAGAGGCTGAGACAGGAGGACAACTATGAGTTCAAGCTGCGTAGCAAGAACCTGTACCAAATAAATAAATCAATAAAAGATCTTTAAAAAACAATACAAAAAAATAGGGTAGAAGAAAGAAAGGAAAGAAAGAAGATTTAGAAAGACATATAGAATATGAGCTATATTTTTTTTTACACCTGGGCTAGGGTAGGAGCTTGATAATGGTCTCTCCACAGAACACCTTCACTCTCAGAAGGAAGTCGGAAGCCAGGGGCCAGGCACAGAGTAGCCTATGTAATGCCAACTCCTTTCTGCTCCAAAATGTCCCCTTTGCACCATTTTGCACCTCTGTCCTACCTGTGCTTATCTACAGACAAGAGCTGTGCTTATCTGCTGGTGTAGAGGGAAAGGGCTTGGCAAGATGATAGGACAATAGGGTGTGGCCTTGCCCAACCCACACGTGAGTACTCTGAATGGGCAGGTGAGCCCAGGGTCTCAGGAAGGAGAGCTGGAGCCATTAACCTGGAGCTTGCCATGTGGAATAAAGGCCCAGGCCTGGTTTTCCAGCAGCAGCAGCCTCTTGTCCAACAGCTCAGGCACTATGAAGGCTTCTGCTCTGGCCCAGAGCCCTTGTCCCCCTGCACAAGCATTTCCCATGGTACACAGCAGTTTGCCAGATCTGGTCCTTTTGCTATCCCTGAGTTTTCCAAGGAAAGGCACAGAAGACCAGAGGGGTCCACAGGTAGGCCCACTTCTGCTCCCCCAGAGCTAAGGAAGGGCTTAGCTCAGGCTGCTTCCCACACTACTTGGACTTTCTCTGGGAGGGAAGGTAGTAGTGGAGGGTAGTAGAGGAACAGTGTAGCCAACTAGTTTGAAGCTCTTCTGCACCAGACTTAGACATAGAAATTAAATGACAGTGATTCTCAAAACTGGCCAG
>NW_004524579.1:26677530-26678158 GCF_000260255.1 Octodon degus | reverse complement strand
ACCGTGGCTGTGAGCCACAACCCAGGAGTGAATTCTTCCTGAATCATCCACACTCTCCTAGAATGATGCCTTCTTTCGATTCATTCAAAGGGATGATCTCAGAGCATCAGTCTCCAGGATCAGGAACAGACATGAGCCAGGCCAGGAGGAATAACTTAATAGAGGACCAAGCTAACCAGTCTGTGACAGTTAATTTTATTTTCCAACTTAGCTGGACCACTATACCCAGACATTTGATCAAACATTCTTCTTTTCTCTTTTTCTTTTTTCTCTCTTTCTTTCTTTTTTTCTTTCTTTCTTTCCTTCCTTCCTTCTTTTCAGAGATGGGTTTCTATAGTTCAGGCTGGCCTTGAACTCACTATGTAGCCCAAGCTGGGCTTGAACTCACAGTAATTCTTTCTCAGCCTTTGGAGTGCTACAATTATAGGCATGCATCACCACATCCTGTTCAGTCAAACATTCTTCTAAATGATTCCGTGAAGACATTTTTAAAATGAAATTAAGAACAGACACAGAGTGCAAGCCCGGTGAGTGAGTGAGATGACCTAGGCCACGGGATCCTGAACAGGCCCAGAGCGCAGGCCTGGCGAGTGAGTGAGACGACCTGGGGCCAGCGGGATCCTAAATA
>NW_004524579.1:26673775-26674875 GCF_000260255.1 Octodon degus | reverse complement strand
CAGGAGGCACTAACTCAAATCTGTTATCCTCTTGTAAAGCTACTAATCCATCACGAAGGCCCTACCTTGATGACCTTTCTAATCCTAATTACCTCCCAAAAGCTCTGCCTGCATTCCATTAACATATGAATTTGGGGATTCTTCCCAACACTTGAACTCTTGGGAAACACACTCAAACCATAGCAAAGGCATTGACAGAAACAAATATGGAGGCTACTGCCTCTTCAAGTGTCAGCTTCCTGAATCTCCTGCCTGCTGGCTGAATCTGAAGATTTTGGACTTGCCAGCTTTTATATTGTGTGAATCATTTCCTTGAAATGCTTCTGTCTATGTAGGCATCCTATTTGACCCATTTTTTGAAGGACCCAGCCAATACACAGCTCAAGAAACAGGAATGTCCACACACCACAGGCCCACACAAGCAAATCCTTTACTTCTTTCCTTATTTTTGCGTTTATTTGAGAAAAAATTCAATGGCTAAGTAGAATGTACTTGTTTACAAATATACTTTAGTGGAAAGCGAGAATTTAAGGATTAGACAGTGAAGAGAGGTCAAGTAAATGTTTGTTTTTAGAAAAGGAGAAAACGACAGGGGCAAAGCCATACATTTATATGCACAAGATGCTTAAGGCAATGATCCTGAGAATCTTCAGCAGGCTTTTGAAACTAGTAGTTAATTGGTAGGATTCTCAGCCTGACCACCTATATATGCTGATACCTGTGAACTAAGCAACTGCACTGAAGATAACGACGTGTAATACTAAGGTTATGCTTGGAATGCCTGTCATTCTGGTCTTCTAAATATTGCTTGTCATGTCATACCAATTACTGCCATACTGTCTCTCAAGTAAATGTCTGTTTAAAAAAAAGGACAATAAATGAAAACAATAGATGAGAAAAAAATGTCATAGGACTGTCCTGCTACAATGCTGTATATGGTTAGATTTCTAAATTTCTGTGTAAAAATATGTAATTGTTTATTCTTATTTTTAAAATTTTTTTCTTCATTTTCTATAGGGACATAAAGTTTAACATATCAATACTTGATGGAAAATAACTGTTCCACGTTATGTCTAAGATGTTTGATATTCAGACAGATA
>NW_004524579.1:26652706-26657105 GCF_000260255.1 Octodon degus | reverse complement strand
AAACCATGTTAATGACCATAAATAGATGTATTAGTATAAATATATCCTGACAGTATATATTCTATAGTATATACCATATACCATATATATATAAACAAATGTTTGTTTAAAAAGCCAATACATGTATATTAAGTTTTAAATGAGAGGACCAAATTTATAGAGATGCCAAGAATTTTGATCATCCCACATGCCTAAAATTCTAGATATAATATATGCTATATAGAAAAGCACTTATTGTTACCTTCCATCAGTAAGAGACAAGAGACGGGTTTGTTAGCCAGTGGTTTAGGACACACTCAAGTATGGAGTACGGGGCCAGCCAGATAGCTCAGCAGATTAAAGCGCCTGCTTAGGCAGGGACTGAGCATGTCATGCTGGCCCTACCCCCAGGGCGCACTGAGACAGTGATTGAGACTGGGTATGGTGGCGCATGCCTGTAATCCCAGCACTTGGGAGGCTGAAAACAAGAGGATCACTACAAGTCTGATCCTATCTGTGTAGTGAGACCCTGTAGACCCTGTAATAAATACATTTTTTTAAAAAATGAGGTCCAATTGAAAAACAAACAAGCATGCAAGCAAAAAATCTGTTCAAGAAATCAAACAGTAGGGGTTAGGGAGATGGCTCAGCATGAGTGCCTGCCTGGTATGATCAAGGTCCTGAGTGTGATCCTTGGTGCTGGAAAAAGAAAAAAGAAATAAAAAGAATGGAGTCCAAGTGTTGTGAGAAATGGGGCACATCATGGTTTAGAGCTGGGAACCTCTCTTGAAGGGGTGCAAAAGGCCAAGAAAGTTGGCCCACACCTGGAAGGGTATTGTTAGCCCATTCTAGAGGGATAGGCTTTTTTAAAATAGGTGATAGAATAGTCTTTGTGTTTGCCCATGCTCCTTTCTCTTAGGGACAGGCTTCTGTACCTCATTTTTGGACTTTCAGTATTTTTAAAAATTTGGGGGATGTGATGGCTCAGGTAGGAAAGGGGTCTAAAATTAACGAAAGGAACACTAATATGAATCACATTGTACAACTTTAGCTGGGTCCTGGAGGTCATAGTTTTCTTAAAAATACAATTTCTTGGGGCCAGGGAGATAGCTCAGTAGAATAAGCGCTTGCCTGGCAAGCGCAAGGGCCTGAGTTCAATCCCTGGTTCTGAAAAAAAAAAAATCTTAATTCCTATTTTGTTTCCTTTTTACTTATCTTTTATTTTTTTCTATCCCCCCTCAGCAACCAGGATGCAGAGAGACAAGGAGAAACCCTGGAAATGAACACACCCTTCCAGGTCGCAGGCACAGGAGCCATCTCCTCTAACTAGGTCCAAACTCTTCACAGCATACATAGTTAGCGCTGGGTTCATCAATGGATTAAGCCATCAGTGAGTATAGAGCTCATTGATCCAGTCACCTCCAAAAACCCTGCCTCTGGGTACATGACACTTCGGGGGACACTGTAGAAGAGAAAGCCCTGGCAGGAAAAACTGTCCTCATGAGCTTTGGCCTAGCTGTGGCCAAACATACAAACAAACACATAAGATTCTTGCAGGGAGAATTGGATGGAAAAGTCATTGAAGACAGCTACACAATCATGATCCATCACAGCTGTGTAGACCGGTGCAAGGGAGGAATCAATGTGGTGTGACTAGTGTATAACTGGAAGAGCCCAGAAGTCTATGATGGGGGCTCACAACCCCGAGCATCTACAAAGCCTTATCACAGCCATGTGTTTCCATAGAGTAGATTTACACCACAAGTTTAGCCTGAGCAGGTCCTTTGCTGAGTGGCATGGTTGTCCCATGCAGTCCAAGTCTGCTGCCCCTAGGATGCCTTCTACCTTCTGTTCTGAGGTAAAATATCCCTCAGGTGGATGAAGTTGCCCATCACCACATTAAAAAGAAAGAAGAAAAAGAGTAAAAGTCATCAGAAAGTGCTGGATGTATGTCTGTAATCTCACTTACTTGGAGGACTGAGGTGTGAGATCCCCAAATTTGAAGCTAGCCTGGGCAATTTGGCAGGATCTTGTCTTAAAATAAAACAGGCTAAGAAGCTAGCTCAGGGACAGCACACTTGCTGGGCAAGGACCTGGATTCAAATCTAGCCTTGAAAATAATCAAAAACAAAAAAATCTTCTGAAGCAGCTCTGTGTTTATTTGTAACAGGGTTTGAGCTCAAGACCTTTGCACTAAGCTACATTTCCAGCCCCCTCCTCCCTTTAATTTTGAAACAGGGTCTCACTGGTCATTATGTTTCCCAGGCTGGGCTTTGAACCTTCCATCCCCCTGTTCACCTCCCAGAGTACTGAGATTACCGGTGTACAACATTACACCCAACAACATTTCTAATCTCCTTGTTTAAATTGTTCTCTGGGTGAAACTGATAATTTTTTTTTTTTTTGAAACTGATAATTTTTGAGGCTGAATTCTTTTTTTTTCTTGGACTCACAAAAGAGACCTTTATTTATCTAGGGCAAAATGTACATGGTCATGTCTACAGCTATGCATTTAATTGTGTCCTTGAAAACAATTAGTTGAAAAAAAATTCTAAAAATAACAATTAGTTGAATGTATTTTATTTCCCATCAAGTTTCAAGAAAAAGAAGAGTTCGTTTCCCCTACCCCCGCTTTAGACACTGATGTGTAGCTAATAACTTTTGAATACATACGCGACCCTAAAGAATTGTACACAGCAGATTCTGACTCAAGACAAGCAAGGCATCACATGCAAATTAGATCCAGTGCTTGCATCCTATTGGGCTCCAAGACTGAGTATCAGCATTAGGAGCATAAAGGGGGCTCTGGGAAAGGCAACTCCCTGGAGCTTCCTGAGTCAGGGCTCTAGATCAATGATGGCGAACTTTTTAGAGCTTTCAATGATACAAACAGTCCCATTGCAGCACATGTACCGTGAGCTCACCACCCCTGTTCTAGACAAAGGAGTCACCAGACGTCACCCTGAGTTGCCGGCCCCTGCAAACTCCACAGTAGGTGGCCCCACTGGCCCTTCCAGCTGTGACTTTGCAGCTTTCAACTGAACCCAGGCTCCTAGCACAGCTCCTGGCTTGTACCAGCTACTGTGTTAGAGATGTGACTATCAGGGCAGACATCCTGCCACCCTAGAAAGCCATCCCAAGGCTGTGCTAGCTCAGGGCACAGCTGACTCTCTGTACCAGGCAGGAGGGTTCTCAAAGGAATGCTTTTCGGACTCCTTAGGGATGGCCACTCTCCAGGCTGTCTTCCTGGGTTCACCGGCAGGTCTCAGAAACTTTTTCTTATCGCTTAGTCCAGTGGCAGCCAGGCCATCCTGATCCAAACCTGACTCCTATAGACTTCCAGGCTGGACTCCCACCCAGTGAGGACTCATGACCCTGTGCTCCGGGGGCGGAATTTGGGGCTAAATTCCACCACCCTCTTGCTAGCATTTTAGCTCCACCCCACTCAGAAGAGGCCACCAGACAGCCACCCCACCCCCACCCCATCCCTGCCACTAGCCTGCCTCATACTAGTATCTCAGCAAGACAATGACCAGAGATTTATAAGCCATTCATGCCTCTGTCCAAGAAGCCAGATGAGAAAGGAAAATTCCAGCTCGTTAGCCTTTCTCAGCTCAGCCCCTCCCCATCAGAGAACCATTTCTGGGACTTTGTAGAATCCCAAGCAGGCTTTCATTGTCCAGCACAGGCTTGCCTTCCCGTCCCCCCTCCATTAATTCAGCATCAGGGAGTGCTATAAAGAGATGCGGCACATTCCAGTCATGTCATCACTGGGGAAACAATAAAATGCCCAAATGGCCACAAAAGCAACAAACTGTGGCAGAGATAAAGGCGGGGCTCTGATCCTCCAGCAGTGGCCTCAGAGCGCAATCCCAGAAGCACTGGCTCACCTTGTTAAGCAAGCAGCAAACCCAGGAAGCATTTTCAGCTTTGAAGTCCCATCTGGTTCTAGCGTGGGGCAGAACAGGCAAGACGCACAAGGCAGCAGGCTGTGCTACCACCTGAAGGGCCCTAAAACTGAGCCAAGAGCACTCCACACCCACGTACGCCCCACACACCCTCCAGGCCCATGTGGGCTGATTTAGCAGATATGTGGAAGAAGAAGAGTCCAGCTGGTTTGTGATTAAAAAATATCATCTCTAACATCAGGACATTTTAAACTCATTTGATTCTTAAAACAAGCTAGGACAGGTATCACTGTTCCCATTTTATAGGCTTGTGACCAAGATCTAAGTAGGTAATAGTATTTCTCTCTTCTGTGACAGAATCATGCCAGGTTCTGAGCTACAAATGCCTCAGATATGAGCTCTTCAGAGAGCCTCTGGAATGCATTCTCCTTTTTTACTTTCCTAATTAAAACATTAAGACCAAAGTGTTCCTTCTTCATTTTTCTTTTTCTTTTCTTTTTTTTTTTTTTTTT
>NW_004524579.1:26651832-26652351 GCF_000260255.1 Octodon degus | reverse complement strand
TCTCTTTGTCTGATCAGAACCAGAACCTGGGCTACTGAGGCAGTCCAGGACGGCAGGTGGAAGTAGACAGGTAAGGAGTCCCTGGACTCCAGTCAGTGTGAAAAATCTTCCTTTAAGGTCAAATTGAAATGGCACAATACAATGTATATGATTTAGGGTATGTGAGAACACTTTGTTTTTGCAGTTTACAATGAACTTAATTAATCAACAAAAACTTTAGGGGTGACACCTATTCTCCCAGGCCACTGTCCAGAGAGAGCTGCAAATGACTCAGAAACATGAGCTCTTCAGATATCCTCGGTGATGCATTCTCCTCTCTTTCCTACTTAAAATGTTAGGACCAAAGAGAAGAAGAATGCTCCCAGGTCAGGGTGTCTGCTCTGCCCACCCAGGTGAGTCCCAACAGTCTCTCTGTCTCTATCTCTGTCTGTCTCTGTTTCTCTGTCTCTAACTCTGTCTCTTTGTCTCTGTCTCTCTGTCTCTGTGTCTTTGTGTCTCTCTGTGTCTCTCTCTCTTTCT
>NW_004524579.1:26650335-26651632 GCF_000260255.1 Octodon degus | reverse complement strand
CTCTCACTCTCACTCTCTCAGTCCCGCCCCCAGGACTCCTTGGTAATTCTGTCCTTAGCCCCCTTTTTAGTTCCATACTACTTGATTTCCCCAGGACTGTATCACTCATATTCAACATCAATTATCCCAGCTCTGTGATTAAAATCCTTTGTGGTGTCCATAGTATCCCAGGTGGTATAAAACACAAATGTCATGTGTATTGTCTCATTTAGTCCTCTCAGTCTGGTAAGACAGGATTTAGAGTCTCTTTTCACAAGAGGCAAACAATTCACAGACCACTAGTAAAAGGCAAAGCCAGGATTCAAAATCTTCTTCAACTCTAAGGCACCACCTATCATTCAGGGTGTTGCCTTCAATTCCTTCTCAAGATTCCTGTGTCTATCTTGCCATAAGTCAGGACCACAAGACATTGTCCACAGATGCCTCAGGCTTAGCGTGTCCAGGAGAGACTTGTCTCCTACAGACATCCTTTTTCCATCTTCCCTGTCACAATCCTCATGGCACCACTGGCCAACAGGGTTCCTGCTGTGTTCATCCTCAATACTGTTCCAGTGTCAGCTCCTCTGGCAGTCCTTTCTCAACTTCTCCCTGTCTCCCCTACTCCTCCCCAAGTGCACTTCTGTCCTTCCTCCCAGTCCACAGCATCCAGTGCATTGCCTGTTCCCCTTGATGGAATGTGTATAAGGGAAGGAAGCTCCCAACCTGAAAGACAACCTGGGCTGAGTTCATGTTCTCTAAAGCCAAAGGATGAATTTTAGAAAGAAACAGAGGTTAAGAGCAGAGTATTTACTGGGGAAAGAAAGCTTCTGTCCTACAGATGGAAACAAGGGGCAACCAGAGCGGACTGAGTGGGGAAGTTGTCTCTTCCACGGATTTTTATAGGGTAAAACCATGCAGTGAGGCGGGTCTAAGGTGGAGAACATGGGAACTCGCTTAGGTGGGCATGAGGTGGAACAAAACTATGGTCAACCAATGAGATTACAAGCACCATTGTTCAGGTAAAATTAATTAAATTCAGGACCAAAGGTGGAAGCAAGCGGGCATGAATATAGAACAAGAGTTTATGCAGAAGCCAGCTGATAGCAGCCGGCTTAGTGACTCTTCATGGCTTCCTCAAGGTGGTTGATCAATCCTGGATGCTCATCTTTAGGGAGGTGAGCATTTGTTCCATCTTTGGTCTTTAGGTCTGGCCCACAGTGGGAACATCTGTCTCCCTCACAGCTGCATGGTATCTTGTCTTCCATGCTGTCTCCTTGAGGGCCTAGCCCTGTCTGTCTGACTGCCTGTAATATATAAT
>NW_004524579.1:26646359-26649719 GCF_000260255.1 Octodon degus | reverse complement strand
TGTCTCTGGGGGAGGCCACAATCCCATAGTCTGGGGTGAAGACAAAGAAGGTCTGTTCTGGTTATGCTAATTGCTGCCGCTCTCCCACAAAGGATGGGGCTGCAAAAGATTCCCAGAGGCAGCCAAGCGGATGGGGAATTCCTCAGCTTCCATCTCCCCTGCTCACCAGCCAGCCTGTGCCCCGGGAGGGGGCCACCAGCCATCACCCCCACAGGCATAGGCAGGCCACATCACCTGCCCCAGAACCGCTCACGGAAGGTATGAGATTGAAAGACCACGAAGCTTCCTACCTAGGAAGCCCAAATCTTAAATTTTTCTGTAACTCTATTTTTAAATGCAAATGACCCTGAAAGAAGTAGCACTTCAAGCTGCTAACACCTTGATATCAGTGGGCTTGCTGTCCTAAGGGACCTGGGGGCAGCCTGGGAATGCAGGTGCAGAGAGCTGAGTAGGAAATTTATTGAGCAGGCGCTCTGCTCACAGACCTGCTTCTCCTTGTACGCGCACCCACGCCCTGTGGCCCGTGGCCCAGGGCTAGGCTGGCTCTTACCACTGCCACCATCCTGGGCTGAAGAACTCCTCAGAATCCTCCATCTTCAGGACTCCACCCAACCCCAGTGGTGCCCTGAGCTCCACAGCCACAGCAGCTTTAGGACAGTGCTGCCGCACGCTGGGAGGCATGTGGTGAGAAGAAGCTGTCCAGGTGGAGCTCAAGCATCAGCCTGCATCAGTTAATCAGAGTGCTTGTTAGAGCAGCTTGCCAAGTCGGGGTAGGGTGGTGCACACCTGCAATCCCAGTGCTAGGGAGGCTGAGACAGGAGGATTGCTAGGAGTCTAAGCTGCGTAGTGAGACCCTGTACCAAATACATAAAAATAAAATAAAATAACCCAGCCTGCTGCAGGCTGAAGAACAACAGGTCAAGAGAGGGGAAATTGTTGGTCAAAGGTAATAGAGTTTCACTTAGACCAGAGGATTTTGTTCTGGAGATCTATTGTTCAGCATGGTCACTATAGTAAATGTAATATATACTTGAAAACTGTTGCGAGTGGATCTGAAGGATTTTCATCACATCTCTGCACAAGAGTTAACTCTGAGGTGAAGGTATATTAAGGAGCTGGATTGTGCTCTCTGAATTGGCATCCCTGATTCTGTTGAAGGCACCTGAGTTATATAGAAATGGTATAGGCAGTCAGATGAGGTTAGGCCGTTGCAGGGTTGGGTGGAGTCCTGAAATCAGGGGATTCTGAGGAGTTTTCTGTGTTAAACAATTCACAATGTGTACATATACCAAACATAGCATTATACACCATGTTCCACTACTAAGTTTTTAAAAATCACTGGAGGACTATGCCCCTCTGGAGTTCCTTATCTTATTCGGTAAGTCTGAGATGGAACCTGCTATTTCCTGTTCTAACAGGCTCCCAAATGATGCTGATGCCCAAAGACCACCCTGGAGAACCATGGATGTATGGCCTTGCTGTACAGATTGTGCTCTTTGGATCGGCATCCCTGGTTCTGTTGAAGGCAACTGAGTTATACAGAAATGTCATAGGCAGTCAGATAAGGCTCGGCCATTGCAGGATGAGATACCTTGCAACTGTGAGAGAGACAGGCGCCTCCACTGTGGGCCAGACCACAAGACAAAAGAGACAACAAATGCACCACGTACCTCCCTCGGGATGGGCATCAGGAATTGGTATTCTAAATAAGTTTCTATCACCTTAAAGAAGCCAGGAAGACCCACTAACCCAGCTCTCAACAGGAAAAGCCCCTGTTCTGTATTCAGGCCTGCTTACTACGCGATTTATTTCCCCATTTGGTCCTGGATTTAAACAATTTTAGTGAAGCAGTTGTGCTTATGATCTTACTGGTTGACCATAGTTTTGTCCCACTTCACGCCCACCTTGTGATATCCCATGTTTCCCACCTTGGGCCCACCTTGCTTTGTGAATTTGCTCTATAAAAATCCCTAGAAAAGGCAGGTTTCTTCACAACCCACCCAGGTCCTCTTCTGTTTCTCTCTCGGACAGAAGCTTTCTGACCCTCAATAAGTATATTCCGCTCTTAACCTCTATTGTTCCTAAAATTCATTCTTCAATTTTAGAGAACATACATTCGTACCAGACATCTAGCAGGTTGGGAGTTTCTTTCCCTTATGTCAATATCATCTGAGAACTGGTTAGAAATGTAGAATAAGAAGCTGCCCTTCAGTGGGGTATGGAAGTCCATGCTTGGAGTCGTACCTAATCAAGAGGTTGAGGGGAGAGGATTGCATGAATTCAAGGCCAGCCTGGGGAACATAGCCCCAGCCCCATCTAGAGGACTTATATCAAACCAAACTTTAAAAACCACCTGCATTTTGGCAAGATCCCCACTGACTCATAAGCACATTAAATTTTGAGAAGCCATCTCTAAAGCAGCATTTTACAAAGTACAGTACCCTGTCTCAGAATCATCAGAGAGCTTACTAGTAATAAAGACACCCAGGACCCACCCAGGCCTCCTATGCCAGATCCTCTGGAGAAGAGGTCCAACGATGTCCCCCTTGTGACAGCACTGTGTCTACCTGGCTGCCCATTAGAATCTCTGAAAGAGCTTGTTCAGGCTCTTTTATGGGCACACAAACACTGGCAATCTTTAAAGTCCTGTAAGTCATTCAAACATGCATTAGAAGTTGAGATCTTCAGGTCAAGAGCATCATTTTCTAAACATGTTTAAGTACATGCTTCAGGTAGCCTTATTCCTGAGGTTCTCAAGCTCACTGGAAAATGAGATTACCCTGGGGTGCATTTTACTATTTGATTTTTGAGATGGAAGTCACATGGCAGGAAATGCACTATTTTAGCCAGTTTAATGTGTACAGTTCACTGGTTTTTTATATAGTCACAATGCTGTATAACTATCATCACTGTCTAACCTTTCACCATGCCAAAAAGAAAGCCTACATCTACCAAACTCTTTCCTTCATCCCCTTAACAACACTATCCTACTTTCTGTATCTGTGGATTTCCCTAGTCTGGACATTTCATAAGAATTGAGTCATTTAGGCCCTGGAGATAGCTCAGTAGAATAAGCACTTGCCCGGCAAGCGCAAGGGCCTAACTTGAATCCCCGGTTCCATTAAAAAAAAAAGAATTGAGTCATTCAATGTGCAACCATTTGTGTCTAACTTATTATTCTTGAGGGCTTGTCCATACATATATCAGTCCTTTATTCCATTTTGAGGCTGAGTAATATCCGCTTAAGCATATACTCATTTTATTTATCCACTCATCAGATGATGAACGCTTATAAAAAAATGCTCAATATCATTGATCATCTGGGAAATGCAAATTAAAATAACACTGAGAAAGAAGTTA
>NW_004524579.1:26636881-26643909 GCF_000260255.1 Octodon degus | reverse complement strand
TATTATAGGTGTGTAAACTCAGCAAAATATTCTAAAAGAGTTCAGTAATTCATAATAGTATTGGATCTTCCACTAAAGTGAAGAGTCTTGACATACAATTTCATGAGGCATTTGTTTCTAGGTTTTCAGTTGGACTTGGGAACATTTTCATGGGCTCTGGGTCTTCAACTGGACTAGTGTAGGATATTTTCATGGGATCCTTGTGCTCAGCTACTTTCTGTAGTCTGTATCATATGGACAGAAAGTTTACTCCTTTCTGTATTTTACACATTAGGTGAATATTAAAAAGTAACATAAAAAAACCAAGTTTGAACTACATAGTGAGAACCTGTACCAAATACATTTTTAAAAAAAGAAAAGAAACAAAGAAAGATAAACTTAAGGCTTTTATAGGTAAATATGCAACTAGAGACCATACTCATAAATGAAATGAATCAGGCTCACATGTGTAAACATCACATTGTCCCCCTAGTGTAAGAAACTGAAAGGTTAAATAAAATCCAAAAACCCTAAAAGATATGGTGAAAGGGAAAGAAACTGCTCAAAAAGGAAAAAATAACTGGGATGTGGAAAAGAAGAAAAAAAGGAAGGAATATATCAGGAATATATGAGGAAAGAATATATAAGGAATATTACCATTTTTGCATGCTTATATCCGGTAATCTGAGCAACTACTTTGAAGATAACAATATACATTATAATAACCATCATTAATTTCCTATCATCTTGTTTTGAAATTCTGTATTGTTGTTATTTGTAATTATTCTCTTTAAAATAATAAAAAGCAAAAGTAACTATAAATAAATAGTTCTACTATAAACATTGAGGTACAAGTCTCTTGTGTGTGCAAACACATTTTCAGTTCCCTTGGGTGTACCCTGAGAGTGAAACGGCTGGTCACATAGACAGTAATTCTGTTTAAATTTTGAGGAAACTGCCGAACTGAAGAAGCAGCAAAACAGCTACGTCCTTTTATATTCCCAGCAGCAGCTTGTGAAGGTTCTGATTTCTCCACTTCACCATCACTTTGTTCTCTTTCTTTCTTTCTTATAGCTATTCTATTATGTATGAAGTATACCTTATGGTTTTCATTTGCATTTGCTAATGATGATAAAACATTTTGCCCTATACTTCCTGGTCATTTGTATAACTTCCTGGAAGACATTTCTCTTCAAATTTTCTTCCCTGTTTTTAAATTGTGTTGTTTCTCTTTTTGTTAAGTGATATAAGCCTGGAAGTTGATTTTTATTGTACATACATGGCCCCCAAAATTGTTTAATTAAATCAGAACAGAGTGGGTCTGGGCATCAACATTTTAAAGACCTCTCAGGGCTGAAAATCACCGGTTAACCCCAAGCAGGAAAAAAGATGCCATGAAAAGCCCACAGGGTTCAGGCTCTCATCTGATCCTCCTGATTGGGTCTGTTCAAATATTAAGTGTCTTCTGTGTCACTAATACAGAGGTAAAGTAAGGAGAGGCGGAAATCACAGCAGCAAATGGAGATGGAGAAGACACTGTTGCTACTGTGTAAGAGCTCAGTCTGCCCTAGAAGCAAGATCCAAGCAAATCACCAGCACCTAATGTTTTAAGCATTCTAACAGAGGTGCACAGAGTGTCAAAGGAACTCCAAGGAAGGCAATCAGTTCACTCCTTCCTGAGGGTATCAGTGTTGCTGAAGGTGGGCTGGTTGTCACCCAGGGCCCCCACCCTAGGGATAGCCTCCTCTAGCTGTATCAGCACCCATAGGAGCACATTAGGAGTACAGAATCTCAGGGCCCATCCCAGACCTACTGTATCAGAATCAAGTTTAACAGGATCCCCAGGTGATTCACATGTACGTTCATGTTTGAGGTACACTGATCTCAAATGACATCAATTAAGAGGCATTCAGAGCGTCTGTCAACCTAAAAAAAGCAGGTGAACAAAAATTCTAGGGCATTGAGCTGTGGGCTCATAAACTTATTTTTTTCAGGGAACTGGCTTCCTCTCTTAAAATGCAGTATGTTAGTAACTACTAGTCACATATATCTTAGCATAAATGTATCAGAATGTTTTAGCCTATATATCATTCACTTCATGAAGCTTTCTTTGTCACCCGAGTTACTAAGAAACAGAATTGGGATCAGATTAAGGTAACATCATTCTCAGTACTTGACGCTGCAGTACAGAAGATGATCTCATATTTTCTTTCAAAGCCACCATACTTCTAGTTTCATAATAGATTTGTAGGGGTGAGTGGTTTTCATGCGTCACACAGTGAATTACTACAGCAGTCACTGGTTTATTTTTATTCTTTTTTTTTTTTAATGTATTTGGTACAAGGTCTCAATACACAGCTCAGACTCCTAGTGATCCTATCTCAGCCTCCCAGTTCTGGGATTTCAGCTGTGCACCACCATACCCACTCTCAGTGACTAGTTCAGTACGCCTGGGGTTGGGGCTGCCGCAGTATGTGGTATCCAGGATCAAACCTGTTCCCTGTTCTTGCCTAAGCAGACCCTTAGTTCACTGAGCTATCTGGTCAGCGCTTAGTCACTAGTTTAAAATTTGGATGAAATGATCCACTTGACCATGTCCAACCACTAGATCATATTTGAATTGACCCCCACATCACACCCTCTGCTGACTACAGGACTTCCCAGAGGCTGGGTGATCCATACCTTGATCATACTGGCTTACATCTAATTCCCTCATATCCTCCTATATAGAAGGCCCTGCATCTTCCAGGAAGTGATTCATTCTCATGTTTCATGAGCTTTGCTGTTAAAGTTTCATGTTTAATGTCATAGGTTATAATGGAAGATGACTTTTCTTAGGAGCACTGGGTTTCCTTGTTCCAAGTTTTATCCATGCTGAGTACCCAGCGAGGCCTTCTCACTCTCAAAGCCTCAGCCTCACAGCACCAAGATCTCATAGGAGACCCCAGCGGCCAGGCTGTCTGCGCAGTAGTGATTTGAGATGTGTTGCAGCTTCAGTTCTGTTGAGGCTTGACTCCAAGGTCACTTGGGCCCTTCCCAAATCTAGGAGTGGAGGGAAAGGGAATGGAAAGGAAAGGAAAAGGATTAAGATGTGAATGTACAGGGCCGGGAAGATGGCTCAGTGGAATATGCACTTCCCTGGCAAGTGCAAGGGCCTGAGTTCAATCCCCGGTTTCACCCAAAAAAAGAAAGAAAAAAAAAAAAAAAGATGTGAATGTACACATACCAGCTACCTGTGATGAATGTGTTAGTTGCATATCACAAACATATACTAACAAAAAAAGTACTTTAAAAAGCCCTTCCCAGCTCCAAATCTTAAACTGCTTTCTTCTGCTTTCCTTCACTGACTTGTTATTAACAGAGAGCCAGGAACTTCCGTGATTGTTTGCCCACTTACATAGTGCCTACTGTCTTCACCCTCTATGGCACTCAGCCCAGGCCTCCTCTGCCACCTCTGGGCCTGGGCCTCAGTTCTGGTCCCAGCAGAACTGCAAGGGACACAGGTACATTGAGGTTTCCCTCTGCCAGCACCCCAAGATTTGCTGGTGCTTCCTCCATATTCACTTTTAGCTACTTCACTGAGATATATAATTAGCACACCACATAATTCAGCCACATAAAGTATATAATTCAATGGCTTTCAGAATGTTCACAGAATTATGCAATTGTCACCACAATCAATTTTAGAATTTATCATCACCACTCCAGAAAGAAACTTTGTACCATTTAGCAGTCTCGCCCCATGCCTCCTCCACTCCTCAGCCCAAGGAGACCGCCAATCAACTTTGTGTCACTACAGATCTGCCTATTCTAGACCTTTCCATAGACACACTTTTGCATACTGGTAGAATCATAAAACGGATAGTCGTTTGTCTGGGTTCTGTTACTTAGCACATTTTAATCCATTTAAGTTAAAATCACAATTAATTGTCATACATAGCAGTGTGTTCAGGGATCATTCACATTAAAGCATATAGAAAAACTTAATTTCTTTCTTTCTTTTTTGACTGTATGTTATTCCATTGTATGACAGTTGAGACTGGGCGTGGTGGCACACACCTGTAACCCCAGCCCTTGGGAGGCTGTACATAGGCAGATCACTATGCGTCTGATCTAGTAATGAGATCCTGAACACCTTGTAGACCTTTTCCTAAAATCCAAAAAAAAAAAAGGCATTATTAATTGTACGACTATATCACATTTTGTGTAACCATTACTCAGTTGTTGGACTTTTAGCTTGTTTCCTCTGTTCAGTTATTATAAACAATATGAATAATTGTGCTTTAGTTTTACATGGGCATATGTTTCCTCTTGTGTATACACCTAGAAATAGTTTAGGGATCACCATGGATCTAAATAACTTTTCTTTATTTTTTTGCAGTACTTGGTATCAAACTCAGGGCCTCGTACATACTAGACAAGTACTCTGACCTGAGCTGCATCTCAGCCCTATCTTTTTAAGGAACGCACCAAATATTTTCCAAAATGACTGCAATTTCATTCCCACCAATAGTCCAGCTTCTCACCCCTGTCAGCCCTTATTATTACCTGTATATTGATGATATCAACCCTAGTAAGCATGAGTTATCTTGCGGTTTTATTCTGTGTGTATTCTGTAATTTCATTGTGGTTTTTGATTTCCTTCACAGGGGCTCATTGGTCATCTGTCATTTCGGTGTCTTCGCTAAAGATATGTATATTCTTTTCCCCTGCTTATCTTAATTAGATTATTTCTCTTCTTATTATTGAATTGCAAGATCCTTTTTTATAAAACTGAGATGAAATTTGCGTAACATAAGGTTAACCCTATAAAGTGCACAACTCAGTGGCATTTGTGCAATGATGGTGGTGTGCAAATACCACCTCCATCTTGTCAAAGTACCTCCATCGCCTCAAAAAAACCCAACCCAAACCGCTCTCCAGTCATTACCAAGTCCCTTCCTGTTCCCCAAGTCGCTAAAAGCCAGCTCTTTTCTGTTCCTATGAATTAACAGCTTTTGGATATATTTTACACAGAAGGAATCTGTACAATATGTGGCAGCACATGTGTCAGACAGTGTTTCACTTAGCATAGTATTTTCAAGAATCACCCATATTGGGCTAAGGATGTGGCTCAGTGGTAGAGTTTTTGCCTTGCATACACAAGACACTGGGCTCAATCCTCAGCACCACTGAAAAAGAAAAAGAAAAAAAAAATTGCCCCATTGAATCATGTAACCGTGCTTCATGCCTTTCTATGGCTGAGTATGATCTATTATGTGGATACATCACATTTTATTTATCCATTCATCTATTAGTGGATATGGGGTAGTTTCCACCTTTTGGCTAATAAAAAGAGTGCTGCTTTGATTATTAGAGTATAATTATCCGACAACTTATTGTTTGTCTTTGTCTTGTGTGGGGGATTTTTGTTTTTCAGTACTAAGGACTAAACCCAAGACCTCCTAATAAACTACATCTTTAGCTGTTGTGTTGTTTTTGTTTCCATTTTAATTTTTATTTATTTATTTATTTATTTATTTATTTATTTATTTATTTATTGGTACTGGGGATTAAACTCAGGACCCTGTGCTTGCCAGGGAGGCACTTATTCTACTGAGCTATCTTGCCGGCCCTCATTTTAAATTTTGAGATAGGATCTTGCTAAGCCATCAAGTTGCCCAGGCTGGGCTCAAAGTTGTGATCTTCCTGCCTTGGCTCCCCACAGTGCTAGAATTATAGGTGTGCACTACCACACCTATCTGAGAACCTATTTTGAACTTATTAAGTCTATAACTAAGGATGGAACTTCTGGCTCACGTGATAAGTCCATACTTCTTAAGGAGTCACCTTACTGTTTTTCACAAATCAGAATGGTCTCATATTCACACAGCCAATGTGCAAAGGCTAAGTTGCTCCACATCTTAATTCATATCTAAGATCATCAACATTGTTCTTCCTTTTTGTGATTACTGCCATCCTAGTGGACATAATATTGCATCTCATTGTGGACTTGATTTGCATTGTCTTAATGATGACTTATGATATCAAACTTCTTTCATAGCTTGTTTGGCTATTACATGTATTCTTTTTTTTTTTTTTTTTTTCGGAACTGGGGACTGAACTCAGGCCCTTGTGCTTGCCAGGGAAGAGCTTCTTCCACTGAGCCATCTCCCCGGCCCCCGTTACATGTATTCTTTGGGGAACTTGTCTTGGCCTCCTTGAGCTGTCTGAGCATATTTAAAACATTTACAATAAATCCAAAGTCTGTGTTTCCACAGGAGACTTGCTGTCCGTTTCTTTTGCAAATGGGCCATTTCTTCCTGTTTCCTTCTGTTTAAAATTGTATGTTTTGGAGCTGAGGAGATAGCTCAGTGATCTAAGCACCTGCCTGGAAAGCTCAAGGACCCAAGTTTGATCCCTGGTACCACAGTTCGTGCCAGCCCTGAAGCTGGGTGTGGTGGCGCACACCTGTAATCCCAGCACTGGGGAGGCTGAGACAAGAGGGTCACTATGAGTCTGAACTATGTAGCAAGACCCTGTATCAAATAAAGAAATAAAAATCTTTTTAAAAAGTTTTTAAAAAATTAGATTTTTTTTTTTTTGGTGGGGAGATACCTCAATGGCATAAGCATCTGCCTGACAAGTGCAAGGTCCTAAGTTCAATCCCCAATACAAAAAAAAGTAAAATTTAATACCTTAAGATTTTTATGTGGTCCAAGGATATAGTTCAGTGGTATGGCACCTGCCTGGCAAGGCAAGCACAAGACCCTGAGTTCCATTCCTGGTACAAAAAAAAAAAAAAAAAAAAGATAGAATTATTATGTGGTAATTCTAGAAATCAGATTTCCCCCTAATGAGGATGTATTTTTGTTGCTTCGTGGTTTTTCTTTTTTTTTTAAATTTTTTTTCAAAGTTTTATTGATAAACAGATATCAATGAGACAGTTTCAAATCAAATCGGAAGTACAATTTCAACAAATAATACACTGCATATATTCTTCTTAGTGGTTAATTGCTGTACAAGAAGTGGACTTGTGATCCTATTTACAAACACCATTAGAACAAATC
>NW_004524579.1:26625072-26635566 GCF_000260255.1 Octodon degus | reverse complement strand
TCCTTTCCCTCTCTTGATTAGTTAGTCCTTGAGATCCTGCTTTCCTTTTACTTGTATTATATCTTTCTATTTGTATTTCCTCTTTGGAGTTCTTATACTAGGGAGACTATACGATATTTACACATGTGTGTCTGGTTTATGCTTCGTGGTTTTTCTAAATGATTTTTGTAATGTCTGTATTCTTTGTCATGAGTGATCTCTGAAGTCTCTGTTTCTTTTAGTTTATATTCAGCTGGTGTTTAAACAAAGTTTCTCTTGAGCATCGGAGAAGAGACAGAGAGAGAAAGGAACAGAGAGACAGAGAGAGAAAGGACAAGACAAAGACAAAAAGAAAAAGAAACCACTCCAAGCTCGCCTCTAGACACCACGCTGGGGCCTCTCTCCAACATTTAGTTGGTTCATTTGCAGCCCTGCCTATGCCTCTCCTTCCTGTTTGTGCTGAGCACAAAGATAAGCCAGAGCTGAAGGCAAAAGCTCTCCTCAGATCTTTTCTATGCACTCATCGTATTCCAGGCATGCAGACGACTTTCTAAATTCTCCAGTGGACACCCTTGAATGTCTTATTTCCCGAAGAAATTCGCTCCCAACTATCCCCGCCACTAAAAGTGGGGTCACTTTTAGTGGTCTGTCATTTGGGCCACTTGTAATCATTTCACCCCAACAGCAGATGGATCTGCATTTGGCCAGCATCATTTTCAAGGCGTGCTCCCATGTGGATGTTTTCCCACCCAGGTGGGCTCTGAGTTGAGTTAGACAAAAGCATGAGCCTTGTGTTAGTGCCTTAGGCAGCCACAGATGGGTCAGGACAGATAAACACAGTTCTTGGAGAACAAGAGCTATTTCCTTCTGGAAATGGGACCAGAAACCACCTGCAGGCTGCACTAATTGAGGAGGAAGGTGAGGGAGGACAAGTAGGGCAAAGCTCTTGTACTTTATTTATTCATTTATTTTAGTACATGATCTCACTACTCAGCCCTGACTTGTAGTGAGTCTCCTGTCTCAGCCTCCCCAGCACTGGGATTATAGGCATGTGCCACCACACCCAGTTTGGGTGGCAAGCTCAGTGTGCCTGCAATTCCTGGGCTGGCATGGTATGTGGTGCCAGGGATTGAACCAGGTCCTTGAGCTTGCCAGGCAGGCGCTTAGACCACCACGCTAACTCCTCAGCCTGATCTACTATTTTTAAGTTGTCTTTTTCCTAATTCATTGTTTGCTTTAGGGCTCTACACCAGTGGCTATTTTCTGAGTTCTGTTGGGGCATCCTCTGACTGCTCTTGCCTGTTTCTGTGAAGGCGTGGTCCTTAGAGACAATACTCTGCTGTTTTCCTTACCGTCCTTTACCTGCTGTTCACTTTAAAATATCCCCCTCTTCCTCAGCCTCTACGCTGCATTTTTTCCTCATGTTGTTGGCTGATGTGGCTTCTGCGGTTTTGCCTATTATCAGAATCTGATCTAAACAATGCTTATGTCACTTGAGCTATTAACAAAAATGGCTTTTGCATTCTAAAAGAACCAGAAAGGAAGACCAAAAAGAAGAATCTATCTGATTACCCCAAGACTTAAGGTAAGGGGCCGGGGAGGTGGCTCAGTAGAATAATGCTTGCCTGGCAAGGGCAGGGTCCTGAGTTCAATCCCCAGTTCTGCCAAAAATAAAAATAAAAACAAGAAATAGATAAATAAAAAAGAAAGGTTTATTTAAAGGGGGCTGAGGAGGAGATAGCTCAGTAAAATAAGTGCTTTTCTGGCAAGCACGGGATCCTGAGTTCAATCCCCAGTACCACCAAAAAAAAAAAAAAAAAAAGGACTTAAGGTAGAAAGAAATTGGTACAAGGAGAGAAAGCAGCAGGCTCCCTCCTGGTGGGTCATTTACTAGAATCAGAAACTTTAGATTTGCATTACTGACCCATGAGACATTATGTAAGCCATTTGTTTCTGTACTTCATTTTTGCTGTTTTAATTCATTACTGCTTACCTTTCCTAAGGAATTGGGCGATCACTCATTACAACATTTATAACACTTACTTGTTAAGCATGAGAAAGTTTTCCAGACCAAAATAAAGGGACACTGGCATCCCATGGATAGTGCATTGCCATTCAGACATTATATACACAGCCAGAGGTTCACCGTCTTCCCACTTCCCTGGAGCAGCCAGACCCCTTTCACCAGCATCTTCCTGTACCATCTCACACTGCTATAGTGTCAGCCAGTTGTGTCTTCATAGAGTTTAGGCAGAGTCACTGGGAGTTGCTGGCAAATTGCATACACATTGTCAGGCTAGGGTGATGCAAGGCTTGGAACACTGAAAGAAACTCCAGCTCATATTCTAAGCACCACTTGAGAATTCTTCCAGAGTCTTTTATTCACAGAGTAATCTGTCCACCTGCAGAGCTCAGGTAAATCTTGTGAATACTAAGAGATAAACATTTCCTGATTTTGCACAAATTAAGGCAGACTACTTGGCAGCTTTAGGGTGGTGTAGTCCTAGCTCAGGGGATGGAGCATTTACCTTTTGTCTTTTTCTTATGCTAGTACTCAAGATTCTAAGGAGCACATTCCGGCAGTGCCAGCTTTTGCTGGCCTGTGGTTCATTGCAGGGTGTCTCTGGTCATCCTTTTTTTTTTTTTTTTTGGTGGAACCAGGGATTGAACTCAAGCCCTTGTGCTTGCGAGGGAAGCACTTATTCCACTGAGCCATTTTCCCACCCCCCCCTCTTATTTGGTCTGGTCATCTTTGCCTGTTTCCATTCCTTGCATACCCATGCACTCATGTTTATTTACACATAAGCTGTTTTCTTATCTTTTCTAAAATGTTAAACTGGTTCAGTCCCAATAAAGATCTGTACAACAGCATGGGCTGAATTAGTATTGATCACCAACTCCTTGATGGGAAAGTGTCTGTATTACTGTATAAAATAGCATTAAAAAATATTCAGTAGAATCTGTATTCAACCTAAATTTTGTGGACTTCAATCCCATTGAAGAATTCCACTGGTGACAGAGAATAAACAAAAGAGAGAGGACAGGCCATTAATTATCACAATGAGCAAATTACAGCCTTCCAATTGGCCAAAATTTTTTCAGATTACAGTGTATGGATGGTCTTCTAGTAATTTGTTTATATCCATACCTGGATATATTCATTTGGAAAAGAGAGGCAGGGGCTGGGGAGCCAGTCTTCAGCGTCACAACTTCCCTGGAAGAGTGGTATGTGAGGCCCTCAGGCTGCACAGGTTCATGAGGCTCGCTGGAGGGCTGGCTGAGGGGGGAGGAAGGCGTCTCCCAACAGTAAATTCAGGCAGGCACAGAGCACCCTTCTTCTGCCTTATAAGGAAGAAGGAGGTGCTGATGACAGGATTTTTTCTGCTGAGTGAAGCATACAAATGAGATGCTGCCTTCTGCTCCTCACTCCACCAACTTTTCCCCTCTCAGCTTTCATCTTTCCACTACAAGTCAAAGAAACATTTCAAATACAGGTGTGAGAGTATGTAATACAAATCATTATCCTGCCTAACTCTATATTCAACACAACATAGCAATTAAAAACAATTTGCAGGTGAACAAGGACCTGGGATCCTGACCACTACTTGCAAGTGCTCACCTTTGACAATCTAGCTTCTCCATACCTCAGTTTTTCCACTTAAGATAAAGACAGGAAAACATATAGAAGTACAGTGAGAACTAAATATGATGGGCCCAGGAATGGGCTGATTTCAAGCTAGATCCTCTATTACTTCTAGAATCTTCTGGGCCTGCCTCAGCAATGACTAGAGTGTGTTCAGGCCTCACCTATTAGATTCCTGCTCACCACACCTCTCCTCAGGTGACGCATCCTCCTGCTACACACGTGGTAGGATGTTTCAAGGCATTCTTCAGGAATGCACATAATTCTGGGCATCCCACAGCCAGCCAGTTGGGCAAGTCTGTAAATCTGAGTGACTGCCAAATTCCCATCATGTGAAGCAACAGAAAGGAGAAAGTTGAGATGGGGATTCCCCACCTCACGGTAGATGAAGGTAGGGAAGCCTACAGATTTACACAGATGAAAACCTAGCTCACTCTGACAGTCATCTAAAAACTAGCGGCTTCAAGAAAAGAAGCACTGTAGACTCTAGTATCTTTAAATCCAAGTGTCTACTAAGAAGTTTTTATGAGCCACTTACATCTTTGAATGTCAATTTTGTTCTCTGCCAAGAAAAAATATCTCTCACATAGATTATTATAAAGGTTAAATGAGAAAACATAGTTGAGAGGACTTTATACAGCAATTAATATATTAATCACTATTTTATATTTATATTTATAAACTATATAATTATGTCTGCTGCATAAAGTGAAATTCACTTATATGAAGCAGCTGAAGTTTGTTTCAAAGGATATATTGTAACTTTTTTGTTTGTTTGTTTGTTTGTTTGTTTGTTTTGGGTTTTTTTTTTGAGGTGGAACTGGGGATTGAACTCAGGCCCTTGTGCTTGCCAGGCAAGCACTTATTCTACTGAGCCATCTCCCTGGCCCCTAACTTTTTTTTGAAATATGAGAAGAAATTGAGGCCCATATTTTAGGGGAGATAGAGTAAGGCAGCATTTATGCTAAGGTGGAAGGCTGAATGTTGGCTAATGTCCTTGGCAAAGAAGAGCAATTAGGAAATTCATTCATCATATCCCACATGTGCACCTGTTCATTCTTATTACTCTGGGTTTCATCAGCATCAATTAGTGGATAAAAATGTTTGCGTATCACATTATTTAATGTGATAAGTCTTAGTATTATTTCCTCCTAGTTCTCAGCTCACACTCTCACCCCTCTGAACAGGAGTTGAGCAAAGAACATCTTTTCTAGCTTTCTTAGCAAGGCTGTCCACCAGCCTTGGGACTCCCTGTTCCAGCAAGGAAGCCTCCATGCCTCTATATGGGTAGTCTACTCATTCCTGCTCTCCCAGTTGTGTCATCCACATTCCTGCCAGGTATTTCCTCCCCTCCCAATGTCAGTAGTTTCATGTTGTGAAATATAAAAAGGAAAGTACCTCTAAGTGACTGACTTTGGCCATGAGCAAACGGTGTCACCAGCCACTGGCAACTGGCTTTCTGTTTTCCCCACATGTTTAGCTCTGAGGGCTGTCCTCTGGGTCTCCAGTGACACACCTTTAAATTCCTGGGTTGCTTGCAGGATGAAAGGGAAGTAGCCATCTGTTTTAGGCAGTAATGATGACTGTCTTTGTTACTTTTCTGCTTACTGGGACACAATACCGACAACCCAAGGTTAAAGGAGGTAAGGTTTACTATGGTTCACAGTTTGTAGAGGTCTCAGCTTACCGTTGGCTGGCTCCGAGGCAGGGTGATATGGTGGAGGGGCATCACAGAGGAGAAACCATTCACAGCAGGCAGAAGGCAGCAAGGCAATCAGCAAATTACAAATGACACGAGAAACTTCTTTCTGCTCTTTTAATAGTCTATCTAGGCTATCTGCCTTAGGCTGGGAAGAAAAAGAATCAGTAGACTAACTTAGTAATCACACACCTTTAGTCCCAGCATGACACACACCCTAGATCTAAAAAAAGATCACATACCCAGCTACCTTTAAAAAAGCCCCACCTATGGCCACTTGAAGCTTTGAGGGGACATCTAGACATAAACCACAACAATGGTAGCGAGGCTATTACTGAATTTAGATTTCTACCTAGTGATAAACCAGCATTAGAGGCAACGTCCACTGCAATGTGTAAATGCCAGGCATGGGGATGAAGACCGAGAGGAGTGTGATGGAGAAGAGCATCACGAGGAAGCACATGAACCAAGATGGGGAATACCCCACAATCCCACTTCACAGTAGGAGTGCAAACCACTTTAGAGAGATGAGAAGAATGCGATCTCAGTCTGTGAGCAGCCCGTGTACCACAGCTGGGACTGGACTGAATAAGGGCTAATGAACACAGCACGGAGGTAGATACCGCACTGTCAGTTGCCGGACAGTTGGAGGATGCAAATATTGATCACTGAAAATGATCTGAACTGTCTCAGGATTCTGCTCACAATTGTAGGAAATAACTTGGTGCCTCTTCCCTCAGGAGCAAGATTGATAGAAGTCTTTTTCATTCTCTAAAACTCACTTGAAGCAGTTCTTCCTCAAGACAAATAGAGATGGCAAGTTGCCACCAACAGAAGAAACTGTGAGCTTTATTAACAAAGGTGAGCAAGACAAAGAAGTATAGATGTGTTTGAATGGATTAATGAATTTTTCATAGAAAAAAGGTGAATCTAAGCAACATCAAGGGGATATTTGTAGTTCTCATTTATCCTAAAACTCAGTGCTAGGTACCCTCTGAATAGGCCTGTGTGCATCACCTGTATGCTAGCAGGTTGGTTAAAATGCACAGGAGCTGGCAGGAAACAGGGTCAAGTTAAGATGCCTCTTTGGGGCCTAGAAATGCCCTTATCCCCAGAAGAAAAGGCAGAAGTCTCGGAAGGACCAGTGTCTGTCATTCTCCACAGGGGCAAGAGTCTTTTACCACTTCGGGGCCTACATTAATTCAGACTGTCTAGGCAATCTCTTGGAGAACACCCAGCTCCAGATCTGCCCACAGACACGGGTGCTTCCAGCTGGCCTCAGCTGTGTCCACCTTGTTTCTCGAGCCTGCCTCTTAGGTCATTCTTTTCATTTCAACCCTCTTAGGTTAGTTTTCTATAACAGAACAAGTGACCTGGGATGAAGTCTTCCAAGTACTTCTGCTGCTAATTCTTTAGTCTTTGTAATAACTTAACAAATGAATTTGGGGTATATATATCTGGGTCTATAGAGTCTCACCACACAGATCAAACTTGTAGTGATCCTCCTGTTTTCATCCTCCCAAGCACTAGGATTACAGGTACACACCACCATGCCCAGCCTCAATCACCATCTCAGCATGCCGTGAGAGCAGGGCCAGCACGGGATGCCAGGGGATTGAACCCCAGTCCCTGTGTCTGCCTAAGTAGGCACTTTAATCTGCTGAGCTATCTGGATGGCCCCCTTATCGTCATTTTTTTAACCATTAACTTAAAAAAAAAAAAAAAAAAAACCTAGGTGCACTCCACTTGTGTAAAATTCTAGAAAAAGCAAATTAAAATGACAGAAAACAGATCAATGATTGCCCAGAAAGACAGCAGCAGAAAAATTATAAAGGTATGAAAAGGGACCCAGAGGTGACACATTCACAATCTTGATTGTGGCAATGACTTTGCAGCTTGATGATGGCTTCATATATCAAATTATATGATTTACATGTGTTCAGTTCATTGCATAACATTGCATCTCAATAAAACTACAAGAAAAACAAAGAGAAAAGGTAGAAAGTGCAAAATAGATGAAGGTAACAAGAAAGAAGAAGAATTCCTTGAAGAAGAAAGACAACAGCAGCAAGGTTATCAGGGAATGAACGCAAAGTTAAAAAGCAACATTTCTGAGTTTGTTTTTGGCCAACTACAAAGAAGGCTTACTGAGAGCTCAGGGTAGCCTAGCCAGCAAGAAGAAACATGTCTGTCTGATAAAGAGCGAGCAATAGGACTGATACCTCTTCAGAAAGGCAAAGAGTAAGTCCTTGAGGTCATAATATAGTACTCTCCCTTGTGACAGAATGTCAAGGCTTTAATCACAGAACAATCCCACTCAAGTCATCTTGGGCTTATAACCAGGGCAGAAGCAAAGGCAGATTGAAGTTTAAAATATAATCATAATTTCTCCTTTCCAGGGAGATAATCCTAGCCTCTATTCTAGGCCTCTGCACTACGAAAATGCACATGTGGCATCTGTCCGCTGCCTAAACCTAGGGAGTCCCAGAACACTGGCCCTCAGTGAATGCATTAAATCAGGTGGAGTGTGAATTTGTTTTGACTGAGCTAATTAGCGTTGGTCCAGTATCTACATTCCGTTTCCCCAACTGGCCTCTGAATCTGGTCCCTTGCCTGCTCAGACCTGCTTTTGCCTCTAGATTCTTCTATCAGCCCTTTCCCACTGCAACCCACACACGCAAGCGTGTGGTGTAAGAAAACTCAAGGCTAACAGGCATTGATAACTATAGCGATTTGGGAGTCCAAGTAATTTGAATCCTAATTTATATTTTTTTTATTTTTTTTTTTTTTTTTTTTTTTTTTTTGGTGGAACCAGGGATTGAACTCAGGCCCTTGCACTTGCCAGGGAAGCGCTTATTCTACTAAGCCATCTCCCCAGGCCCTTGTTTTACTCTTATTCTTTTTATTTACTTGTTTGAGGCCATCTCCAATTAATCAATAATCCATGTTTATGAAGCATGGCTCATACCTCTTTCCACCTTTCCATGGCAGCTGCTACTTAGAAACGATGGGGTTGGAAAGGGGAGAGACAAATAAATACTGGCACAAACCTAAAGGATCTCTAAGTTCAGGAGTGAAAAAATGAAACCAACGGATAAAATCAGGCATAGCTTAGGGGAGTTGCTTGGAGGAAAGATTCTCAAGCTGAGCCAGACCATATGTAAGGCAAACTGCCCTGCTTCAATATGTCCTGGAAAAGTTCCTTTGGTTTTGCTCTGCTATCTCAATGCAAATCAAAGTTTATTTTGTATTAAAGAGCTTTGACTTTAAATCAAAAACAACTCTGGGCCAGCTAAAATTCTACAAAAATAAGTAAATAAATATAAAAATAAAGTTCTACAAGCCATGGACACATGAACATGACACTTGAACGTGAGTTCAGTTAAAAGCGTCTGACAATTTCTGTGTGGAAATCAACCCCAACAAACAAAAGAACTTGGGCTGAGGACATGGGAAATCAAAATTTTAAAATAGAGCTCTAGAAGGGGATGGGAAGAGAAATGCTTAAAGCAATGAGACTACATCAGGGGCCAAGAAAGAAGGCAGGAGGGCTTCACAATGGCTGGAATCAATGTGGCCAGCACCAGAGATACGGATGGTCAGCTTCAGAGAAATCACTAGGCAGCAACTGCCCACCCACTGTGTGGAAATTCTGTGGCCATTCAAAAAACTGAACACTATGCTTTAGTAAAACAAAAACAAAAACAAAAAACCCTACTCAAAAAAAGAAGAGGCATGAGGCAGTAAGAAACAACTGTCAAAGACTGACATACATAAACTTCATCTAGTAAACATTTTAACTAGAGTAGACCTTGAGGGCTTTCTTATTTTCTTCCTCCTCGTTCTTAAACCCTGACTCTGCCAGACTTGAAATTTAAGTGAATTCTATTTCAGCTATATGATAGACTTCTGTGGTCAATCAGAATAGTTTATCTATTTTTTTAAAATCCTTGGCTCTCGACTCCCTGGGGCGCAGAGCAGGAGGACTGCAAGTTCAAGCCCAGCTTGGACAACTTAATGACTGCCTCAAAATAAAGTTTTGGGAAAGTAGCTCATTGGGAAGGCTTTGTGTTCAATCCCCAGTATTATTGTGAAAAAATTGCCATTCTAAAAGTAGAAAGTACTATCTTGTTAGGATAGTTTACATTTATTTGATTCCTTTGTTTGAATACATCTCACACACACTAGCCGTTTTCTTGTATTTTTATGCCATTTTTATATTGTAATCTTATTTCTTATTGACTTATACAGGTTAATTGCATATGCTAAATATTGATCTCTTATTATTTGATATGTCATAATTACCTTTTCTAAGTCTGCCATTTCTCCATTAATTGTAATTCATATAGCATAGAGGTAAAGGCACAGAATTTAGGGCCAGGCACCCTGCTCAAATGTTGACTCTGTTACTTAGTAGCTATGTAACCTTGGGAAAATCACTTAATCTCTCTGGGCCTCCATTTCCTCGTTTGTAAAGGAATTATAATAATGTAATAAAAACATAGTTAATATTTACATTTTTCAAAGTTATCACAATAACAGACACATTGGCATTAATCCTCTTTGAAATATTTCTCATTTCAAACACATTTATCTCATTGTTCTTGTCACTTTTTGAAGCAGTCTTGGAAATCCTTTTTAGGGAATGTCTTTACAAGGTAAGATCAAAATTACAATGGACACTGCTGCCAAGGGCCAGCCAATGGAAAGGTGAGGCTGTATAAATACTACGATGCGTCCTCATCCATCTTATTCACCAGATCTGGCGCTGTACAACTTCTGACTCTTCCACAAGTTCAGAATGACCATGAAAGGTAAAAGTTTCGAATCAGTTCAGGATATTGAGGCAACTACAACTAAAATCCTCACAAAATAAGGTACGATCCCCAGTGTGCCGTGCTGGCCCCGCCTCCAGGCTGCACTGAGATGGCAAAAGAGACTGGGTGTGGTGGGGCGCACTTGTAATCCCAGCACTTGGGAGGCTGAAAACAGAAGGATCACTATGAGTCCGATCTGTGTAGTAAGACCCTGTAGTCCTTGTACTAAATACATTAAAAAATAATAATAAGTAAATAAATAAATAATCCTCACAAAAAAGCACTTCCAGAAAGTTCTTCAGAAAATGGCAAGAATGATTAGGCTTACTGAGAGCTCAGGGTAGCCTAGCCAGCAA
>NW_004524579.1:26623988-26624598 GCF_000260255.1 Octodon degus | reverse complement strand
CCTTCAGGGCACTTTTGCATGGCTGGAGTGTTGTGGGGATAGAACTACAGCAAACTGAGGCTGCCAGCATTGTGGAAGCAGCCACTTAAAGAACTAAGCTAGGGCTGGGCCCCCATGTACTTAGCTTTATATGGTCATTATAAAAACTAAATGAATTAATACTTAAAATAGTAACTGGCGTATAATAAGTGTTCAATAAATACTGGTTGTTATTTACTAAAGTAATTATATAATAAAATCTTCCATATTAATGTAATCAAATCCATCCATCTTTAATTTTATGGTTAACACTTTGGGGGAGCATATTTAACAAATCTTTCCTGTCCTAAGATCTCAAAGACATTCTCCTAACATCATACTGTTACCTTTATAGTTTTATTTTTTTACTTTTTTCCATTTTTCAGGGGGATGGAGGGTATTGGAGATTAAAGCCAAAACCTTCTCACTAAACTACCTCCCTAGCCATTTTGGTTTTTTATTTTAGGATCAGGTCTTCGCTCAAACTTGTGCTTCTCCCGCCTCCGCCTTTCAGAATCCTGGCATTACAAGTGTGAGTCTCCACACCCATCCTTGACCTTACACTTTCAGCTTTCTATTTTGTCTGCAGCCT
>NW_004524579.1:26622147-26623637 GCF_000260255.1 Octodon degus | reverse complement strand
ATTCTAATTATAAATAATAAATCTAATAATAATAAATCTATTATGTTTCATTAACCTTAGTTAATTTCATTAACATTAGTTAATTCACTAATGAGCCAATAGCAGACTACTTTTATTATCTTGGCTTTATGGCATATCTTAATATCTGTTAAAAAATATTTCTATTTTGCTCTTTTTTTCAAAGCTAAATGTTTGTGAACTTTACCCTTCAGTGCATATTTTATAACAAAATGTTCAGTTCATAAAAACATACTGCTGAAAATTTAATTAAGATTGCAGTAGAGCTGGGGATATAGCTCAGAGCACAGTGCTTGCCTAGCAAATGCAAGGTTGTGAGTTTGATTCCTGTTATCAAAAACAAAATTTAAAAAAACAGCACCTAAACACTGCATTGTACTTGTGGAATAATTTGATACTTTTCTGACAGTAAGCAATTTTATCCATTAGAAATTCATTTTATTCATGCCTAATTCATGTGATAGAAATCAACCAATAATAAGTACTGAAGAGGTGTGAGGAAAAAGGAACCCTTCTCCGCTGTTGGTGGGGGTGTAGACTGGTACAACCACTGTGGGAATCAGGGTGGAGACTCCTCAAAAAACTAGGATTAGAAGTCTCATTTAACCCAGCTATTCCCCTCCCAAGTATTTTTGCAGAACTGAAAATATCATACCACAGCAATATACATGCACCCATGTTTACAGCAGGGCACTTAATCATAGCTAAATCTTGGAAACAACCCAAATGCCCATCACCTGAGGAATGTATAAAAAAGATGTGGTATTTTATACAAAGGAATATTACTCAGCTATAAAGAAAGATACACTCAGGGTTCTTACAGGTAAATGGATGCAACTAGAGACCATATTCATAAGTGAAATAAATCAAGCACACATGTATAAAAATCACATTGTCCTCCCTAGTGTAGGAAGACAATATCTATATATGATAGCTAAAAAATTGCACTGCTAGTTTCTACTGGTTTATTGAAAAGAACAGGACCCAGGGCCCACCGCATCCTGAATGCACCCAGAGTGCAGGCCCTGCATGTGAGTGAGACCACCCGGGGCCGCATGATCCTGAATAGACCCAGAGCGTAGACCCAACGTGTGAGTGAGACTGCCTGGGATCCACTGAAACCTCATTCGACCCAGAGTGCAGGTCCAGCATGGAACCTTTCAGCAGAACTCCCTGCAAAGAGGCTAGAGGCAAGACCCACCCAGCTGATTCAGAAGCAGAACATCTTGCCAGAGTGACATAAAGGGTTCAACTCCAACAGCTGCAGCAGGAAGAAGAGGAGCACAGCAAACAGACCCCAGCCAGATCCAAGCAACACCAACCTGGAGGAATCTGAACTTTGTAGATCCAGACCTGGTGCTAAGGTAATAACTCTATCTAAGCTCTATACCAAAGGTCAGAAGACAGTGGTATACAAAATGACAAAGAGAAGGAACAAAATGCAGTCTCAGGCCCTGAGTCCACCCAGTACA
>NW_004524579.1:26574370-26620377 GCF_000260255.1 Octodon degus | reverse complement strand
TTTTCTTTCAGTCCTGTAGTTAGTCTAGTTTCTCACACACTTGGTCCTTTTTTTTCTTTCTAATGTGGAATAAGATGCTATTTAATTTTGTTCTTCCATAGCTAATATTTTTATAGCTAATATTTTTTATGTATATGCTTTAATGATTTTTTTCTTTATAATAAGTTTTGGACAATTTCAAAAAAATGAAAAGAACAGTTAGTGCTTAATATTTCGGACCAATTTTACATCCTTATAGCTGATAATCTGAACAACTACTTTGAAGACAACAATATGAAAAATAATAATTGGTGAATTTGTATCATCTTGTTTTTTAAAATTCTGCATTGTTTATAATTTTTTATTATATTTACTCTCAAATACAAAAAAGAGAATAATTTCTGGAATTTTTCCATAGTAATTCTGTATAAAATGTTAGATTAATTTTGAAATTCCTTAATTTGAAATACAGTATGAACGTTAATATTTACTTCTGAATTTTTGGGGGCTGGGGAAATAGCTCAGTGAAATAAGTATTTCCATGGCAAGTGCAAGGGCCTTAGTTCAGTCCCCAGTTCCACCAAAAAAAAAAAAAAGAATTCTTAAATTAGCAATAGTTACTAAAAAAGATAATTTGAGTTTTATTATCCAGTCTTTTATCCAGCAAGCATGCAAAGTTCTCTCATTATTTCTAATCATTAGTCCATTTAATTTCTTAGATTTGTTTGTTTTGTGATACTAGGGATTGAGCCCAGGGCCTTAGACGTGCTAAACAAGTACTCTATCCTGAGCTATATTCCTAGCCTCTTTTGAAACAAGTTCTCACTAAGGCATCCAGGTTGGGCTGGCAACAGCTACCCTCCTGTCTCACTCTCCTGAGTAGCTGGGATTACAGCTATGTGTCACCACACCGGGCTAATTTCCTAGGTTTTCTATGCTGGTGATTATGAAATCTGCAAATGTAAGAGTTTCTTTGTTTTCCTTTTGATCATATACCACTTTTTCCTTCTTTAATCACATTGGCGCGGTTGAACAGTATTATGTTAAATAGTAAGAATAGTAATGCAAAAATCCTGTATTCTTACTAAAGAAAATAGTTCAAAAGTTCTTCATTAAGTATATTTCCCTTAAACTTCTGGTAAAGAGGCTTTATCAAGTTCCAGAAGTTCTAAAACCTTTGGGAAATGCTTTTCCTACATCAGATGAGTTAATGAAATGATATTTCTCTTTCAGTAAATTAATTGGATGAATTGCATATAATTTTCTAAATAAACCCTTCTTACATTTCTAAACTGCCATAATGTACTGCATTATAGGATTACATTCAGTTGCTATATTAATTTTTGGGGGCTGCCATTTAAAAAATAATACAGTTTGTAGATCCTTTGTCAGTGTCAGCCATGTGGATAAGTCATGGCCATTGCTTGACCAATTTGCTCTCTGTGAAAGCCTGAGAGAAAGTTTTCTCTCCATGTGACTCTCCTTAGGCACACTCTACATCATTGATCACTTTCCTCTGTGGCCCCATAATCTCCTTGATCAGTAAACTTGGGACACAATTGAGTTACAGGATGTTACAGTACAGGTGCTCCTATATCCTGAGTCCTCACTGACCTTGAAGGAATTTGACTGATCTTGTCAGATATAAAAGTTACATTTCTTTTATATAGGTCTTGCTTTATCTTGGTCTTAACCATCCAGCAGAAAAGTATAAAAATGAGATATAAAAAGTAAAGCCATATTAATCTGCTGACCTGTAAAAAGCTCAAGTCAACAACTTCTGACACTGCCAATCCTATGGATAATCCACTACTATTATGGACTACTGAACTATATGGGATTATTTTGCTGAATTCATGCACCTACAATATTTAAAGGGCAAGGGAATACCCACTCTGACAAAACTAAACAAAAAAGGGGATACAAATGAAGGGCCATTTTGTATATGACATGCACTTTTCTTTCTTTCTTTTTTATTTTATTTTATTTTTTGTATTTTAGGGAAGGGTCTACAGGGTATTCAGGGTCTCACTACTAGATCAGACTCATATCGATCCACCTGTTCACAGCCTTACAAGAGCTGGTGTTACAGTTGCACACCACCATGCCCAGTCTCAGTGGCTGTCTCAGCACACCCTAGGGGTGGGGCTGGCACGGCAGGCCTGGAGCCATTTTGTATCTGTATATACAAAACAGTTAGGATAGATATACAGCTACTTTCTCTTAATTCAGTGAGAAGATTTATACTAATAGTGTTTAAGCAGGATAGTGTGTCTGCATCTTGTACTATGAATAACCACTACAAAAACAACAATATGCAATGTATTAATTATTGTGACTGTCCTACTAATAGGTTTTGAAACTGTCTCATTGCCATTTGTTTCTCAATAAGATTAATTTTAAAATACAATAAAAATAATACAGACTGAGTAATTTAAACTGTGTATTAATTTTCTTTTCTTTTTTTAATGTATATTAATTTTCTCCTGGTTCTGGGAAGCAGAAATCCACTATCAAGGTGCCAGCAGGGCAGGCTCCTTCGGAGGCCTCGCTCATTGGCTTGCAAATGGCCTCCTTTGCACTGTGTCCTGGCATGGTCTTTTCTCTGTGTGTGCTCATTCCTGGTGTCTCTTTTAAGTTATCTAAATCTCTTCTTGTAAAAACATCAGTTCAATACCAGGTTGAACTAAGATCCACCTATATGACCCCATTTAATACTTAATTACCTCTTTAAAAATCATTATTTTTCAAATACAATCATATTATGAGATACTGCTAGCTAGATTTCCACATACAAGTTGGGGGAAGACACAATTCAGCATGTAGGAATACCTAATATTTTGAATTTTCATATTTGTGTTCATAAGAAAATTTGGCCTGTAATTTTATTTAATAAATGATAAGATTTGGAAAGATTTCTCTATTGCCTGAAACTACTTATATGAATTACTGATTATATGCTCCTTGAATACTGGTACAATTTTCTAGTAACTCCTTTATGATTATAGAGTTTTTAAATTTGTGAGGTAGAGAATCCCTTATTAGCATTTTCATTTCTTTAATATTTATTAATCTACTCACATTTTCTATTTTTTATTGTCCTAACTGGGACATTTCTCAATTTTTATGCTGGTGTTAATTTATATTTCATAGTGTCTATTAGTGTTATAACTTTCACATTTATATCTTTCATTCTAGTGGAATTTAATTTAAATTAGGATATAAGGTAAGGTTCTCATTTTGCTTTTCCTTATTTCACTGGCCTGTTTTCTCATGATCATCTAAGTAACCATTCATTTCTTTCCCAGTGGTTAGTAAACTCCCTTTATCATATACAAGATTTCTACCTATACATGGAAGGGATATTTTCATCTTTACTTTGCTGTCCTTTTTCCAATTAAAATGTTGGCAAAACCTTTTTCTTACCACATACATTTCATATTCACAACAGTTTTGCAGGTATTGTCTCTATTTCTTAAATAGGCAGACTCAAAAAGATTATATTTAAACTATAACATAATATAGTGCTGAATGCACTTCTGACTTTAAATTAAGGGCTCTTTTCCCAGTTAGCTTCTTGTACCTAAGTTTGCCGGCTCACGGCACAGCTGAACTCCTACTGTGTTCCACATACAGAGGTTCCAGCACAATAGCAGAACACAAGCCAGGTTGAAGTCCCAGTTCTCATAGTGCTTCTGTTAATTTTGGAGCTAGATGTTCCCCAAATCCGCATATACCCGAGATGAGCCTTGTGAAAGGTGACTGGATTGAAAGGCAGTTATAGCTGTTAGCCGGCAGGTCTGGCAGGAGAGGTTTTTTAGGGCATGGTCTGCAAGGTTTGTCTTCTCCTCCTCCAGCTTCTCTCTCGGCGTGCCGGCTACCATGAGGTAGGCGGCTTCCCCTACCCCATCCCCACCATATCCTTCTGCCATCCCTCCCTGCCTTCGAGCTGACCACCTATGGACTAAAGACATAACTATTTTCTTCAAATCCAGGAGCTTTGGCATCCATAAGTCTTTCAAATTGAAAGAACAGAGTTGTTGGACTATTAAGAATTTTGTAGGGTTTTTTCTTTTTATTACTTCATTATTAAAATTTTAAAATCTTGAAATTGGTTAATCTCAAAGTAAAAAGTAACCATATGGTTGTCTTTATACATTATACACACTTAAGAAATAAATAGCGCTTTAAGTAGCATTTAAGAAGCATCATATATACAAATAAGGCTTCAAGTCAAATGTATAAATACACAACCTGCTGAAGAGTCAGTTCCCAAAGTTTCCATTACTAAAAACAGAAGGCTTTATGTACCAGGGTGTATGGCAAGTAATACAAGTTTTGCTTTGGCTAGAAAGCAATCACAGAAGCACATAGACTAGAAGCATACTTTGAATTAAGACTTGACTGGTTATGTCTTCAGAAGTTTGGTAATAAATAGTGATATAACTTTGGCACAACACAGATTGAAACGATGTCTTTTAAAAACCTAAGAACAGAGAAAATCCCTCTCTCATCTCCACCTAATATCATATATCCTGCTGAATAAATCTCATCCATAAAGAAAACTCAACCCTTTGGCATAGGTTTTCCCCCAGTTGTATAGTAGTGAAAGGATTTAGGATTTTATGGGTGGATTGGTGGAAAAAAGTCCCTTGCTTGTCATATCTGTGCACACTGGCAGGAAACAGCGATGGCTGTCCTCATGAAGTTGGAGAGATGAGTATGCCACGAACTTTGCCTTCAGGAAATCTGAGTCCCCAGCCTGGCTCCACTCTAAGCCTCAGTTTCATAACATAAGGATGATGACAGTGACCCTGATCACCTCACTCTACTTGGGTCATGTACGTGAAAAGTATAAAATGGTGTTTTGGGTATCATGTATGCTAATTCAAATCCAGGTCTAGAATTGGAGGCTTTTCCAAGAAATCCAACACAGGAAAGGCACCAGTATGAAAACAAGATGTTTCAAAGAAAAGAGCTCTGCATTAAATCTTAGAGCTAGCACTGTTGACAGGGCTGGTTATGCATAAGCAGGTTTGCAGAATTCAGGAAGTGTCTCCTAGCTCCTAAACAGAAGCAGTTTTGCTCCAAAGCAATCATATCTAGCAGTCGGCTACCACTGTGACCTCAGTGTATGACATTCTTATAGTGATTTCAAACATGTCACTCTTGGGGGAAATAGCATATGATAAGAAGAAATAGGTAGGAGCCATTTAAAGCCACAGGGTTCCCAACTGCAGTCACCTGCAGTTCCCTCCACCGCGCCTACCCTCTACTCCTCCTGTCTTTCACCACACATACATATACATTCCTCTCAAATGTTGGAAGGGATTCTTAGGTCTCCAACTCTATTCAGTTTCCAAATGGTGAGGTTGAGTACTGTGTCTCCTGCCACATGCTAACTAATTTTAAGTTTGGAATAAATACTTGTTTATTCAAATTATGACTAACAGAAGGAGAAAGCCAATGATGTGTGCTTCAGGAGGTGAGCTGTGGAGCAGGATGGAATGTCTCCAAGATTTAACCAGTACAGATGAAAGCAACCCATGGGAACTCCCACAGTAGGGCCTCAGCACATCCTGAGCTAATGACCCCTCTCTGGGCCAGTGAGGTAACAGGCCTAACATCCTGATATGAGTCAGCTCCTGAGGGAAAAGACCTCTCGCTGAAGTGCAAGTCAGGACAAGCAGCCTTCCACGCAAAGCTGCTTTGGAGCCCGGATGCTCCATCAGACACAGCCTGTGCTCAGCCAACAAACAGGAGACCTGCCAGGTGCACGGGGGAACCCTGGACATTACACTGCTAGCGCACAAGTCCATCTCAGCTCCAGAGGTGTCAATGGAGACAGTTCATCTTGGGCACCGTTGGAACTTCAGCAGTACACAGTTGTCCTGTCCAGTGAAAAGCTGCAAGCACAGGACACACAGGCAGGCCCAGCAAGCAAGTTCTCAGGGATTCCAGGATCAAGCTAGAGGGGTCCTTCTTCAGGCGGGTCCTTCTTCAGGCGGGTCCTCAGCAGTAACTTTCCTCCATGTGTGTGGGTAGTGGGGTTGAGGTACAGATTAATCAAGCTCCCCAGACCCTCGGGCAAGCTCTATGGTGGCCCTGAAAAGTACCAAGAGACAGTGTGGCATTGGTTAGCACACTCACCTGAAAATGGGCACACCTGGGTCCATGTGTTCTATCTCCCCAACTTTCTGACACACTAGAGGACTATTTCACTTACTTTCCCTTTAGAAGAAATGGGCAGGCTCCTGAGAGCTGCTTTCTTCTCCCTACAGCTTCCCTCTAAGAAATGCCAGGTGTCCTTTCTGGCCCCCAACTTGCAAATATCACAGGTTATGCATTCCTGTGTTGAGCACAACACACACATACATCAACAATGCACACGTGCAAGCATGACAAGTGCCAAAGCCCCCTCTTTGCCTGATCTAGAAACATAAGAGAAATGGTAGTGTGGAGGAAGGGGGGAAAGCTGATTCAAGAGACCCAGATTCTAGCATCGCCCACAGAAAGGAGCCACTGAACTGCTTGGAACCTCAGCCTCCTATCTCTGAGCAGACAGCTGCATGCAAGTCCCAAAGAAGGAGGCTCAGGGCACCATTCATGTCTGAGGATGCTCCCACTTCCAGTGTCCATTCAGGACTCAGACTCCTATTGCTCACTGTCCCTCAGGGGCAAAGGGACAGGGGAACTTGTTTTCTAAAGAAAACAATGTGAGACAAGTCATGTAGTTCTGAACTATTAGGAAGTTCTGGAGCAGAAAAGAGGAATAAAATATTTAATCTCAGATCACACAAATAGCAGTCCTTCTTGGATGTGTCTAATGGCCCGAGAACCCGTGAAGTTAGCACTGGAAGCACTGTGAAAGGCAGATAGTTGAATGCAAACACAAAGATTTAAAAGCAAGGTAAAAGAATCATGAACCTACACTAGGCTGAGACCCTAAATTAGACAGACCATCTGCAACCCCCCAAGTCTTGTGATCACTCAGCTTGAGGTTGCACTGATGCTCCTACAAAGGAATAACTGAAGATGCAACCCAGCCCTCAGGGGTGGCAGACAGCTAATCATAGGGGACCGCAGGCATGAACGCAGCTGCTTGATAATTGGTACTCAGACAGAGGTGAGGCAATTCATTTGAGGATGTGGACCCTCTGCACTCAAGAACACAGGCTTCAGAGTAGAATGAGCTGCTTCACTCTGCCATACCCAGCTGGGGCCTTGGGAGAGTGACTCCATGTTCCTGAGTATCAGCTTCCTCATCTCTCCACAGGGATAACAGTACTGCCTCCCAGGGTTGATGATGAACTTGAATGACCGTCTAAGTCACTGAGGTGACTTACACAAGGTGGTCACACACTAAGCGCTCAGTGTATGGCAGCAGAATCACTATGCAGTACTCTAGGTAAGGGAAAGGGGAGGGGCATGGGCAGAAATGGGTGGGCAATGGTCTACCTCTTCCTTGGCTGGTGTTTAGGCTCAGAGAGCATGTTCCTTTGGAGAAAACCACAGCCTCCCACCATGAGTTGGGCCCACTTTGATCTGAACTCAGAGGATTCCAGGTTGGATGGTAGATACAGAAGCAAAAAAAAACCTTCTTGATTTAGCTCCATATACATGCACACTTGTACTTCTCAAAAAGGGAGAACTAGATCTACTATAGCCACTCAGGCCAACAGAGTTCTAGAAAACCAGAAGAGAAGCAATGTATTTGGTTTCTCTTTGTCCTCCCACCCCACTCCCCACTTTAATCTGGTGTCCAGAAAGAAATGAGAAAGGCTGGACCTTACAGTAGGACTAGTCACTGCAGAGAAGATACTATGGACACCAAGCCCAGGATTTAGCGACCCAAAAGACTGCTGTCTGCAGTGGGCATCTACAGGGTGAAGCAGAACAAGAGCAGAGGTAACAGTCTCACTCTTCAGCACCTTATATTTTCAGTTATATGCCTATATCTTTCTAATGGAAGGGCAGCTTTGCACAGGAAAGTTCTGTATCTGTTTTGCTCATGCTGTGTCCCTACTACCCCTGTCCATAGGCAGCGCATGCAAAGCGATCCATCGCGACCTGTGAAGGGAACACAGAGGAAGTCCTCGTTACCTGGTTTCATTTTTCATTCTCCAGCCCTCTCGACACTTGTGAAACCAGAGCTCTTGGCCAGGAGAAATGCTGTTGTTCTCAGGGTCTTCTGCACAAAAAGTCAACCTAAGAGGAAAAAGACACCACTAAGGTCACTTGAACTTGACAGACATCTAGGCGGTGCTGTCAGTTCTAACCCTAGAGCCTTCAGAATTGCCTGTCACAACCACAATACTCCAAACTACATCTTGGATGGAGGCTTCTGTGATTTGGCCTCCTGCAGGCTTCATCACACCTTTCCCACCTTCTTCCATCTACCTAAAGGTGGCCTGCTCCTCAGGGTCATTGCCTCTTGGAAGCCACCTGCACTGCGTAAACACCCATGAACCAAACGCTCACTGAACAAAAAAGTATTTCCTTCTATAAATGTTGTTTTTCAACCTACTTCATATGGCATGAAACCATTACGTTACAATGGCTTTACCATGGTTCTGCTTAATATTTAAGTTTCTGCTACTTTATTTTTTTTGTAGCTATAAATAGTAATGTGCATATATCCTAAAAAGTAGAATTTCTGGGTTATGGTATATGCATTCTGACCAGGTGTTATTCAATCCCTCTCCAAAGTGGTTGGACTAGTTTTTTATTTTGACTGTAGGGTAATAGTTCTCTTCTCCCTCCTCCTCACCACCAGGTAGAACATTTCTGCCACTCTTTTTGGTGTGAGTGGGTTTCCTACAGCTGTGATTTGTGTTCACTGCATTTCTTTTTGGAGTGAGGTAGGTCACCTTTTAAGTATGTAGGTCCTAGGGTCATTAGGGCTTCCCGGGAAAGGTTCCTAAACTACTCTGAATGTGGCTTTTGTCCTGTCTCAGTATCAGTGTCAAGTACCTCACCTTAATGACCACACAGTCACACTGATCATATACCACAGAGACTGCACGGGGCAGTCATAGTGTTCATGAAATGGTGTTTCCCTAATTTTTTCCTGTGATCCTGCCTGTCCATTTTCTGAGTCTTTGTAACTTGCAGCTGAGTTCCAGTTGTTCTTATTGATGGACATTTATAGAGCACTGCAAGTAAGGAAACTTGAATTCTTTCAGTCAAGGGGCTTAGTCAGCTGAGTATGCCACATGCCTATAGTCCCACTATGGGAGGCTGAGGCAGGAGAATCACAAGTTCTAACCTAACCTGGACCACATAGGCACTCAGTGAGATCCTATCTCAAAATCTTACAAAGGGCTGGGAATATAGCCCAGTGTGAAGGCTCTGAGCTCAATCCCCAACGTGGAAAAAAAGGATGCATATAAGACAAGTGAAGAATTGTAATAGAAAAATGCCAGGAAAGAAACAAAAAGGCTGGAAGTTGCTTCCCTCCATGCCAAGGCTGGCAAAGACCACTCCTGAGGTCGGGGAAAGGACGTGGTTACGAAAACCCTCTTCTCTTCACAAAAGTCTCCCGGGCTCCCCTGGCTTTGAGCCCTTCCCGGCTTCAATTTAGACAGAAGACTGCTCAGAGAGTCAGGGCAAAGCGTCGGGGGCTAAGACACAAAGGTCTGGATCTTTCATGCTGGGCTTGGGGTTCAAAGAAACAGGGAAGCTGCCAGCTGGCATGCCACCCAGGACTCCTTGTTACTTGAAGGTAGAATCCCAGCCCAGATCCCTGATTCCAAGGCTCTGAAGGAGAGACACAATACTGCTCTGAAAATAAGCTGCTGGTGAAAACCAGAGCCCCTCGCAGATTTCATCTGCAGGGAAAGAGGCCCCAGTTTGCCCCACAGTAAATAGATCAAGAAAACAACCCACCTACGGAGCCTTGTCCAGAAGCTTTGCTCCTCTGGGCCAACACAGGCCTTGGCAAACAGAGCAAGGGCCAGATTCCAGGCCCCTCCCTTACTCACCCTACCAGTCAAGGCCTGAGTTAAGATGCTCAGCAGTCAACAGAAGCCTTAATCAGAGTCACGATTCCCTGCAAGGGTGTTTGAGGTTTTGGCTGCATGCTGTGCATAGAACAGGAGGGTGAGGCTGTGCACTGAGCAAAGGAACAAAGGTGGCAGAGACAGGGCCTTCTACTCCCCACTGACACAAGCAAGACAGGAGACAGCAATCCTTACTTCTGCTGCGTCTCCCCAGACTTGACGCGAATGCGCCGGATGTGTAGTTCCCAAGCAGAGCCACTGGGCTCAGACAGGTAGCTGTAAAACTTCTTCCACAGGTTGTACCAGGACTGTGACGTCTTCTCCCATGTGAGCTTGATCTTCAGGAGGTCACCCAAGTCCTCCTCAGTGTAGACCAAGAAGGTGTTCGTGGCATTCAGCCCAATCTGCTCCACTCTACAGATGAGAGAGGTGAGACAGAAGCTCTTCTCACTTCCCTGTCACCTGAACAGCTGCACATTGTCCAGGGTGACACAGTGGCAGCTCCTTCTCGACAGGAAGGGAAAAGAAACAGATGGGTGGTTCTTGCCCACCTCAATCCCTGTGCCCCACCCCAGGAACAACACAGAAACTTAGCTGTGCTCTACGTGACAAGAGATCATTCTGCCTGCAGCACCCAGCTTCTTACCAAACCCATTCCTGAGCACTTCTCCATTAATGCTTGTACTTCCCACCCAGAGAGATAGGACCAAGAACAAGCAGAAAGGAGAAAGCACAAAGAAGCCACATCCACACACAGTGGTATGCTATTCCCCTCAGCCCACAGGTTCTGGCCTCCTTCCCAAAGCCCAGTCCCTTCCTGTCCTCTCATCTGGCAACTGGTGTGGCCTACCTTATCGTATTTGTGAATAAATTCAAGTCAAGTCTTCCCACTGGAGCCTGAAGGGAGTTACTTTGCTGATGTTTTTTCAAAATCCTAGTATTACTTGGCAATGTGCTTTGTTCCTGGTGAGTACTCCACAAGTACTGCACACAGACTCCCACAGCCAATCATTATGGAAGGGCCCGATTCCCTAATGCCTCGGGTGTCAGGCGTTGCCCGAAATGAAACAGCAGGTTCTGCCCAGCTGATGAGCAGTTTCTCACAGTGCTGATTCATCCTAGCAGCAGCCCAGAAAAGTCCTGAGTTAAGGGCTTCCTGGAGAGCGCCCAGTGGGAGAGAACTCTGGTGGCCAGCTGGAACTACCCAACCCTTCTTCCCCTAGCCACCCAACTTCACTCTCCTGTGCTTGTCCCCAAACTCCCTTGCATTCTCTCATTCTCAGACCAGCATGTTCTCTGTCCTAAACCAAAGTTGCAAAGGCAGCTCAAGACTTACATTTCCAAAGGCAGCATCTGGGAGTCTGCATTAGTACCGCAAAGGGTGATGTAAAAGGTTGGCTCCACTTGCCCCCTGTTCTTGTAACTGAAGATGTGGATTTTCATCTGATAGTGATACACTGAACAGACAGCAGAACAAAAAGGTTTTGTGAGCCCTGAGCTGACTCATATCAGGGTATCCCAAGCCACCCAGCTTGCTGAGTTGTAGGACTGACATCCTTTGGGTACAGCCCACCTCTAGGCTCCTTCTGGTCTTGTTTTGTCCAATGGCCTAAGAGTCCACTGTAATATAAGAGGAATAGGGCTAGGAGATGTCTTCGGGACTTGGACTTACCTATTTTCTACTTGTATGACCCAGGATTAAAGACAAAGGTATTAACCTCTCTGAATCTCAATTTCCTCGTATATAAAATAATATTCAAGGACCAGGGAAATAGCTCAGTGGAATAAGTGCTTGCCTGGCAAGCACAAAGTCCTGAGTTCAATCCCTGGTACCACCAAAAATAAATAAATAAATAAATAAATAAATAAATAAAATAATATTCACAAAGTATTACAGTTTTATAACATGTTACAAAAAAGAAAGCTATCATTTTGGTCTTCTGTTCATCCTCCTTCAGATTTGTTAGAGCCAAATAAGAAAACAAACACAAAATATCTTTGCAAAAGTATCAGAAAAATTTTAAGATACTGACATTGTGATCCTAAGGACATCACAGGAATCTTTATAATTGATTGATTATTATGGAACCAGGGGCTGAACTCAAGGCCTTCACGCTGAACTATATCTGCAGACCATTTTGTTTTGGGAGAGGATCTCACTAAGTCACTAAGTTGCTCAGACTGAGCTCAAACTTGGAATCCTTCTGCCATAGCCTCCCAGAGCACAGGAATGCAGGCCTGTATCACCATGCCTGGCTCCATTAATTAATTTTTAAAAAACAATTTTCCTAGGTCATACACAATGTAATCTAATTTGTAATAATCTGACATAACTGTGCTGACCATGGCTTGTGGACTTGGATATGACCCATTTTTCAGCAAGATTATCAAGAAGGAAGAGAAAGACGAAGGGCCATTTTGAAGCCTGAAAGTTACCTCTGAAAGGCATGTCTGCCCGGGTTTTTAAGTACATTTTGCTATTCCTCTTGTTTCTCATTTTCTTAGTGTTGTAGCCAATGCTATTACAACGATTCTTCCTGCAGCTAAGACAGATCCCCTTTTTGAAGCGCTTGGAGTCTGTGCACTGGAAGGCAAAGCTTGGCTTGTCCTGATTCACCAGGGAATCGATAAAGAGGTCGATGGCCCGCTCATGCTCACATTTCAGTGCCTCTGTGATTTCTGGGGAAGGCAGGGACAGACGTGCAGGATGAGTCTCTATTTGATGATTATACCACTCAGTCAATATTACACACCTCATCAGCATGTTTATTAAGTAAGGCTGTGCCTTATTTATGTAATTATTAATAAAATGTGCAATGATATTTTAGGACTCTATTAAGATATAAAATTTCAGGGGCTGGTGAGATGGCTCAGTGGTCTAAAGCACCTACTTGGAACAAGCTTGGCAAAGCACAGGGACCACGGTTCGATCCCCCAGCACCACATGCCAGCCAGCCTCGCCCCCTGGTGGGCTGAGCTGGCCACACACACACACACACACACACACACACACACAATAAATAAATAAATGTAAAAAAAAAAAAGATATAAAATTTCAGACCATCTTGGTCTGCTTTTCAGTTTCTTGGTGAGAAAATGGCACTAATACGTGGAAGTAAAGTGCAAGATAATTCATATAAGAGAATTGAATAGGGCTTAAGGATTTAGCTCATTGGTACAGTTACTGCCTGGTGAGCAAAAGGTCCTGAGTCTGACTCCCAGTACCAAAAAAAAAAAGAACTAGAGAGATACAGATCTTTTGTGCAATAGGACTCACTGAACACCTTCAAAGAAGTATGGCTACAAAATTCAGGAAATGCATCATAATACTAAGTGACATTTTAAAAATAAATAAATAACATTTAGTCCAGAGCTCAGCAAAATAGGCGAGCAGCCTAGCTACTTATTTTTTCAAATTAAATTTTATTGGCACATAACCATATTTATTGGTTTATGTATTTTCTGTAGTTGCTTTCATGTTGCCCCAAAAGAGTAGAGTTGTTGAAACAAAGACTATGTGGCCTACAAAGCCTACAGTATTTATTAACTGACTCTTTAAGAAAATACCAACACCATTCTAGCCTAAACTCTTCAATTATAGACTATAACCCAAAGACACGTAGAGGTAATATAATTTGACCAGGGTCATACAGACAGCTGGTTGGAAAATGTGTAATTTGGATTTTTCTGGCCCATAGTACATTACTGTTCTTATAACCAGAGGCTAAAGCTTAAGTTTCTTAGTTTAAGAAGCTTCTAGAAAATTCAGGAAAAAAATGTCAAAGTCACCTCTACCCCTTCTTTATAAGCACCACCAGCCTTAAAAATACCATCCAAAAAAATCAAAACATAAAAATAAAATAAAATAATTTTAAAATAAGTCTGGAATCTTTGTATATTCATCACATTGGGAGAGGGGAATAGTGTTAATATCAAATGACAGGTGAGACACACAAAAGGGTGGAGCATCATAAAAGAGAGAGCTGGGTGGGCCCAAGACTTGGGAAATGCTACCAGCATACAAAACTTTGAAAGAATGGAAAAACCACAAAGGGATCAGTCACTGGGTCACACAGCAGTTTCCAAAGCAAATTGACTTCAGCCTAAGCCCATTAAAGATAGGCTCATACATTCAGAAGATGAAATTATAAATACATAAGTAAATCATCTTAGTTTTACATCTTTAAAGTATTACAAAACATTAAAAAAGTGTTATATCCATGACACAGAATATTATACAGGCTACGAGAAGAATAAGGTTGGCAAATCTGCCTGCTCTGATGATTAAGAATGTCCTTAGGGCCAGTCAAATAGCTTAGTGGATTAAAGAGCCTGCAAGCAGGTGCAGGGGTTGGAGGTTCAATCCCTGGGCCTGCCATGACAGCCCTGCCCCCGGGGCCCCTGTGGCAAGAGGTGAGGATGATGAAATGAATGGTGTTCGAGCACTGTCAGCGCTAGCTGACTTAGAAGGACATGAAGTAACTGATTCCAACACAAAGCAGAAAACAAAGAACTCACTTCCATATGCAAGTGTTCCCAAGACATCACTAAATTCACAGCCCGGTTGGAAGTCACCACCATTGGGGTAGATGTCGATGTGGCCCACAGGCATCTGAATCCCAATGCTTAAGCCAAAGGAGCGTGTGTAGGTGTGTAAAACGTCCACAAAGTCTGCATCATCAGGGGACAGCCTCTTGTCAATGTCCACCCCTTCAAACATGGGCCCAGCAGGATCCAGACCTACAGCAGGAGAGACCAAATTGGACTATGTCATGTATAGCAAGACAGTGAGGGTGAGTTACAGATGAACTCAAGCTTACAGAAGAAAGATCCCCTCTAAGGTCAGCACCATAAGTCAGAGAAGGCAAAGAATAACATAAGAAGCCTATTTCCAGATGCTCTTGACCCAAGAAACAAACGTGGGGATTGAATCCTACTGTTGTACAACTGCCAATTCCTTCAGAGGCCTCCATATGTTCTGAAGCCTCAACCAACCCAGAAAGGTAGCCACAAGTCTACACTGCCACCAGCTCTGAGGAACCACAGGTGGTCAGAACTGGAAATTTCTAGAACTCAAGTTTCAAAGCTCAGAAACTTGAGCTCCCCGAACCTAAGCCATCCTTCCCTGTGATCTGCACTGGGATCCACCCATAGTTCTAACTTTAACAGAATCATCACAGAATAACTAAGTACCTACATCCTTGTAGAAGAACTCAATCTCCCCAAACTGAGCTGTCTGTATAGGTGCTTGTTTTTCCCCTTTAGTTATGAATCAGGTCCAGAGATGGAAAGGTGGATAGACAATCTAATAACCCACCAATGCAATGAAAATCCAAATACATAAATCCAGAATATAAAATTCAGATTTCCAACTCTGAACTCCTAGAGACTCCCATAGGTAGGTCTGTCATGGAACTCAGAAATGTACATTGATTTCCCAAGTGATCCTAAAAGTTGGTAGTCTATGGACCAGATATTGAAAAAGTTCCCTGTGCCTACTATCATCTATGAAATGGGACTCTAAACAACTTAATTCATCCTGATCATGTGAGATATTAAGAGATTGAGTACTTGTTCAAATTAGGTCCTATTACCATGTCCAAGTAATTATGAGAAATGCATTCATCCCAACCAGGAAGGCTATTTGCCACATAGACACACAGGCCCTGGAGAAAGTTCACTCAGATCTGTGGCAAAAGAAGGGCATTCTTTTTTTTTTTTTTTTTTCGGAACTGGGGTTTGAACTCAGGCCCCTGGGCTTGCCAGGGAAGCACTTGTTCCACTGAGCCATCTCCCCGGTCCAGGAAGGGCATTCTGTTTAGTCTAGTGTTGTGGTTTGTCATTAGAAATTATTTTGCCCCTTTCTCCAGGGGACATTTGCTGATGTCTAGAGACATTTTTTTTTTTTGTCACAATTGTAAGGAGGAGAGCTACTAGCTTTTTCTGGGAACAGGTCAGGGGTACAGTGAAACATTTTACACTGCACGACAAGAGTGTCACACCCACAGGCATGCACAACAAATCACTGCCTATGTAAAAAGCACCTTGGCTGGAGTGATGTGACCAAGAACAAGTCCTGAAAGAGGAGATAGACATAGTGGAGATGGGCTGACCCAGCATAAAGAACTAGGGAACACATTGTGATGCTTGAGTGGAAAATCCTAGGATAGATGAAAGATATAGCTACTATCTCAAGCAAATAGTCCACTATTTGACTATTTCTCATGAGAAGTGGGCAAGGCTGAAGTGAGTTCCCCAAAGAGGTTTAGATGATTTTATGTGTGAGCAAGATGAATGGGAGACCAGACTGCTTAGGGGCTCATCCTTAGCCCAGGACCTCAAAGAATGATAGCACAAAAACAGTAACCTTCCAGGATAGCCCACAATGACTCATTCTAGAGGCTGCAAGGACCACAGTACAGACACAGCACCTCTCCCTACCTCTGGCTGTCTGCACTGGTGGGGGGAATAAATAGTGAAATGTTCTGCTTTGGAACATTCTGCTTTGCCATCAATACAAGAGAGAGGCTCTGTGCTCTGTGTGAACAAAGGTCCACACCAGACATGTAGTGCCATGGAAACCAAGCTGCACTGGTGGAATGCAGGCAGCTGACAGGGCCTCACAGGCCAGCCGAGGGGCAGGCAGAACCTTCACCTATCCAGACTGAGCTGGCCTTTCTCTGACACACTGCCATGGTCCACAGACTCAGGGCAATACCATCTACTTTTTAAATTAGGAATAGAAGGACTAACTCACACTCTCCAAAAAGGGGGAGGATAGAGAACTCCACTTCTTCCATTCAGTCCTTACCTCCACCTCCAGAGAGAGGCTGCACGGATCAGAGTTGGGCACCAACTCTGGAATCTTACAGCCTGGACTTTAGTCCCAGATGTGCCACTGATAGGATGCAAGATATTGGGCCTGTCATTTAATCCCTGAGACTTATTTTTCCCACCTGTACAAGGTGCAGGCTTCTTCTGTGGCTCAAGGATAGCACACAATACCTTGTCACTAACCTGCCAAGGAAGTACACATGAACTACTTAATATGAGGCAACAGCTAGCCTAGAGCCTACACAGAGTAGATGCTTAATTAGCATTTCCTAAATAAGTCAATCTGCCCGCTTATTTGTTTATAACTACACACAGGTTCAGTTAGAAATATGTATCATCTTACCCAGTATATTTCATATTCCTCTCTGGAGACAGAGAGGGTAAAACTCCAGCAGGCCCCTGACAACACTCTTTGGCTCAAGCAAGACGGCAGTTCAAGTGTGACCTTCAAGCCCTAGGCTGAGGACCCCTGGCGGTCGCTGCACAGCAGCCTCACCAGCCTGAAGATTCCATGCGAACTGCAGTCCCTGTCCTTTCACCAATTGGAACCACATGGCTCACAGGCCCAGACTAAGTCTACCACTGAGGGAAGAGGAGGAGAGATAGCCTCCCCCACTAGCCTGGCACAGCCATTTGGCACAGCAAGAGCTGCAGGGCAACTGGAGAGAAGCAGAGGGAAGGGCTGTGTCCAGGACCTGCAGGCCTGCTTCCTGCAGCATTGATTAGCATTCTTCCAGCTCCCCAGCCAGCCACAAGCGAGGAGCCCTCATCTCAGCAGCTGCCACCTAAACAACCAGAGAGAAGAAGTGGGAAGCTCCTGCCCCAGCCCTGGTTCATTCCAGACTTAGGAGCAAGGCGATGCAAGGACACTGGGCACTGCAATGGAATGCTGCAGTTGGAGCCCGTCTGGCCTGGGTCTTTCCAGGGTTGGGTGGAGGTGCTCACATGCTAGAACCCAGAGTGGCCTCAGGGAGAACTGCTCTGCACCAGTAGTTGGCTAATGAGCAGCCATGGTGGCCTCACAGTTACAGCTCACTTTGGACAACTCACAGCCCACCACGTTGAAAATCAGGAATAAAGCTCTGGAGCTACACCCAGATGTAGTGGCTGGATCTAAAGAAATGTGCAAGCCTAGGCCTGCGTGTGGTCACTGACATATTAGATTTGAGCCTGGAAACAGCAACTGATGAAAAATAATAATTCCTCAAAACTGTATTTTTAAAAAACCTATTGCCAAAACCTGAAATTCCACCTTCATGAAATCATTCTTTATCTTAACATTCCTTTCTCCCTGTGTTCTGTTTTAAAATGAAAATGCTGCAGGTAGATATTGGTCAGCTCTTTCCTCCTAGGTGACCACCTGCCCTGGTCTGAATGTGTCTCCCCAAATTCCATGTGTTGGAAACTTAACCCCCAAATCTAAATGTTAACAGTATCTGGAGGTTGGGCCCTCAGGAAGCAATAGGATAAGATGATGTCATCAGTGTGGGAACCTCCTGATGACACTGCTGCTTTATAAGAAAGTAAGCACTTTAGCACATTTGTTCTGTATTACCATGGGATGCCCTTCCCCATGTTATGATGCCACAGAAGGCACTCCCTCCCCAGACGGCAGGAAGCTAAGCAAGCTCCTGCTCTTTATGAATTGCCTCCCCTACCCCGTGCAATACGGTGATAGCAATAGAAAAGTCTAAAACATATCCTCAGTATGTTGGAACTGGGGGAAAGCTGAAGAAAAATATATATAAGAGAACTCTGGAAGGATAAATATGTTCAGGGCAACAAATTTACCTTTAATTTTCATATAGAGGAAGTTCTATGGATGTAAGGGGGCCCCAAAAATGGAAAAGTGAATCTCATATTTTTCATAATCATTAAATAATTTAATCCAGAATCAAATATTAAAAGTTCACTGAGATGCATTTTTCAAGATGAAAAACTTAATTTTCTAATGACCATCTAGGTACCAACATCAGGAAAGTTTGTTTCATTTCAAAGTTTAACCATTCATCCTAAATAGCCATTTGTTGTTAACAAATATGATATTTTAACATTAAAGAGAAGCTATAGGTAAATGAAACAGAAATCAGAGGGGCAGAATCCATCATTCATTCCTTTCCTTTAAGAGATATAAACATCCAGAAGTTTAGAGTTTAGAGGCCTGCACTACATCCTGGCTTCTGCTTTTTTTTTTTTTTTTTTTTCTTTTGAGGCAGCATCTCACTATATGGTTCAGGCTGGCCTTGAATTCCTTATACAATGATGCTGGCCTTGAGCTGTGATCTTCCTGCCTCAGCCCTTCAGTGCTTGTATAACAGGCATGTGCTACCATGTCTGGCTGACTTCTGCTTTATAGTTCTTAGCTTTCTGCCTACAGGCAAATTGCCTCATCTCAGACTGCTTTCCTACCTGCTGGACTAGACCTGGGGTTTGCAAACTGTGTTGCCTGGTGCTTTGAGAGCCTGAGACTCCTCTAAGGAATGGGAAGGCCCAAATGGCAAGGCTACTACCTATAACCACCCACCCAGCTTCAATCAAAATAACCCCACCTATGTAGCTCATATTTTGAGACCCCATACAAGTTCATTCTGAAAAGGGTTCTGGGACAAGAAAAGAACATTTAGCTGGGTATTTGCCAGTTTCCTTCCAAAGCTAGCCATCTAGGATTTATTCAACCTGCCTCATTGGGGAGCACTCTGGCTCAGAGCAACCAGACCGTAGAGAGACAGAGGGAGCAAGGGTCACAGCTGGGGGGGGCATGGGGTAGGAACAGAGCCTACCTGTGATCCTGCCCACAGTTCCATTCACAAAGTTGCCAGCATATCCCGCCACATGTGCTCCAAGGCTGTAGCCAATCAAATGAACGCTCCCCAGAGAAAAACCATCCTTTTCCTGTAGAAAGTCACCAAAGCATGTGAGTTGAAGAATGGGGTCCTGGGTCTCCAGAACCACCAACAGTTCAATAAATCCATCAAGGGGAAATATTTATAGATCTGAAGAGAAACCAGAGTATAACAAATCCATCAAATTGAGGAGCCCCAGGCACAGAGATTCCCTGGGGCATTTCTGGCCACTGGCTCAAGATCATGGCCCTAAGCCAGGGATGGGAGATCAAAGGGACTTGTGACATTGAAAATGCCTGTGATTACAGGCTGCATGCCTACTCTTTCATGAGTTTATCTACACTATTTCCTTTCTTTGGGGCAATATCTAGAGGGCAGAGGGGCAGTTTAGAAGTCAAAGACACCCTACCCATTAGAGACCAAAGTACTAGCCATAGCCTACAGCCCCTCAATCCCTGCCTGCACTCTTATCTTAGGCTTTGAGTTTCACCCTGGCCCCAAAAGCTGCTCACTTCTTTACCATAAGCCCATCCATGACCTCAGAGTTGGAGGAAGGCCCTCCCTCTTCCCAAAGAATTTAGCTGGTGGGAGTGAGAAACAGTGGCCTTGACCCCATGGCTCCAGAACAAAACTCTTCGAAAATCACAGGCAAAGTAGAGAAGGCCTGCTCAAGAACCCTGCCCAGAATTCTGCCAGAACTCATCAGACTCCATGGGCAAAGGAAGTTGGGCTTGACTAGTCCAAGTCTGAGGGGCATTTCGCCAGTATATCTCTGCCCCTCTGTCCCAGTGAAGTCCACTGGTCTCAGGCAAATCATTAACTTATAAAAAGTAAATTCAAAATCTGTTTTGCACATTTAATATTTTAAAGAAGTCTAACAGGTTTAATGTGTTTGAACCAAACATCTTCCCACCCTTAGTAGAGCCATGCTTCAGAGGCAAATGAAAACTTAAGTTGAAGACTACAAGGCTGTCCTGGCTCTAGGCCACCCCAACCAACCTAAGGACTTCAGCTTCTAACTCAGCAAGTCAGCAAATATGACATAAATTCAGAGATCTATCAATAATCAAAAGGTTCTCTAAAAGCCCTCGCTATCAATTTCAAGTAATAATTCAGAAATAACAATTTTAATTCTAAAGATTTTTGTCAGAGCCAGGAAGTTCATAATAACCCATGTGGTCCTACATGTCCCAAAGACACTGGCATTTAAGAGCCTGCTTGTGAGAGGAGATGACCCCTACCAACCCTAGTTACCTGTAGCCAGTCCAGCATCCTTGCCACACTGTGCCCCACCACCCTAGAGTTATTGACTGCATCTGTATACAGCTGGTGAGCCAGGGGTAGCCAGTCCACCACCACAACATTGGCATCGTTCTCTCTTGTCTTCAGGGCTGATACAAGTATGTACAACCAATTATGAAGCATGCCACCCATCTGCAAAGAAAACAGGACACTTAAAGAAAAATTCTTCTTCTGGACTTTGAAACACTAATGCATAGAGTGAGTCCCTGATTTACAAATGAGTTCCATTCCAGGAGAATGTTTGATACATGTCAGATACATGTGAGTTTTATACAGTACACAGATGGAAGTTTGCTACTCAAATATTAGTAAGTATAGGATTTAATGTGTGGAATTTCATACCATCTCCTTCAACCCATCTGATTTTAAAATCTTTATCTCAGAGGATCAGGAACCAAACATCTGCACAGGAGCAGGGCCACTCCGAGACAGATTGGCTACATGAGTATTTTCTTATATCACTCTTTACAGCCCCAGTTTTTCCCATCAAAATTTTCATAGCTGGTGACTTACACTATTGCCCTGCTACCTATGAGATATGTGTTGGTGGTGGTGCTGGCATGTTAGCTGAGTCCTTGCCACAATCAGGCAAGTAGCTTGGTCCATCCTTCAAAGGCAGTTGGAAGGGTTGCCCTGGAGAATCAGCTCCTCCCTTAGAGATGCAGGGAGATGCTGTTTCCTAGGCAAATACAGAGTTAACAGATGACCCTTTCCCACAACCCACTTCTGCCAATCCTTTTGACTCCAGAGTCAGGAAAATCCATTCCTGGAATCCCAAATCAGAACTCAGAACACATTTTCCCACAGAAACAAAGTTATAAATGGTGACTAAGACTAGTTACATCTACAAGTACATTATCAAATAAATAGATTTTCTGTGCTTTGGCTGGGAACCCAAACGCTATTTACAATCTTCCTTTTATGGGAATCGGCTGTTCCAAGTTACACACACATTACAAAGGAACTTTCTCGAATGCACTCCACTGCAGGCAGTTTGTATTTGCATTTTGACAGAAAGGCCTTAAAAAGATTCAGATGCCTGATTCCAGTTGCAGGCTATGGGATGAGGACTAAGAACAGGACCTTCATCATTGCTTCATCACACTAGGTAGGTAAGCACCTACCCTCCCCATACCAGATGCCAACCCAAAGGCTGGGGATAGACCTAAAGACCCAGAAAGAATGTAACGGATATGAATTTCTCATCATTAAGCAGAAGAATGTCCCCACCCAATTAGCCAGGGCAGAAACCTGCTCAATTAATAGTGCTATTTTCCTACAGACTGTCATTATATGAGTGAATAAATCTGTTTCTGGCCAAGAACTTCTGAAACTGAGTGTTAAAGCCCTTTTTTGTTGAAGTTTGTCATGGGCCTTTCAATGGGAATTGCTCAGCTGGGGCACATAAAGAGTCCCAGTGCCCTCAACGGGGCCATGTCTATGCAAACAGGAGGGCACCATGCCAATAGCAGACAGCCAGGCCAGCTGGTCCCTCACAGATTCTCAGGGCCAGTCAAGTTGCTTCAGCACAGCGCAGCTCTTAAGGCAGGACGGCCCCCTCCAGGCAGTGGTTGACCAATGTAATTAAGTATAATTAGAGAGCCCTTCAGAGCCAGTAGAGCTAGGCTGCTCCCCTCAGGAGAGCCACTTTCTAAAAGCCTGTTGTGTGCCAGCACTAAATACCACCCTGCTGGAGTCCAGATTGCCCCCTCAGAGAAGCGCCCATTACATCCTTCACAGCTGTCTGAAATACAAGCAGCCCACAAGGAAAGGAGGGAGAGGCTGTGGAATGTGGAAGCACCAGCATTCTTTTTAATTGACCAAAATAAAGGGAACCAAATTTGTGTAAAGCCACAGAGCACCCCCCATGCTAACTCCTTACCGTCCATCCATGAATGATGAAAAAGGTTTTGGCTGTCACGTTGAAGCCACAGTCTTCTAATTGCTGGTTGTGGCCAAGGGAGAGGTAGCATCCTTCATGCTCTGGGTCCTTAGAGGTTCGGAGGTTAAAATGCACAGAGCGTTTGGCAGCAGCCTGCACTTCCCTGGATTTGGGAAGCTCATCTGGAGAGGGAAAAAAAAAAAAAAAAAAACCTGGTGCTTCTGATGGCTAGAGCAATGACAGGTCTAGTTCTAGTCCAGTCTTGAGCAAATCTCTGAAGCACCTGAGTTCCAGTTCTTAAACCTGCTGAATGTTCCCTCTTTACCTTATGGGAAAATTACGAAGATATTATAAAGGAGACATTATAGGCAGTAAATATTAGTTAGTCACTATACTAGATAGTCCTACGGCTCTGAACTAGGCACCTGTTACTTTTCTCTATTCACCCTGTTACAGTTTGCCTCTGGCTGTCTTGATGTCCCCTCAAAGGCTCATGCGGTCAGTTTTTTCAGAGGTGACTGAATCTAGAGTGTATGACCGATTCATGGAGCAATGCTGGGATGTGTGGTGCTGGGATTAAGGGTGGGTGAGTCACTGCCTGGATTGGCACTGCCATAGTCCTAGTCAATGATATACGGGACAGAAAGGCTTGCCCCTTGTCTCTCACTTGTTGTTTCTGCTATCTTTTGCCACCATGAATGGTTGTCTCTCTGCCATGTGCCACCCTGCCTTGGAGTCAGCCAATTATGAGCTGAAACCTCTACCAACTGTCATCTACATAAAGTTTTCTGGCTTTAACTTCAGGTGTTGGGTATTTTTTCTCAGCAGTGAAGAAAGTAACCAAGATGTCTCCCTACCAATAAAATTTCTTCTTTCCTTCAGGTTCCTACTTTTAGTGAATAGGTCTTCAATTCTTTTCTCAAAAAAACCTAGGACCAGCTGAGTCTATTAATTCAAAAACTGTCATATTTTAGAAAGGCATATGCTATATATTATACTACAACATATACTGTATATTATATAACACTCCCCATAAGGTCTGGAGTATTCACCACAAGTCAAATACTCTAATACTTCTGCAGAGAAATGTAGGATTACCTATACTCAAGAGCAAAAATGAGAAGATTATGGACAGAATCCTGTCACCTCAGGTCAGATTTTGCTGCCAAATGAGTTCAGATTAGGTAAGGCCAGGTCTTGCTGACCAACAAATTCCCAACCACTTTACCAATTCTGAGAGATTCTAGATTTTGCAATCACAAAAAAGAGGCTGTTGACTCATTTGTTGTATAATGGGCTTTCCCTGGTGCTCCCATCTCACTTCTAGCACTTTCTTCAAGGATTTCACACTTCCTCAGGGCCCTTTGCGGTGCTGACAGGCACCAGGCATTCACCCAGTTTGTTATATGAATGACTGAAGCCGTGAAGAAACTTCTTAGAGAAACAAAGCCTTCCCTTCCATTTCCGCCACTCACACACAGTGCTACTGAGGAGGTGGCCCTGTTCTCAAAGCTCAGCCCGTGCCACTGAGGGTTCCAATGATTGTGTGACACTAGGTGGGCACTGTCATCACTACACTATTTCAGATAGTTACTAATGTTCCCTGGCCAGCACTCTTTCAGTCATCCTGTTAAGTATTACTAGCTAATTGGCTAGCTAGCTAGAGCACCAAGCTCTCCCTCTGTGGGTCACCCAGATCTCCAGTCGGGGAGATACCAAATGATCACAACAAGAACATGAGTTATCTGAGCATTGAGAAACAAAGGAATCATGGAAAAAGTGATCATGATCATGGAGAAGGCAGTGATAAATAGAGGTGGCAGGATCAAAGGACAGGAAGAAAATGGACCAGATGTTAGAAGGGTTAGGTTCCATAAAGTGTTGCTAATTACACTGGAGCAGAACCCAGCTTAACTATTATCAAAGTAATATACAAAAGCCCAAATGGCAGAAATTTGAGCCATGGCTGTAAATATTCTGACAGCTCACCAATTTCTGTCTAGAGAGCAGAGAGAAAAGCTTGGGACAAAAGAGGTCTGCTGGTCTCCTGAGATAGACATGTGAACAAAGCCACACGTGGCCAAACAAGTTCTACCTTGACATCAGGCTTGCTCTGACCCCACAGTTATCTCGCTTCATTCTTGCTACTCTGGGGCTGGGCCACTTTGCCTCAGGACTTCATGACTGTTCTTCACCCAGAGGGCCTTGTGGTTCCTCTCTCACCTCTTTGAGCTCCATGTTCAAGGGATGAGTTCTCAGGAGAGCCTTCCTGACCACACAATAAAAGCTTCCCACTTTCCCCCACCCGACTCCATACTTCCCTCCTCTGCTCTTTTCCTCCACAAGCCTAAGCACCATTTCTGTATTTTCATTAATTCACTGCCATCATTGTGCCATAAGAGCAAGGGCTGTCATCCACTCTGATCTCTGCTGTCTCCTCCACTCCTGCTACTAAGCAGAAATGCATTGAATACTTTTTTTTAATGAATGACATGGCCCAGAAATGTACAGAACACAAAAGTTGAAAGGAACTTCAGGATTTTTCAAGAAAGAAACAAAAGATATGACACATCCTAGGTCATGCTTCTAGTCAGCACTAGAGTTGGAAACACATTTAGTAAAGCAAAGCTTTCTCATTCATTCAAATGATTGCTCCCCCAAGTAGCCACACTGACATTTGGCTCAACATCTGTAGACTGGGCCTAAGCATTGGAACTGTTCTCAAGGGTTCCCCCAGCTCTCCACTGCTCAATCAATCGGCTGGCTCTAGGTGACCTACCCTCACTCTACCAGACAGAGGGAAAACGCCATACAGAACCTAAGAGGAAGAAAAGCTACGAGGAAGGAAACAAGGAAAGAGTGAGGCAGAAAATACTGTCTGAAAGCGGCTGACAACCTGGAGGAACGACCTCACCAGCTGTTTCTCAGCCCAAGCAACCCACCAGCCAATCCCTGCTAGCACCGTTCAGACCAAAGCCGGCTCTCCTGCCCCGGAGCTTTCAAAACACCTACTCAAGGTTAAAAGGCATGCCAGAGAAAAGGCAGAGCTCTTTCTAACAAACTTTTTGCCTCCACCTTCGAAAAGAGCAGCCGGCAGCCAAGTCCGTTGGCTGGACAACAATGATTAGGGGAGCCTCGTGATGGAAGGGGGCGGGACCGAGAGGAAGTGAGCCCGCGCGCCCTCCCCACCTGTTGCCTCCTGGATGACTTGCTGGGGGATCCCTCTATCAGAAGCTCCAAGGAACAAGTGGCCTCCGAGGCTGAGTCGGACATGAGAGCGGATCGCGCAGAGGAAAAAAAGGAAGAGGATTTCGCAGGAACACGATGCGGCTGAAGAAGAGTCGGCAAGACAAAGGGGGCCTAGCATAGGCAAGTTGGGTGGGTAAATAAAAATAAGTGAACGTTACCTTCCAGCTGTCCCTCGGGACCAGAGAGTGTGGGGCTTCCCGCCGCAAAGCAACAATAGATGCTCCAGAAGCAGAGAAGAAAAACGGAGTTTTTCATCTTTCGCCTCTTCCCCGCCAAGTCCCCTCCCCTGAACCAGGGATTTTTTTCCCCCTCAAAAAAGCCACCACCACCTTCTGAGCTGGTACAGCTCAAAGGTGAGTTGCTGTCTCTCAGCCAGGTGCTGGTCTAGACAGCTGGAGGAGAGGTGGGAATTGAAATCTTGGCTTCCCTGATTGTGGGGCTGAGGGAAGTGAGTGTGGACCAGCTTGCCGCAAAGCGAGACCTGCCCTCGCCCTGCGCAGCTGGGAACCCAGGGCTCCTCGCTGCGAGCTCCTGGAGAGAGGTAGTTTTTAAAGTATCAGTCATCTGACCGATCGCCAGATGGCTATTTGCATAATTATTCTCGTTTCTGGACGCTGATTGGTCACACCTTCGCTGACGCTACAACCAAGTCTCCCTAAAGTTTGAATGAAAGCGCCACACACCCACCGCGTGGACTCCGGAACGCGCGGACTCGCTTGCAGCGTGCTAAGACTTCAGCTCCCCGGCTTCTCACTAATATCCTCCAACGGGTCGCAAAATCCGCCATTTGGCCCTTCCGCTCCAGGGGGGACACCTCCTGGAAACCAAGCGCCTGCTGGGACGCTATCCCCGGAGAAAGAAGTTCATTCTCTCCTGGGTGCAAACGCTATCCCCGGGCCGAGAATAGTCCCTCCTTGCCCCGGACCCAGAGTCCCGATGGAGCAGAGCCACCTGCTCATGTTGATCTTTATCTTCTTCCACTCCCGCTCAGCTAGGGCCGCTACAGGTGCAAACTGCGGGATTCGACGTTAGCCCGCAGAGCTGAAGGCACTTCAGCGTCCCATAAACCTTGCTCAGAGACCTGGTTCCACCACGAGAGGCAAAACTCCAAGTTCTCCAAGCGCCCCCCTCAGCACACACAACACATACAACACTAAAGATTAAAGTTCCTACCACTGAGGGATTTGGGGGAAAATGAGCGCTCCCGTAGCTTAGTGTGCGCCCGGCTTTCGGTGCGCGATCTCTGGCCTTGGGCGGAGGGCTGGAGGGTTGCAGGGATTTGTGGCCGGATCTCCCCGCACACTCTGTAGCCACCTGGTGAGTGGAATTGGGCACCTCCTTCCCCTTTTTCTTCATCTTGTCCCTGTTTCTCCCCTTTTCTATTTTGATCCTAGTCCCCGAGAGCATTGTAGACCATGGCACCGAGTCTGAGCCGGGCGCGGGACAGCGAGCGCTGCGCCGGGACCGCGGCCGAGCACGCTACGCTGGCGGTCCCTCCACCTCCTGCCAGCCGGTAGGGCGGCCTAGACGAGGCGGCGCCTTTGATCAAGAGTAACCCCAGGGGTTGCCAGGAACCGGTCTGGCCCCTAGCAAAGGAGAACCTCCACGGCTGCTTTTCGCCCCTTCCTCCCTGGCGGCCGCGCTGCAGCGTGACAGGTATGAGGAAACCCGGTCCAGAGCGAGATGGTCTTGTTCCCACCTCCCCTCCCCTCAGCTCCCCTCCCCTCGTTATTTTGTTACTCCAGCTGCCCTGCCCCGCGCTTTGTCGCTCTGTAGGCTATCATTCATTAACAGGAGGCAAGCCGGCTTTTTCAATTTAATGAATCTCAGTGCTTTGTATGATGTCGGTAATGTCGTCCCTAGATAGGTTAATCCCATCCGCCTCCCACTCTCCCTCTCCGTTGGCAAAGTATACAGACTCAGGACAGGTATCATCTCCACTTTATAGATGAGAGTGGAAGCCAGTGCATGTTTGAGGGAAGTCCAACTTGGACAGTGTCCTTCTCTTCTGGGTTTGATTTGGCCAATTGATCTCTAATGATGAGCGCTTTGCAACTTTGTCTCCATTTCTTTATTAGTTGAGAGGGTTAAAAATCTTGGGATCAAAAACCTTCCTTCCTTATCCCTGGGCAGCAGAGCCCAGCTACTCAGGAGGTGTGGCAGATAGATGACTTGAACAAGCTCCAGGCAGCTTGAGCAATAAGGCAACCAAAACAGCATCTGGAAAGCAAACGAACAAACATAAAATTCTTCTCGTTTTGATTTGCCCACAACCACTGTCCCAAGAACAGTAACTGAACAACATGGGTGCCTTGGACACTGTTGTCACAAGTGCAATACCCTGAGGTAGACAGATATTTCTGCAAAGTGGATTGTCCTGCCTGGGGAACAACAAAACAACAAGGTTCAACAAAATCAACACCCATCTTTAACTTCCAAGGCTACAAAGCCATTGAAGTTTCATTGCTGGTTGGTTAGAGTGCCCTCCTGTGTCGCTCTATTAAAATATCATATAAAAAATTATAAAGGCCAAAATGAAATTATAATGATAGCACTAGATTGCATAACAGCAACCATTACTCTTCATATTTTTTAGAAGAACCACAAAGAGATTTGAGCAATGTCCCATATAGAGAAATATTCCCTTGAGGAGCCTCTGTTAGAAACTTCCACTTGGTCCCAATCAAAATTGAGGGTCTCAGGCTACCACAGTGAACAGCTCTGGTCATTCTCTTTCATCAGCCTTGCATCTAAATACCCTACCCATATTACCAGCATGAATACCCCTCAGAGGATAAGAGCCTGCCCTCACTACAGAAGCTAAAAAGCAAATACCTGCCTCCACACCCTCCCCTGCAACTAGAGTTCCCAATTTAAACTCAGTTAACAGACTAAACTGGGTGTTGATGGGGTCTCTACTAGTGAATACCCACTTCACTCCATCTGTAGACACCCAACTCTGCTTCTCAGAAGCCGCAGTGGAGTGTCCACCAGACTAGTCTGCAGAGAAAATTGGGGCATTTCTGCTGGATTGTTAAGACCAAGATAAATGTCTATTTTGTATCTGTGTATTCAAAGTGGTTAGGATAGATATATAGTTACATTCTCTTAATGAATAGAGGGATTTGTTCTAATGGTGTTTGTAAATAGGACATCATGTCCGCATCTTGTACAGCAATTAACCACTAGGAAGAATGTATGCAATGTGTTGGTTATTGAAACTGTCCTACCAATTTGGTTTGAAACTGTCTCATTGCTACTTGTTTCTCAATAAAATTATGGGCAAAAAAAGAAAAAAAGAAAATTGGGGCATTGCTGCATCCCTCAGTTTATCCTCCAAGCTTGATTCTCTTGCCCTGCAGAGATTCTTGTCTTTAGCCAATGGCATCTTAATGAGTTGCTCTTTAGCATCAACCATCCAGATGTTGCTCGTATCGCTTAAAGCTAAGAAAATAACTTTCTTATCAGGTATTTATTGAGAAGCTAACTAGAGAGAAATGCAGGGTTGGCTGCTTCAAAGAATTCTGTGGAAGTCATCCTTGCTTTCCAGATACAAGTATGAAAAGATAAAAATGTCAAAAAGCTGACAAGTAAAAGTTCCCAGAGATCTAGATCCATGGTGTCCAATAGGAATAACACAAGCCACATGTCTTGGCCAGCTCAGGCTGTCATGATAAAATACCATAGATTGGATGCCTGAAAGAACAGAAATGTATTTTCTCATAGTTTTGGAGGCTACATGTCCAAGGTCAGGGTCTGAGTGTAGCAGGGTTCAAGTAAAGGGCTCTTCCTGGCTTCTCTGAGGCTGACTTCTCACAGTGACCTGATATGGGGGACAGCAAGCACGTGCTGGTTCCCCTTCCAATAAAGACATCAATCCTACTGTGGTCCCACCCTCATGACCTCATCTAAACCTACCTTCCAAAGGTCCCGCCTCTAAACATCATCACAGTGGCAATCAAAGCTTCAACATATAAACTTGGGGTGACACATTTGAGTCTACAGGGCCATATATATAATTTTATAGTTTGTATTAGCAGCAGCATAAGACAAAAAGAAACATATGAAATTAATTCTAATAATTCATTTAAACCAATAATTCAAAATATTATTTCAACTTATTGCCATTATAAAAGTTACTGATAAAATCCAGTATTTTACACTTGTTAGTTAGCACATATCAGTCTAAGTAGTCACAAGTTACTTGTATTGCTTAAAGCTAAGAAAATAACTTTCTTATCAGGTATAAGTGTGCTCTTTCTGAGCACAAGTTAAGTGCTCAGGAGCCCAGGTATCCAATGGCCACTATACTGGACAATGTAGATCTGGAGTATTGAAATGAAATCCAGTATAAAACATGGTGATGGGCACCTGTAATCCCAGTAGATAGGAAACTGAAGCAGGAGGATCACAAATTCAAGGCCAGCCTGGGCTACATAGCAAGACACTGTTTAAAAAAAAAATCAATCTGAGAAATCATTCAGCAAGCCATCTCAATTAATAGATAATTAAATGAAGACCCATCCAGATTAACTGACTGTCTCAAATTCACAGAGTTGGTGAAAAGGCAGAGACACAAATTCAGGCCTCTGATTCCAAGGTCACGTCTTTTCCCCTGGCCTCTTCCTGTGTACAGACCGAAGAGGCCAATGGAGATTAGGAAAGATTCGACTTCATAGAAGGCCTGGACTGAAGTTGCACTGTTTTAATTACTTTCTTATTTCTGGGACAAAATACTAGGTACCCACAAGTTAAAGGAGGACAGATTTATTTTGGCTCACAGTTTGTAGAGATTTTAGGCCACATTTAGCTGATTCCAAAGCAGGAGGGCCTAGAAGAAGGACATAGCAGAGGAGAACCAGCCCATGGCATGGCGGACAGAGAGTAGGATCAAGGGAGGCCAAGAGGCAGCCCCTTCCAGGCCACACCTTCTGCGAGCAGGCTTCACTTCCCAGATCATAAACTCTCTGGTCGGCTGATCTACTGATTCATATCACTGATAGGTTGTGGCCGTGGTATGAACTACTAAATTATTATGGTGGTCATCTAACACGGCTAAAGCCCTTAAAACAACAGCGAATCTTTCCAATGACCACTTTATCCTTCTCCCCTAACCCAGTCCTGGATACTTTCCTCTCGCCTTTCCTGTGCACACAGGAGACCCAATTAGCTCCTTACATGTAATTAAAACTGCCCCTCAAATTCCACCCCTACCCAAAGTCCATGAAAGTCTCCGTTTTCTTTGTTTGAGGTCAGAAGATCCTCTCCATCTTCCCTTGGATTCTTTCCGTGTCTTTAGAGTTAATAAAGGCTTCTTTTATATTTTCTATCTCTTTATCGTGCTGCCGAAAAACCCAACAATCACACCCAGGGATCCAATCACCTACCCAAACCCACACCTTTGAGCACTTGAAGCTTTGGGTACATCTAGATATAAACCGTAACAGCCATTCATTCAGAGAGAGAAAAAGTAGAAGAAGAATTAGTATAAACACAACCCCATTAAATACTGAACATTTTTCATGTTCCTGGCATTTTGCTAGACACTATGGGAAACACAATAAGAAATGAAATGAAAACTATATAATATAGATAATAAGAAATGAAAACTATAATTGAATGCATACCTTATTAAAAATTCCAAGGAGAAAAAATGCATTAAAAATAAGGCTGATAGCAAAGACTACTGAGCAAAAATGAAGCTTAAAAAAACCTTAATGGATGAAAAGTCATTAAGTCATGACCATAAGTCATGACTCTTGCCAGACACTGGAGTCTTCCTTGGTTATACACTGCCAACAAAGTTTGGGAAGGAACTGAGAGGCTTCATCAGGACAGTAGCCTCTCTCTGCTGATTTGTCTGTCTACTACCATGTTGCCTGCCTCTCTCATCCATAATTTAAACAGCCAGAGGCTTCCAGCTACTGATGCTTCTGTCAGCAACAATCTTGAAAACTTTAGCAGCATTTCCCATTGTGTGCACCAGGGTATCAATAGGTTGATGTGGAATAAATGTAGGAATATCAAAGTAAGTGAGCCAAGACTGGCTTTTTCACTGAAGAACTTCTCAAGCCTTTAACATGCTTTAATCTATTGATGGTTTCAGCTTCAAGATCAAGATCATTCATATGGCCTACAACCCCCTGCAAGGACAGCCCGGATAGGTGGGAAATCCTCATCTGACACCACACCCCTTCTTGCTCTGCCTCCTCCTGCCAGATGCAGCTTCCTCAAGCTATCTGTGGCTTTTGCACACTGGACGCTTGACTAGAATAAATGAAATGTTTTGTAAGTGTGAGAGACATGCTAGATTTTGAACACTTAGAACAAAATAAAAATATATATAAGTTATCATCAAAAATATTTATATTGATTACATGTTGAAATTATGTCTTATATATTTTGAGTTAGGGAAAGCATATTATTAAAATTATTTTCCTTTTATTTCTTATAATGTGGTTACTAGAGAATGTTTAATTATATATACAGCAAACTCCACTAAAAGACTGATAAATTTAATAAGCAGGTTCAGAAATGTATCTGGATGCAAAGCCAACGTTTAAAAATCCATAGCATTCCTGTGCACGAATAAGAAACTCACTGAGGGCTGGCCAGATAGCTCAGCAGACTAAAGCGCCTGCTTAGGCAGAGAACAGCAGCCAGGGTTTGATCCCTGGCAGGCCATGCCAGCCCTGCCCCAGGAGTGTGCAGAGATGATGATTGAGACTGGGTGTGGTGGTGCACACCTGTAATCCCAGCACTTGAGAGGCTGAAATCAGGAGAATCACTATGAGTCTGATCTATGTGGTGTGAGCCTGTAGACCCTGTCCTAAATACATAAAAAAACAAAAAAGGAAACTCACTGAAAGAAAAATTAAGGAAACCTTTCACAATGGCATGCAAAAAAAAAAAAAAAAAAATGAAATTCCTCAAAATAAATCTATCAAGGGATATAAAAGACTCCTACATTAAAAACTACAGTACTCTGAAAAAGGAGATTGAAGCAGATATCAGAAAATGCAAAGATATTCTTTGCTCTTGGGTAAGAAGAACCAATATAGTGGAAATGGCCATATTTCCAAAGCTGTTTTAATAGCATGTCATAGAATTGTTTTCTCTAAAACAATCTTACAATTCATTTGGAACCAGAAGAGACCTAGAATAGCAAAGGCAATTCTAAACAACAAAGACAAGACAAGTGGCATTACAATTCCTGACTTGAAATTATACTATAAAGCTTCTGTGATTAAAAAAAAAAAAACAGATTTGAAGATCAATGGAATGGATTAGAAGATGCAGAAACAACTCCAGACATACTCCGCCACCTTATCTTTGATAAAGGTGACAAACTCACTGGAAGAAAGATAGCCTCTTTAATAAATGGTGCTGAGAAAACTGGTGCTGCTGATGCCAAAGATCAAAAGTGGATCCATATCTTTCACCATGCACTAAAGTTGAAATAGATCAAAGAGCTAAATATTAAAGCAGCAACATTAAATCTGATGGAAGATAGACTAGGTAAAACTCTTTTTTAATGTATTTGCTGCAGAGTCTCACTACGCAGCTAAGATTTGGAGTAATCCTGTTTTCAGCCTCCCTAGAACTTGGATTATAGGCATGTGCCACCATGCCAGGTCTCAGTGGCCAGCTCAGCATGCCCCGGAGGCACAGCCAGAGAGAGACATGTGGTGCCAGGGATCGAACCCCAATTCCTGCACTTGCCTAAGCGGGAGCTTAGTCCACTGAGCTATTTTGCTGGCCCTATGATAGGTAAAAGTCTTGAAGACATTGATTAAGCAAAAACTTTATGAATAAAACCCTGATTGCACAGCAACTATCACAAAGGATGAACAAATAAAATCTCATCTTATTAAAAAGCTCTTGACAGCAAGAGAAACCAAGAGAGTGAAGGGATAACCCACAGTGTGGGAAAATATGTTTGTCAGCTGTTCCTCAGACAAAGAATTACTATCAACAACATATAAAGAACTAAAAAAAAATCAGATCACTCAAATTTAAACACCAGTCTAAAAATGGGCATCTGAGATGAATACACACTTCTCAGATGAAGAAATACAAATAGCCAATAAGCACGCCTGTAATCCTAGCTCTTGGGAGGCTATAAACGGGTGGATCACTACAAGTCTATTCCAGTAGTGAGACCCTGAACACCCTGTAGACCCTTCCCTAAAAAAATACGAAAAAAAAAAAGATGGTTAGGGGCCAGGGAGATAGCTCAGTAGAATAAGTGCTTACCTGGCAAGAGCCCTGAATTCAATCCCCTGTTCTGAAAAAAAAAAAGAGAGACAGAAAGAAAAAAAGGCAAATAAGAATATGAAAAAGTATTCAACATCATTGGTCATTTGAGAGATGCAAATTAAAACAACACTGAGATTCCATCTCATCCCAGAAATAACAACTATTTTCAAGAAATAACCAATAACAATTGCTGGCAGAGCTGTGAGAAAAAAGAAACCCTTCTCCACTGTTGGTGGGAGTGTAAACTAGTGCAACCACTGCAGAAATCAGTGTGGAGATTTCTCAAAAAACTAGGACTAGAAGTTCTGTTTGACTCAGGCATTCTCCTGTGGGGTATCTTCCCAGAAAAATTAAAAACATCACACCACAGTGATATAAGTACCCCCATGTTTATAGTGGCACAACTTGTAATAGCCACATCTTGGAAACAGTAACTGAGATAGCCAGTGAATGCATAAAGAAGATATGGTATCTTTATATAATACAGTACTACTCAGCCAACAGGGTGAACTTGAGGCATTAATAGGTAAATAACACATCTTGAGGTCATTCTCTTAATTAAAATATATTGAACACACATGTTTAAATACTGCATTGTTTCTGTGGTGTGAGAAATAAAAAATGTAAATAAGAGCCAAAATGTATAAAAGGTATTGTGAACTAGGAAGAAAATGTTCAGATGGGAAGGGGAACAAGGAAAAGGGGGGGAAGAGGAAAGAAGGGAAAAGTAAAAGAAAAAACAAGATAAGGAAACAATGGAAACAAAACTTTGTAAATAGAAAGGGAGGAGGTGTTGAAGGGAGGGGAATGGGAAGAAAAAAAGTCATATCATGTTTGGTATAAATTCTCTATGACGAATGTGGTCTTTTTGTATATCTAAAATGTACTAATAGAATCTGATTTTTTAAAGTTATCCAAATTAGAAAAGAAGAAGAAAAACTGTCCTTGTTATCTGCACTTATTAAACCTGTAAAAAAATTAAAATAAAATTATCTCTTAATTTACTTTCAGAGATGATCCTGTCAATATTAAACATTGTACCCTCTGCAATATTAGCCCAAAAGTTTAAATAAGACTCAAATTTGTAGTTTTTAGACTGGATATTTTAACTTTAAAATTATATATATGTATATATGTATATATATTCATAAATATATATTATACTGCATATTAAATTATCATTTGAAATAACTTAAATATACATAGTAAATATTCAGACAAACAGCCTTTAAAAGACTTAGACAACAATGTCTATCCAGGAGTGGCGCTGCATACCTGTAACCCCAGCACTCAGGAGGCTGAGGCAAGAGGATTACCATGAGTTTGAGACCAGCCTGGACTACATAGTGAGTTCAAGACCACTCTGAACTATACAGTGAGACCCTTATCAAAAAAACAGGAAGCGAACAAAAAAAATAATCTCTAGACATAGTACTAAGATTATGAAATTTAAAATTCCAAGTAAATTCTATAATATTAAGAAAAGGGAGATTTTTCAACTCATTGAATAGTGCAAATACAAAAGTACTTAGCATGATGAAATTACCAAAATAAAAATATTTTAAAGGTTATTTGGGGCTGAGAATATAGCTCAGCAGCGTAAGCACCCGCCTGGCAAGTACAAGGTACTGAATTCAATCCCCAGTGCTGTAGGAAAAAAAAAAAAAAAAAAAAGAAAAAGAAAGATATGCATAAAGGTTATTTAGTTCTATCAATATTAACTACTCTGTACTTTTGGATAATTTAACATTTTTATTTTATATTTACATAAATCCTTTTCTTTTAACAAGTTAAAAAGACACACAAAGACTGTTCAAGTTATAATCTTATTTATCTTCCTTATCAGCTCATCACAACTCAACAAAAGAATGTTTACACACTCAACTCTTCAAAAAATACAGTATTCAACTAGATCCATCATTTCATCCACTGTTTGCTATACCAGATCCTAAAACAGGCTGCCACAGACTGGGCAAGCACAGCTCTCTGACAGCCATCAGTTGAATGTGGAATTTGTGTATGCAGGGTAGCTGCCTGAGCGTGCTTCCAATTACACAGTCAGTGATACAAACACTAGAAACTTCACTGAGTTCACTGTCAGTATGACTATGCTCATCTTCCGGGTGGAAAAATCTACTCTTTGGTTAACCTCATAGTTGATCACCATCACCTTTATTTAATAAAGAGAAGTGAAGAAGGCAAAAAATAGGTAATGTTCCCATTTCCACAAAGCTGTTTGAACCTCAACCACCTACTGCCCCAACTGTCACTGCTTCTTGTGTGAGGATGGGTAGACTTATTTTCACCTGGCATCTCAGGGCTGTCTTCTAGGGCTTGCTTGATTTGCAGGAGACTCATTGCGCTAGATGCTGCTTAAGAAATTTAAAATTCCAAGTTATTTAAATTGGAATGACTCAGTTCTGGCAAATGTTGATCATTTCTCTGAACCTCGGGCTCCATTAGAGAACTCAATCCTCCAAACCCAGTCAGGATCTGCTTACAAATTGACAGAAGAGGGACCGAGGACAGCTCCACAAGCTTATTCTCAGGAATCCTCTGAAGAGCAACTGTTATGGTGCTGACATAGGCTTGAATTCCTGACTGCTCTAAATAACACAGTTCTGTAAAGCTCCCACTATCCATTTCAGTAGTGACTGTGTCTTCTGCTAGCCCTGCTCTAGATTGGGTTCTGTTTGCAATACTACCTCACCTGTTGTTTTCTCCAGGACAAATCCTTCTCGTCTGAAAGACTGTGCAGCAAATGAAGATCAGTTGGGTTTTCCCTCTTCTTCCCCTGTTATTTTTTACACAATCATGAATTATTAGAGAATTGGGAATATGCAGTGCCTCTGTGTTCTCTCTCTGGCTCCAAAAAGATCTGAGTCATACCTCTTCTCCCAGACCTCCTAATCATTCGCCATGAAGGTCTACTTTCCTTTTGGGAGTTACAACCAGCGCCACTCTCTCTGAATCAGTGAATGACTTCAACTACTGAAAGTAGACCCCAGTCTGATTGCCTCTGATCTTTGGTTTAATTCTCACTGTGACAGCAGTTCTAGCCTCATCTTCCCAAATATGTGCGGCTGCAAATCTCAGCCCTTCCCTTTGCCTGAGCTCACTACCATCTAACTGACTTCTCATCTACCAAAGTCATTAGGTAAAGCACTACGTGCTAGAAACACTGACTGCTCTTGTGATTGCATTTCTCAGCCTTCCCAGTACTGAGTGATCCATCAAACGAATTCTGCCTCCTTGAACCAAGCCTGGACCTGTAATCACACCACTGAAATTCACTGAGATTTGGCTTCTTGTTCCCCTAGTCATAGTATTGCAGGCAGCCGAGTTAGATCAAAAATATTATAGGCAGTCAGACAGGGCCAGGCCCTCGAAGGAGACAACACAGAAGATGAGATGCCTTACAACCTTAGGAGGGGCGATGCTCCTGCTGTGAACCAGACCTAAAGACCTAAAAGCCAAACAAAAGCTAAATGAGTTGCACCTGGGATTGATATTCTAAATAGGTATCAATCACCTGGAAAGACCCAAGTGAGTCACTAGCCCAACCCCCAACAGAAAGAGACCCTATCCCGCATTCCAACCCCCAACAGGAAAAGACCCTGTCCCATATGTAATACCCTTGGTTGACCATAGTTTTGTGCCACCTCCTGCCTACCTAAGCTAGTTCCCATTCTCTCTACCTTGGCCTCACATGGTTTTACACTATAAAAGTCCCTGGAAGAGACAGCTTCCCAGGGAACTACCCGCTCAGGCCCCCCTCCTGTCCCTCTCTTGGGCAGGAGCTTTCTTTCTCTCAATAAATATATTCTGCTCATAACCTCCGTTTGTTCCTAAAATTCATTCTTTGGTTTTAGAGAACCGAAATCGTGCAGGTCAAGTCGGGAGACTGTTTTACTCTATGTCATTTGGAGGTTCCCTATATGGTTTGGAGGTCACCCACCTGAGACCAGTTTTTCTCCCTGTATCAATAGGCCTACTTGATCTTTGTTGCCTATTTCTACTATAATTTTATTAATACCTAGAGGTGAAACACCTGTATCATCTCCATGAACTTCAAATCTTCTGTTCTTATGATTTATGCATATTTCTAGACTAAACCGAAACTCTTCACTGTTTTTTTGTTTGTTTGTTTGTTGTTTTTGGGTTTTGTTTTTTTTTTTTTTTTTGCAGAACCGGGGATTGAACTCAGGTACTTATGCTTGCCAGGGAAGCGCTTATTACACTGAGCCATCTCCCCAGCCCCATTGTTTGGGTTTGTTCAACTCACAGCTCTCCAAGTTTGGTTTCCACTGTCCACTTCCAGTCTTGTTGCCAATAAGACCAAAGGTATTCAGCTGCTCTAGCAAAGAATCTTCGGTTGAACTTTCTCTAGGATCTTCTGAGTCTCTATTAGTTGCCCCATTTCTCAAATCAGGCTGAGATGTTCACTGCTCTTTAACTCCATCTCACCACTGCTATAGTTCTGGTGTCATTTCTCCAAGGGAACCTAAAAGACTGTGTTCTCTTTAGCCAGTAATCTTCATCACCGAGTTCATTAATAAACTGATAATAGGCTCCCTCTCTAAGGAGGTTCTCTCCCTTCCATCTTCTCCCATTTTCATGATGACAGTCTAGAGATGAGATTTCTTCACCACCACTACTGACCTAGATCTAACCTGATTTATACGGAGTCTCCTGGCTTCCTTAGTTTCCTTTCAACATGGTTTTAGTATAAGGAATGGTACTCATCCCTCAGTTGTTTGCACCTTTTTTTAAGAACTTCCCATCTGGCTGGTAGCCAGGCAGCCCCTTGATCCCCAGAGAATCTTAGGTAGGCAGCTGTCCTCTCCAGTACTAGGACAGCAGCTGGGAGGCAGAAGGGGCTGCTGCCTCCAGAGGCTGATTTGCCCACTATTCATTCGCTTATGAGAGAAGCTATTTAATATTTCTTGACTGATTCCATAAATGAAGTATACTGTGAAATATCCAAAAATGAAGGCAGATATCCAACCTCTGCTAAATAGACTGGATCACACAGCCCTAAGCCCCTAAAGAGCTTAATGAAGGATCAAAATTCTCCAGAAAGGCTAGATGTGGTGGTGCACACCTGTAACTCCAGTACTCGGGAGGCTGAAGCAGGAGGATCACTCTGAGTTTGAGTGCAGCCTGGGCTACAAAGTGAGTCCAAGGCTACCCTGAACTGCATAGTAAACCCTAAGTCCAAAAGTCTTAAATAAAAAAGAGGAAAAGAAAAACAAAAGAATTCTTTAGGAACACAACTTAAGAAGCATGCAGCATTGGGCTAGGGACTGCAGAAGAAGTTAACTGACCCTAACTTAAAGTCTCCACTAGCAATATGATCTCAGCTGAAAGTAGTGCTAGGTAGTTTTGCTTTGGTTTCTTCCTATTCCCTAGTCCTCCTATTTTGCAGATGAACTCCAACTCCTTGAGTTCCTCCCCTCAGAAAATGTATAAAGGCAGCTGAGTAATTCTTGAGAAAGCTATTTTAGTGAAACTGCGCTCATGCTGTTTGTGCATGGTTATATGTTTTTCTCCTCCACTTATATAATGGAAAGTGAGAACTTAGGTTTAATGAGGGCTTGGGCTAATGTCAATTGCTAGAAACTAGCCAGGCCTGGCATATTTCTCAGGGGATAGGCAGTACATGGTTAGAGGTCTTGTTACAGGTCCCCTGAGAATATGAGGCTTGGGCAATAGTTTCACTCACATCTACCCTCTTGCCCTAAATACACAAAACCAGAGCAACTCAGTTGCAAGTGTTATTTTGACCTTCTGGATTAATAACATTCTCCAACTAAACACACTCACACGTGAGCACTAAAGGAACACTGCTGATATCAGCCAAGAACTTCAAGATCCTGTGCAGGCCTAGCAATAGTCATGTCCCAAGAAGACGACCTCAGCCAGCACTGTCCTGAGGGAGCCCAGCTGACCACACCATAGGGTCACCCTGCTGAGCCTCCACATTGTACCACCCTCCCAGGGAACAGGGCAAAGCAAAGGCTACCACGTGGGGTGGTGGCCAAATAACAGGTTGGACTATCAGAGTATTAAAGTATTAAAGTAAGTCCATTTTTAAGTGTTCTGGGAACTTTAAAAGCTCTGAGGAGAAAAATATTAACCTTATGGACCTAAGCAGATATAGAATATCTAAGGAGGCAGATAACTGTAAGAAAATATTTTATAAAATAACCACCTATCCTATCCATCTGCTATAGGAGGAGGGCATGGCAAAGCTAGCTGGAGAAGTGTGTGGGACCTGTCAATTTCAAAGGCCCAGGCCCTTGCCACATGGTTCTCAGGACACCTATGTAGACTTTCCCAAGGTTCCAACTAGCTGTGGGCCACATGAAGACACAGACGCCAGGAGGAGGCCAGGAGCCCTCTGTACCGGCTCCTCACCACAGCCCGCGCTGCATCTCGTGGATGCAGGGTACACTTTTATTTTGGCTTTGACTCTTTCTTTTGTTCTTCCCTTATCCCTTCACCTCTCACCCCTAGAATAAACTCTTGGCACCATTTTGGCTTGGCTTGTCCAATTCTTCATAGAGACAAGAAGGGTAAGCCATTTCCAAAGGAACCACCTGACCACACACCCACTCACCGCAAAGTGCCTAGTATGCTTTATTCCTCATGTAAAGTGCTTTATAATATCAAACTTTTATCTGTTTTTTTTTTTTTGGCTTTGTTTTGTTTTGTTTTGTTTTTTTGGTGCCAGGGATCGAACTTGAGAGCTTGCACTTGCCATGCAAATACTTGTGCTACTGAGCTATCTTCCCAGCCCTTATAATATCAGACTTTTGATTAAATCCAATTTTCCCCTATTCTGTACCTATGCTGACCTAGCAAAACACAGTCAGGAGGGAAAAGTCATAAAAACTTGTTTAATTTAGTGTATTTGGTACAAGGTCTCACTATATGGCTCAGACTCATATTGATCCTCCTGTCTCAGCCTCCCCAGCACTGAGATTACAGGTGTATGTCACCACACTCAGTCTCAGTGGTTGGCTCAGAGCACCTAGGGGTGGGACTGGTGCAGCATGTGGTGCCAGGGATCAAACCCTGGTCCCTGAGCTTGCCTAAGTAGACACTTAGTCTGCTGAGTTAGCTCTGCAGCTAATTTGTTGCTAAATTACATCATGACTACTGACTTCAACTGGTATTAATTTTGTCTGGCAATAAGACTATATTTCCTTACTCCATTTGTTCCTCTTCCCCACCTTCTAGGAAACTCTTTCATCTTCTTTCCTCCCCTCAAATCTCCAAAATCTCTCCCACCCTCACTCTCAGTTAATGATCCAACTGTACTTCTACTGGGAAAATAAAAATAGCCAAAAAAGAATATCTACAAGGCCTCACCATCATGTCCACTCACTGATGTGATCCTACCCACATGCTCAGCCTCCCTCATTGTCTCAAAAAGAAGTCACCTTTGCTTTCTGATTCCAAATCCCTGCTGAGCTCCCACCAGGCATGGCCCCATCCACCACCACAGCCATTCACATCAAGGTCATCAGTAGCCTCCTCCCAGCCAGTTCAAGGGTCAGCCCTCACCTCACTTCATGGTGGACACCCTCTTCCTCCAGCATGTCTGCATTCCCTCCATCTCAAGCGCCTGTGGATCAGTCTATGGAGTTCTTTCTTGTTTATCCAAAATCATTCCATCCATATGTCCTTCTCCAATGCATATCTTCAGCCTGAACCCCTCCCTGCACTTCTAACTTGTTTGTCACCTCAGTTACCTGAACGGCATCTCAAACACACTATGTCTATAACCCAATGTCCCCTGTAACTACTCCTGGCTCAGTCTTCCCAATACAGTCATTGACAATCTATTCTTTCTGGTCATTCTTGCCAACAACTGGAGTCAGAGTTGATTTCTCCTGCTTTTCTTATCCTGTATCCAATACCTACCAAGTCCCAGTGGCTCCACTTTCAAGATGTATCTAGATTCTGAATGCTACTGAGCATCTCTGTTGCTCCCATGCTGGCCCAGTCACCAGCACTGTTCACCTGGGATACACCACCTGATATGTCCTCCCATAACAGCTCAATTCCTTCAGAGTGAAGTAGAATCCCTGACTCTGCAAGAAGCGCCCTTCACCTCTATAGCATAAATTCATACCACCTTCTCCCTAGCCAGCCCCCTCCTGTTCTGACCCTCATCCGTGTCATGTTCCTCCCATACAAGCTTGCTTTTTCTTCACTAATCTTTCAGACACTTATAGGGCTCGCTCTTTCACCTCTTCTGGTCCGTGCTCAAAGGTCATCTTCAATGAGGCTGCTCTAACCACCTGACTTAATGTTGAAGCTTCTCTTGCAGCATTCCAAGGCCTCCCTTGCTTCATTTTTCTCACACATGCCACCATCTGACATAGTCTTTATCTTAACTATTTGTTTACAGTGTGCCTGCCCAATTAGGATGAAAAGGATTTTTGCCTGTTTTGATCATGGCTATTTTCCCAGTGCCAGGACTTAACAAATATTTGTAGAATAAGTGCATGACAAATTCTGAAACTATTTAAACTTTTTTCATAGCCAAAGAATAAAAGGACAGAAATTATTTTTACAAAGTTAAAATAACAGTTATACAAAGTCTAACAGGCTGAAATGCAAAAAATAGAAGAAAATAATAAACCCATTTTATTTCAAGGATTCTACATGGTATGTTAGCAATAAAATTCAACAGTCTATGAAAGACACAATGTGTCATGCCCAGTTATGGTATAATTAATCTAGAAATGCAAGCAAGCATGGCTTAATACAATGAACTCAATTAACATACTTAACTACATTTATATATCAAAGGCAGCAAAATTTATTTCAGATGAGATCGGGTACGTTCAGGGTGGTATGGCCATAGACCAAAATTTGTTTCAATTGATGTTTGAAAAGAATTAGAAATAAGATTGGTTACATTCATATTACTTACTGATCCTCGTTGAAAAGATTTGTGTTCTCTGCTTATTTTTTATAAAAATCGTTTGGGTTTATATCTTGCACTCTAAAGATCTCCTTTGAAGATAATGATACACGATGTAAGAACTATTGCTATTATCTTCTTATTTGATTATGAAATTCTGTCTTATTTTTTTCAAAAAATAATAAAGAATTCAATTGTGTGGATGGCTGGGCATGATGGCATACTTGTGTAATCCCAACACTCAATGAGGCAGAGGCAGGAGGATCGTTGTGAGTTCAAGACCAGCCTGGGCTACAAAGTGAGCTCAAGGCCAACAGACATCCTAAACTGCATAGTGAGACCCTGTCTCAAAAGACAAAAAAAAAGGGCTGGCCAGGTAGTTCAGCTGGTTAAAGCGCCTGCATAGGCAGACACACAGACCAGGGTTTGATCTACAGCCGCCATGCTGGCCCAGCCCCCAGGGCCCACTGAGACAGTGATTGATACTGGGCATGGTGGCATATGCCTGTAATCCCAGCAGTTGGGAGGCTGAAAAATAGGTGGATCACTACGAGTCCAATTTGTGTAGTGAGACCCTAGAACAACCAAATACATTTTTTTAAAAAACTAGATTATAGCATATTAGCAACATATAAAAGCTAATTTTCTTAATTTTCAAAGAATGTTTACAATTTTTTAAGACAAAAATCTAATATGGTACCTTCATGAAAATTAGAAAAGAGATTTCTTTCTTGTCATACTTTACCTTCACTTTTTGCAAAATTTATCACACTACACTAGTCAAAACAAGACACTTTACTACAACCTGTCAGAAAAATGGTAAAATAAATATTGAAATCAATGATTTCTGTGGCATTGAGTCACACCTCCTAGATTAGAGGAAAAACAACCTGAACAACCACTAACAGTGTCTAGGGCTGCGATGTGGCTCGGTGCTAATGCGCTTGTCTAGAATCCACGCAGCCCTAGGTTGAGTTTTAGCAACCCTCAGAAAACAACAAAAACTGGGTTTCTTACTTAAATGAGCATTCATTAGGATTAAAACATTTTTATGGGGCCAGGGAGGATAGCTCAGTAGAATAAGTGCTTGCCTGGCAAGTGCAAGGGCCTGAGTTCAATCCCCAGTACTGAAAAAAAAAAAAAAAAAATTATGAGTGTGGGTGAATTTTTAAAAATGTATTTCAGGGCTGGTGAGATGGCTCAGTGGTCTAAATCACCTACTTAGAGCAAGCTTAGCTAAAGCACAGGGACTGCAGTTCAATCCCCCAGCACCACATGCCAGCCAGCCCCGGCCCCTGGTGGGCTGAGCTGGCCACACACACACATAAAAAAAAAATAAATAATAAAAATGTATTTCATTTGAGTTGGGGTCTTGCTATTTTGCTGGTTGGCTTCAAACCCCAAGGCTCAAGCAATTCTCTTGCCTCCGCTCCCTGAGTAGCTGGGACCATAGGTGTAAATTACCTCTGGCTTTAATTTTGCATTTGTTTGACTTTGCTTTGCTTTGCTTAATTGTTTGTAAGTGATAAATATACCATCCTTGTGTCCCAATTCCTGTAGTACTCCCAATAATGACTGCATAATCAAAAACATTCCCAGCCTTCCCCAAAGCATTCCAAGGAATCTACACTTCCCTTGAGATCCAACAATCTAGAAGTTGGTGGGAGAGTGTAGAAGAAGACTTCTAACTCCTCATTTCCTGCTTTCTATATGGCTTGAAATTTTTACTATAAGAAGACACAAAAATGGGTAATTAAGATATAGAAATAAACATTAAATTAATATTCTACAAAAGATCTATACAGATTGCAGTACATTAAGCCCCATAAAGACAGGTCTGGGGGGGCTGGTGAGATGGCTCAGTGGTCTAAAGCACCTACTTAGAACAAGCTAAGCAAAGCCCAGGGACCGCGGTTCAATCCCCCAGCACCACATGCCAGCCAGCCCCGCCCCCTGGTGGGCTGAGCTGGCCACACACACAAAATAAATGAAATAAAAGACAGGTCTGGGGCAAGTGAGAGCCAGACAGGCACTGGATCTCCTAAGAAGCCGAGAGGCAAGATGTCATCCTATGCAATCTTTGTGCAAACTTGCCGAGAGGAGCACAAGAAGAAGTATGTTGCAAAGAAACTTGGAAAAATATGGAATAATACTGCAGCAGATGACAAGCAGCCATATGAGACGAAGGCTGCTAAGCTGAAGGAAAAGTATGAAAAGGACATCACTGCCTACCGGCCTAAAGGAAAACCTGATGCAGCAAAAAAGGGAATGGTTAAGGCTGAAAAAAGCAAGAAACAGAAGAAAGAGGAGGATGAAAAGAAGGAAGAAAAAGATGAGGAGGATGAGGAGGGTGAAGAAGAAGAGGATGATGGTGAATAAGTTGGTTCTAGCATAGTCTTTTTTCCTTGTATATAAAGCATTTAACTCCCCTGTACAAAAATCACTCCTTTTGAAGAAAAAAAAATTGAAATGTAAGGCTGCATGAGATTTGTTTTCAAACTCTACAGTGTCTTTTTTTTTTGTTGTATAGTTAACACACTACTGAATGTGTCTTTCAATAGCCTTGCCCTGGTGGTATTTTCAATAGCCACTAACCTTGCCTGTTACAGTATGGGGGTTGTAAATTGGCATGGAAATTTAAAGCAGGTTCTTGTTGGTGCACAGTACAAATTAGCTATATATGGGGACGGTAGTTTTTCTTTTTTTTTTTTTTTTTT
>NW_004524579.1:26568144-26573750 GCF_000260255.1 Octodon degus | reverse complement strand
TTTGTAAATAGGATCACAAGTCCGCATCTTGTACAGCAATTAACCACTAAGAAGAATATATGCAGTGTATTATTTGTTGAAAAATTAAAAAAAAAGAAAAAAAAAGTTGCAACTGTTTTGTTGACATTCTGAATGCTTCTAAGTAAGTACAATTTTTTATTTTAAAAAAAATCTAAACCTTAGAGAGGAAGGGATACTTCCAATAAAGACACATAATATTTATCCCAATACATAACAGGCTCAGAGATTTGAGCTCCAGCAGTCTCAGCAGTAACTAGTTGGAAAGTCTGATCCAAAGAGCCAATAGCCCAGAGATTCAATGGTTCTAAATGGATGGATGGCAGTGGTGTTGAGATTCGCTCAGAGGCCAGAGCTCTGGAAGGTCACAACAGTTCCCACCAAGATTCACCCAATATTGAAATGTTTCACTCTGTCACCTAAACTATGATCTCACATAAAACCACTTACTGAACTGCAGTGTACTGTTTTAGATGTCAATTGAATTAAATTTGCACACCTAACACATAATGTGAAAACAGTATCATAGATAGAAATGAACAGTTAGTTGTCCAGGCATTACTAGCTAGTTTTGAGTTTTTCTTCACCTGTTCCTTTGTCTCATATTTATGTGTTTTTTTAACTTTGGAAAAGCACACACACACACACACACAAAAAAAAAAAAAAAAAAAAAAAAAAAAAAAAAAAAAAAAAAAAAAAAAAAAAGAAAGAAAGAAAAGCACACAAAAGGCGCAGCCTGGGTGAGACCGTCTTCCACCCTCTTCGGACTGCCCCACCACTCCGCAGCACCTCCCCTCAACCCAGCCCGCCCAGTGAGAATTTCTGCTGTGTTCTGGGGACCCCCAGATCCAGTCCTAGCCCAGGCCTGGTGAGTGTGTGGGAGAGCTTCCTGCTACCCTGCAGGTCCAAGCCCAGGCGCAGCATGTATGCGACCCTCTTCCACCCTCTTGGGATGCCCCCCACCACTCCGCAGCATCTCCCCCACCCCGCCGGCCGAGTAGAAATTTCTGCCATGTTCCAGGAACCCCCAGATCCAGTCCTAGCCCAGGCCCAGTGAGTGTGTGGGAGAGCTTCCAACTACCCTGCGCCGGCGGGACCTGCCGGTCCCAGCCCAGGCACAGCGTGGGTGACACCCTCTTCCACCCCCTTGGGACCCCTCACCACCACTCTGCAGCACCCCACCCTGCCCACCCAGTGAGAATTTCTGCCACATTCTGGGGATCCCCAGATCCAGTCCTAGCCCAGACCCAGTGAGTGTGTGGGAGAGCTTCCTCTCCCCCATACTCCACCTTGTCCCCTCCAGACTCAGCTCAGGCCTGGCATACAGGCCTGAGGTGAAACCCTGCAGCTGCAATCTCTGCAGAGACAGTATGGGACAGAACCACCCAACTAGTCCAGGAGCAGAACATCTTGCCAGAGAGGCACAACAGGTTCACTTCCAAGGGTGGCACCAGGAAGGAGCTGAGCACAGCAGCCAGACCCAAGCCAGGCACAGCTGGATAAATCCAAACTTTGTAGATCAGCACCTGAACTTCAGTAGGTGCTAAGGTTATAACTGCATCAAAGCTCTACAACAAAGGTCAGAAGACAGTGCTACACAAAATGACAATGAGAAGGAGCAAAATGCAATCTCAGACCCCAAGCCCACCCATAGCAAGTGCAGAGGACACTAACTCAGAACAAATTGGGAAGCAAACAGCTGAAATCAATGAATCAATGGTTTCTGAAATAAAGAAACAACTGCAGAAAGGTATAGAGGAACTCAGATTGGAAATGAAAAAAAGAATTCCTTGAATTAATAGCATCTGCAGCAAAGAATCAAATGCAGAAACATATGGAGGAAACCCAATGTCCACCAAGAACAAGGGCAGAGGACACTAGCTCAGCTCAAATGTATGAATTAATAGCGTCAATAGTAAATAAGCAACAGCAGAAAGTTATAGAGGAACTCAGAGTGGAATTATTTTCTGAAATAAAAAAAGAATTCTCTGAACTCAGCATCTGAAGTAGAGAATCAACTACAGAAACACGGGGAGGAAACCCAATCTGAAAGAAACACTGCAGTAAAAGAATTAATAACTGCTTTTAAAGAAGACATTGATAAAAAAAATAGAGGAGATTAGAAAAATGACAGATTCCTTGAATGAGCAATACAGGAAAGAAATAGATCACATGAAGCAGAGTCAAAGAGATATAGAGGAATTTAAAATCTCAATCACAAGCTTGCAAAACCGTTTAAGTGAAAGTGAAGACAGAGTTTCAGATCTTGAAGATGCTGATGCAGCTAGTGAAAAGGTAAGAAAGAATCTCTTAAAAACAACTAGGATGCAGGAAAAGTACACGAGTGACCAAAAACTTGGAATCATTAAGAAAAATTGGAAGTTTTTCTGGTAGCCTAAAATAAATTTAAACTAAATTTTTAAAAAGTGAAGTTCAAGTATAGTGTATAGGTAATAATATCACACCAATGTTAAAAACTTGAAATTGAGAATATTACTTCTCAATTTCAAAAATTACTTCTTAATTTTTCTGAAAACTGGGAAAAATAGTATTTCTATTTTAGTTAAGAATATTTTATTCAACAGGGCATGGTGGCACATGCCTATAATCACAGTACTTGAGAAATTAAAAGTAGGATTGCCATGAGTTCAAGGCCAGCCTGGGCTGCATAGTGAGTTCAAGGCCAGCCTAAAGTACATAATGAAGCCTTGTTTCAAAGAAAAAAAAAGTTTTATTCCTACTTAGAGTTCACTAGAGGGAGTACAGTTTAGAAAACAAAGTAGACAAAGTGCAGAGGTGAGCAGAAACCTAAGATTCCAATCAGTCTTTGCTACTAATCCAATAGCCCTAATTTCCTTTTTGGAAATAAATAGAAAAATGAAAAATTAAAACCAAATGTGTGCTTTCCCCAGGAGCTTAGATGTATATGTGTTGCTGTAAAAGCAAGGGGAAAAAAACACTAAAATGACACTGAGCACTTGGAGGCAGATTTATTTACATCAACAGGCACTGATAGGGATCATTCCCAGAGTATCAGGTCCTTGTTTCTGGTGTTCTAGGGCTTATATGGGATAAGAAAGAAGGAAGTGCAGAGGCACAGTGGCTTGTCAATTGGGGACTGGTTCATACAATGTGCATCATAGTGACCAGCTATGTGTCACAGTGGACAGCCGTTTCTAAAACACAGGAGTAACTGGAATAGGAAGTATGACCTGGGCACCTAAAAAGCTGAAGTATGCTGTCTGGGAAGGGGGCATGTTCTGTTACATTGCATGAGCTACTCAAGTGATTTCAATCCACTCCCTTGGTAAAAACCACTGGGGCAACTGTGGTTGTCTTGGTCACTTAGCAAAATCCTTAAAACTCTAATTCAGAAATCAATTCCTCCCTAAAGCCCTCCTACCAGGAAGAGACCAAGCAATATTCTGGAGATGCTGCTCCAGAGAAGGTAAATTTATATGGTAGGTCAATGGGACCCAAAATAATCTCAAGGGTGGGCTGTGAGTGTTGGCTGCTGAGGATTTAGAGCTGAGTCTCTCCATGGGAATAAACCATTTGCACACAACTCTCTGCTTTCAAGTTCATTTTCTGGGGAACTTCCCTTAAGACAATCATAATCAATACCTTTCCACTAGTAAACCCATTCAAAAAATTTATCCTTCATTTTTCTGGGCACATTTACAGATTTACAATGTCATTTATATGTAACATGTTTATAGTAACGAAACATTGTAAATAATACCCATAAATAGGAAACTCAATCACAGCATACTAGACAATGGAATAACATTCATGTACAATGAATGAGAGCAGCTTAAGTCCTGATATGACAAAATCTTTAATATAGAAATTTTTTTAAAAAGTAAGGTGTGCAGGGGTGTATATAATAAGCTATCATATTGTGTAAGAAATGAAGACTATAGCTATGTTCATGTTTATATGTTCATAAAAAATGTTTGCACAGATTTGGAAGAAACTAGAAATATTACCTGCCTCTAAGGAAGACATGTGAGTGACTGGGAAAAGGGGTAAAAGAGGTTTTCTTAAAAATTTCATAGCTTTTTGGAAATTCTTGAATTTTAAACCACAGTAGTACATTCTCCATTCAAAATTAAGTAGATGAGAGGAAAACAAAATATATAGGATATGATGGCCAATACCTGTAATCTCAGTTACTAGGGGCACTGAGGCAGGTGGATCTCAAGTCCAAGGCCAGAGTAGGCAACTTCATGATATCTTACCTCAAAGTGTGTGTGTGTGTGTGTGTGTGTGTGTGTGTCCCTGAGGACTGAACTCAGGGCCTTCCTGCAGAGCTCCATCCCCCACCTATGTATGTATGTATGTATGTATGTATGTATGTATGTATGTATATATTTAGAGACAGGGTCTCACGAAGTCACTAAGTCACCCAGGCTGAACCCAAACTTGAATTCTTGTGTCTCACCCTCCCAGAGTCCTGGGTTGACAGCCTTGCATCACTACATCCAGCTTAAAAATAAAATTTTAAAAAGGACAGGGAATTTAGCACTTTGCTAGCTTGTGTGAATCCCTGTACTCAACCCCATCCACTACCACAAAAAGAAAAAAGAAAACCATGGTCTCTGTTCTCCAAGCCCAAAGATTTCTTTTCAGTCTTCAACATACAGTTTCCTTGGAAAAGTAGTTCAATGAAAGATAAAGAAATAGAACTTTCCGGGCATCACAGTAAGTAGAAGATGGAAAGAAATGAAATAAGAGTTAGTGTAAGCTACTTTTCCAAGATGTCTGGAAGAGCAGGCAGGGAAGGCTTTCTCTCTGCCTTCCTGGCCCTACCTCCAATGGTAGATGTCTGGCCTAAATTCAGCTACTTCCTAAGCTGGCCAGACACTATGTGGCAGCTCAATACTCAAACTCAGTCCACAGGAATAAATCTGGCCAATCAAATTTCTCTCTAGTCAGCATTTGACCTTGGGAATATATAAAAGCTCTCAAAAGAATTAAGGAGTGATATCAAAGAGTGACATCAAATAGACTTGTGGCAGAGAGAGGCTTTGAGGCAGAGAGACATCAAGACATTAGTCCAAAGCCACCAGGGAGCCAAAACAAGCTTTAAAATAAAGAACAGATACATAGAATGGGAGGCAAGGTGCACTCCAAACAAGAAAAGGTAGTTGTCACAATGATGGTGATTACTCAAAGGGGTATCAGAAATGGTAACTAGTGGAGGAAAGGGACTTCTTTGTTGTTTCAGGCCTTAACTAAGGGTCTCCAAGTAAGGGAGCAGCAGTGCTCACCAGCAGCAGTGTCACCTGTGAGCTCTTTAGAAATGCACATTTGCAGAGCTGGTGAGATAGTTCAGTGGACTAAGTGCTTGCTTAGGCAAGCACAGGAACTGGAGTTCTGTCCCCAGCACATGTTGCACCAGCCCCGACCGCAAGCATGCCCAACCAGCCACTGAGATGGTGCATGGTGGCGCACGCCTGTAATCCCAGCGCTTTGGAGGCTGACAACAGGAGGATCACTATGAGTCTGAGCTACTTAGTGAGACCCTGAATCAAATAGGAAAGAAAGAAAGAAAGAAAGAAAGAAAGAAAGAAAGAAAGAAAGAA
>NW_004524579.1:26567171-26568044 GCF_000260255.1 Octodon degus | reverse complement strand
AAGAAAGAAAGAAAGAAAGAAAGAAAGAAAGAAAGAAAGAAAGAAAGAAAGAAAGAAAGAAAGAAAGAAAGAGGAAGGAAAGAGAAAGGCACATTTACACCAGGCCTAGTGGCAGTAAACAAAATTTTTTAATGGGCCAGAGTGTGAAAGCCCTAGATTCAGCCCTCAGTACTGTAAAAGAAAGAAGCAGGCACATTCTCACCAGGTGGGGTGGCAATAAAATCATTTTTTTAAAAAGTTGAGGAGGTACCTGAGTGTGAAGGCCATGGATTCCATCTTTAGGACAGAAAAAATAGGCAAAAAGAAAGGGAGAAAGAAATATTCTCAGACTTCACCTAGTAAAACTGAGCTAGACCCTCTGGAGGTGAGGCCTAGCAGTTTCAGTTTTCACAAGCCCCCTAGCTGATCCTTGTGCACACGAGGATGAGATCCTGGCCTTAGTCCAGGTTTCCAAGGCCCAGCTAAAAGGATTCCTATTTGTGGGCTCCTGGATATGCCTCACCATAGCAAATCACCGTGAAAGCTACCCTAGGCTCTCTAGCATGAAACTTGATTTCTTGCATCAGAGGAGCCAAACATAGCCTCAGCCCACTGGTCAGACCAACTCCCACTCTTCTTTGCAGTCTCCCCTCCAGGGCCACCTCCTCCAAGGAGCCTTCCCTGCAGATCTCTCAGTCAAAATTATATATCACTGTTCTGTACTTCTGTAGCCAACTGCTCCCTCCCTGGCATAATACGTGCCACCCTTTTCTATAATCAGGGTTTATTAGCTCACTTATCACTGGGGAAAACTATTTTCTCTATGTCTCCAGCACTGGGCCTTCAATATTAGCTATGAATAACTGGAGAAAGACAGACAGACAGACAGACAGA
>NW_004524579.1:26561820-26562978 GCF_000260255.1 Octodon degus | reverse complement strand
AGATCCTAAATTTGAAGTCATCGACAAACCTCAGGCTTGAAGAAATAATGTGAAATTGACTTGGTAGTTTGTCATGATTTGTGACATAATACATATCAAAATAAACATAAATTTCACAACCAAAAAAAAATAAATAAATAAGAAGAAAGATCTGTACTAATAGTATTTGGACAGGATATCATGTCTGCATCTTGTGCTATGAATGACTACTACAAAGACAACAATATGCAATGTACTAATTGTTGTAACTCTCCTACCAACCTGTTTTGAAGCTGTCACATTGCAATTTTTTCACAATAAAATTAATTTTTAAAAAGATACATGAGTAAATGAATGATGAATGAATGCACAAATGAGTAAATAATACGATAGATGCAACCCATCCTGACCCACACCATTGCCCACACACACTGAACTCATCTCAACTGCATCAACATCAGTGATTTACCCCATACCTAGTCCATGGAGGGGTCCTGAAAGTGGCTAGACTACATCCAAGTCCAGAGCATGGACTTCCAAAACTAGTGGACTTCACTAGTTTGTTTTGGGTTTGTATGTTTTTGGTTTTGTTTGGTTTGGTTTGGTTTGGTTTGGTTTGGTTTGGTTTGGTTGTATTTTAAGGAACAGTCTACCGGATGGGTGTTCAGGGTCTCACTATTAGATCAGACTCGTAGTGATTTGCCTGTTTACAGCCTCCCAAGAGCTGGGATTACAGGCACACACCACTGCCCAGTCTCAATTGCCATCTCAGCATGCCCTGGGGGCAGGACTGGCACAGCAGGCCCAAGGATCAAACCCCCAGCCCCTGTGCCTGATTTTCAGACACTTTAATCTGCTGAGCTATTTGGCCGACCCTCACTAGTTTTAAATCTCTGCTCTGCCTCTTGCAGGCTGTGAGGACTTGGGAAGGAGTTTGACCTTTCTGAGCCATTACCTTACCTGTACAATGAGCCTGTTGCTATCTACCTACAGTGGAAGAAATAAAGCAGTGGCATATGCTGAAGCTGGGAATGTGAGGATGTAGTGCGGAGAGAGGCTAAATAAGTGTTGGGTGCATGGAAGGAAGGAAAGGAAGGATGCAAGGAAGGAAGGCAGAAGGGAGGGAGGGAGGGAGGGAGGATGGAAGGAAGGAAGGAAAGGAGGGAGGGAGGGAGGAAG
>NW_004524579.1:26547555-26561720 GCF_000260255.1 Octodon degus | reverse complement strand
ATTGCTTGTTACTTTAAAAACAATATCTAGGGACCAAAGATAACTTAGCAGACTTACTGCCTGCCTGGCAAGCACAAGGACCCAGGACCCACATTTGATACCTGATACCACATGTCATGCCAGCCCCACACCGAGCCTGCCACCAAAACCAGGAGTGGTAGTGCACACCTGTAATCCCAGCGCTGGGGAGGCTGAGATAGGAGGATTACTATAGGTCCAAGTTGTATAGTGAGACCCTGTACCAAATAAATAAAAATAAAGAATTTAAAAAAAAAAAAAACAATGTCTAGGAGGCCTGCCCCTTAGCTCAGTTCTTTAAGTGGGTGCTTCAACAAAGCAATCAGGCTCAGGTTGCTGTGGTTCCATCCCCACAACTCAAGCCAGCCAAACCTGCCCTGAAGGCATTCAGAGCAAAAATAAATAAATAAATAAATAAATAAATAAATAAATAAAAATGTCTAACTCCTCTCCTGTGAAGTTCCCAACAGGGTCAGCCTGTGAAATCAAATGATAATTGTAACTAGTGGACAGGGACAGCTCTGAGTTGAATTAACCCTTTGTTTCTGAGCAGGAAATTCTGAGTTGTTAGCAGATGCTCATTGGCATAAGCAACAGAAAATGGCCAGGCAGGATGCCCAACAGCTGGACCTCTGCTTGGAGTACATATAAAAGGTTGCTTCTCTAGACCCTCATGCCTAACAGGGAGGCAGGCACAGAGCAGGTCATCATAAGACAAATAAGAAGTTCCAGGCTGGGGGTGTCGCTTAGTGGTAGAGCAACTGGCTAGCATTCATGAGGCCCTAGGTTCAATCCCCAACAACTACAAAAAATTCTGTGGGGTTTTATAACAATGAGATAATACAGAGAAAAAAACCAAGAAATTAGAATATAGCTACTATATGATAACATGTATAATTGAAGCAAAACCATAAATGGATAAACAAAAAATATTTGCAACTGCCACTGTCCATCTTTTGTTTGCAACTGCTACTGTCCATCTTCTGTAACTTCTCCTTGGCAGTTGACATGACCTTCTTCTTCCACTTCTCACTGTGCTCCAGTTCCACAGCCGTTCCCTCAGCTAGTCAACTTCCTCCATCGGTGTATGGCTCCAACCTGAATCCTCAGTGGGCCTGCCTTTTTTGCTTGCTTTATTTTTGCATTAACTTCTCTTACTGGGAATAAAGTATCCCCTAGAAAACAGAACCCAAGAACAAACTGGCTTCCAGACACGATCTTATTTGTCCCCATTGTGTGCAGAAATCAAATTTTCACAGCTAATCAGGATCAGTTCCTGTAGCCACAGTCTATGGCCAAGTAGTACCCTCATCGCCTATTCAAGGAACCATCATGGTGTTCCTAGTGAGTTCTCTAGACTAAAACCTCCAAACCTCCAGATCCCAAAATCACAGGAACCATAGACAAAAATTCTATGAATGAGTTAAAAACTTCTCTTTCATCTTCCCCTGGATTCTTAGACTTCTTTGTTCTGTCTGTGGGAAAGCAGGGCCATATCTTGATCACTAAATCAAAGCATACACCACATCTGGTAAGTGGAAACCTCAGCATTTCAGGCTCCAGTTGGCACTGCATCCAAGTCTTTACTTCCACCATCCAGACCCAATGGGAAGCATGCTACAAACAGTGCATCCCATGGGTGTGAGCCCATTGTCACTTTTTCGCCCTGTGAAGTATGTTCGCTGGTCAGAAGTACTACTGTATGGGCTACATTGCAGAACCTAAAGCATCCTCTAAGTTCACTGATGGCCTTGGTGCTGTGTGTCAAGGCTGGGGAAGGAAAACCCACATTCAGAAGACTATATTCCAGTGAAACAAAACATTGTCTTCTTCCTAAGGAAGAAGTCCATTGTCAGCAACCTGCCACCAGGTGGCTGTTGATCTTCTTCCGATATATATCCTTCCCCTTCCCTTTCCCCTGCTTGATCCTGGACTTTGCACTAGTTTTTATTGTTGGCAGGTAGACTCTCACTAAAAGAGGTCTCTATATAGATTTTGGTGAAAGAGAACCTTCTAGGCTCAGAAGTCTGCACTCAAACTTAGCAGGGCCTTATCTCCCAGCCTGAGATCCCTCCTCAGGAGTCTGAGACCAGCTCTGGGGGGCCTCCTTTGTTACTCTCCTTGCAATGCCCTGACCTCTTCCCATTTCCCACAGCCCACCTTTGAGGTAGTAGTTGCTTGCTATGGTTATTGTCACAGGGCTATTTTAATGCTTCAGTTTTGCTCTTTCATCAGATGGGAAGTGAAGAGTGGCAGGAATGAAGAGGACAGGTATTCAGCCCCCTACCTCTTGGTCCCAGGCATCTTTTCCATGGGAGGCAATGGCTCCACCAATGCTCTAGCCAATTCTACCACCAACTTTTTACATCTAACCTAGGGGAGGTATGGACTTCCTAGTCCCTGGACTGCTACATCAGGCCCTGTTGAGATTTTCAGCCCCTCCATCATGTGGGTAGCCAACACTCAGCAGTAAATTTCTCCTGCCTCCTACTCTTACAGTGGCTTCCCAGATGGCTTGCCCCCAACTGATGCAGATATAGCTATTGACTGGTTTAGTTTATTTATTTATTTATATTATTTGTAGAACAGGGGATTGAACTCAGGCCCTTAAGCTTGCCCGCAAGCCTTATTCTACTGAGCCATATCTCTGGCCTGGCTGGTTTAGTTTATGAAGGCAACTGAGAAAATTTATATCTTGCCCCATTGTTGCCTGGAAAAAATCCTGTTTCAGTTTTCAAGCATCCACTTAAAAATTCGCTCCTTTTCTCCCAGCACTCACAAGGCTAAGGCAGGAAGATCCCCATGAGTTCACGGCCAGCCTTAACTATGAGAAACTTGTCTCTAGGAAACAAAACAAAACAAACAGACAAACAAAAAGTGCATTCCTTTTTGAGCTCAGTGGCATTGTACAAAGCCCTCAGTTCCATCCCCAAACTACATTTTTTTTCCTTTCTGGGAACTTTATGTCCCCGGGGCCAGGGAGATAGCTCAGTAGAATAAGTGTTAGCCTGGCAAGTGCAAGGCTCTGAGTTCAATCCCTGGTACCGCAAAAAAAAAAAAAAAGAACTTTATGTCCCACTCCTGCCTTATCTTCATTAAACTTTATACTGATTTTATTTCTCTGCCTCTTGGCTTTCCTAAAATATAGATTCTACCACTTGTTCTACATAACTGTTCTTATACCTGTCTTTGGCTAAGGTGAGAATTTCTTAATAACAAGAGCACAATTTTATTCATACAATTTTCCATTTGTTTATTCAATACATAACAAATAGTCAATAAGTTGTTTATAAAATGAACGGGGTGATATTGACCTATTTTACTTAAAAACAAGGGCTGGTGGGAGGGTCTCAGGGGCCTTAACTCTTGAATGACAGAGCGTTTCAGCTGGGGAAGGTAAAAAAGTTCTGGACACGGATGAGGGTGATGACTGCACAATGATGTACTCTGTGCCACTGAATTATACATGAAAAAGGTTTGAAATAGTAAATACTGTATAAATACTTTCCAAACATCACACTACACTAACAAGAACTAAGAATCACTGTATACTCAGCTGAGAATAAAGTTCCATACCCTACAAACCTTCAGTTCTACTTTGAGACCTGCCCCTCAGGAATATCCTCACACTTGCATACAAGAAAAAGCAAGGCAGTAGCTTTTCATTTCTGCCCTACTGGCACTAAAAGCAAAAGGGTTTGGTGGGGAGGAAGGACTACCTCAGTGTCCACTTAGGAAAAAAGGATAAGTTGCACATCTCAGGTCATGAAAGAGTATATGACACTGAAAATGAATCAATGAAAGCAGCATGATTTAACTCAGATAAATCTCAAAAACACAATGGTATATTAAGAGAAGTCTTCACATTATATTTGTAGTACAATGCCATTCAATAAATCTTTGAAATGATATAACATTTTATTTATGGCTACATTTATACATGTATCAAAAGTATAAATGCATACAACTTCAGGTTAGTGATTAATCTGAGGAGAATGCTGACAGGAATGTGTGTTGGGCTCCATCTTTCTTTTTTCATCTCCTGCAAAGACAGTCCCACATACTATTAACTATTACACATCTCAAATGAATGAGACATATGGGTTCAGTTAGACTTTCCTTCATTTTTCTGTGTTCTTTCTTTCTGCATTCTTGAATCATATCATAACTTAAAATCTGAAAATTAAGTTGATAAAATAAAGGCAAGGCTCCTCTGTGAGACAGATACTGTGACTGAACCAAGTCTCACTTACTACCTACACCTGGGCACCTGTCCACTTACTGAGCACTAGTTGGTGTGAGAAGATATTAATAAGAGGAAACATATTCTCCTATGTTGACCCGTGTGCGCAAGGCCCTGGCTTTGATGAGAAGAAATTTGCAAAGTGGTAATCTAGGCAGCAGAAAAGCACCCAGCACACACACATGTGGACATACTCATACAACACAACCATTACCAGCTGTAGAGCTAAGTAAAAACTTCAGAGGCCCACAAAGGGATGGAAAGAGACCAGACATAGAATATCCTCTCTGTTGTATTATGGGAAAAACCAAACATGGTTTGGCAGTAAGTACAGCCTTTGCAAGTCTGATGTCTGCCCCAAGTCTAATGGCTGTAACAGTAGAGGCAGGAAGACAGAGCAGAATGTTGATCGTACCAGGAGGCCCTTCTAGCAGAGCACAGTGCAGCTGCTTCAGGAGCAGAGGGGAAGGAGGAAAAGAAGGAGAGAGGGAGCCACCTGCTTAAGAGTTCTCAGCAACTTGGTGGCTTAGCAAGACCCTGTTTCAAAAATTAAAAATAAGCAGGGTAGTGTCACAGATCTGTAATTCCAGCACTCTGAAGGCTGAGGCAGGAAGTTTGTGAGTTTGACCCCAGCCTGGTCAGTTTAAAAATTTAGTGAGATCCTGTATCAAAAATAAAAGAGGAGGGGCCAGGGAGATGGCTCAGTGGAATAAGCGCTTCCCTGGCAAGCACAAGGGACTGAGTTCAATCCCCGGTTCTGCCAAAAATAAATAAATAAAATAAAATAAAAATAAAAGAGGACTGGGATACAGCTTAGTACAAAAGTACTTGATTCAATGCCCAGTACTAAAAATAAATGAATAATAGCTGTGAAGGCCTTGGGTTCAGTCACGGGTGCTTAAAAAATTGGTGGGAAGTGGCTGTGGGTGTTGTTCAACAATGCAAGGACCTAGACTCAATCTACAGTACAAGAAAGAAAGAAAGAAAGAAAGAAAGAAAGAAAGAAAGAAAGAAGAAAGAAAAAGAAAGAAAGAAAGAAAGAAAGAAAGAAAGAAAGAAAGAAAGAAAGAAAGATAGATGAGTAGGAAACACAAGTTCTTCTTCACAGAGGTGAAGTAGGCCCCTTCCCATCTTGTGCCCATGGGGCACAGTTCTTTTGGGTTTATGTCCCAGTGGGCAGCAGGTCCAGGTGGACAAAGGCACAGAGCACAATGTGCAGTGTGTGTGTCCAACTTGACCACCTCCCACAAGCAGAGGGGAGCTCTTCAGCAGCTCCCACAAACTGAAGCATGCCCACAGCTCACATCAGTGAGCTAGGAAAGCCAGTTGCCTCTCATAAAAGGGGGCAGTCAACCATCCCACTTAACCAACTATTTCCAGATGGGAGCTTTTAAAGGCGATCAGCCAAAGACAGTAATCCAGGGAATGTTTGGAGGTAAGCAATGCAGAAGAAGAAATAATCATGTTGCCTGGCATTTGTGTGGCATTTTAAGAGAAAACCTTTCCCAAGTGTCATCTTATTTGATGTTAACACAGAATGAATGCCCTGTCCCACTCACCCCACTCAAAACACAGAGCATCCAAAACACGTGTGACTACACATGTTCGTTTTGTTCCACGTCCTCATCTGTTCAAAGCAAAGCTGGGCAGCACAAGCTCTGTAACCTCCGCTAGCTCCTGTTGCCCTGCCCTTTGGCATACTATCCGGGTACTCGGGCACCAGAATTTATTCTTCACAATCTATCCCAGCCTCTCTGCCATGTTGCAATAAGGAAGTCTGCCTGCCTGATGACAGAATTTGTAGCCAACAAAACCCTCCCCCAGGGAAGAGTATTGTGAGGCCTGTCTGGCTACAGTTTATTCTCCTTGGTCACTCTGACTGCAGCTAATTGCCAGGAGAAATTTGAATCTGAATGCTGCTGCCCCTGAAATAAGCTTAGAAACATACACAGACTCTCTTCCACAAAGGGCAAGTGCAGCTGGATTTCAAGACTCTCATTTGGGATGGGATAAAGACACACAGCAGACACTGTTCAATTCAGTCCAGCCTCTGGAAACCAGAGTGGATTTACCTCCTCCTGAAGGGAGACAGTAAGCCAGCAGCACAGGCAGTAGGTCAGCCCAGAAAGGTCGAGTGAGGCAGCAGTGATCTGCAAGAATGGAAGTATGTCAGAAAAAGATGATTCAAGTTTATCTGAAGGATATATTCAGGAATTCATGGGTGTAAGCATGAGTAAAGCTGGTTTGATGACAAATATGTGAACATATTTCTTGGAGCAATGTTTGCAGTAGCTTCTGACCTGAGACACCTACCTGGACATTCCTGGGAGACTACTGAAAAGTGTCATGAAGTATTATTACATGGACATGACCTAGAATCTGGTAGAAGTTGGGCACAGTGGAGCAGGCCTGTAACCCCATCCATGCAGAAAGCTGAAATCAGAGGCTTGCGGGTCCCAGCCCAGCAGTTTAGCAAGGCTCTGCTCAAAATACAAAATTAATTTTTTATTAATTTTTTTGAGAAAAAAAATTGCAATGTGACAGCTTCAAAACAGGTTGGTAGGAGAGTTACAACAATTAGTACATTGCATATTGTTGTCTTTGTAGTAGTCATTCATAGCACAAGATGCAGACATGATATCTTGTCCAAACACTATTAGTATCAAAATACAAAATTAAAAAGTGCTAGGAATGTAGTAGTTCAGTGTGCAGTTCTGGGTTCAGTTCCAAGTACATAAAGACAAAGGAAACAGACAGACAAAGGAAGAGGGAGGAAGGGAGGGAAGGAAAGAAAAAAAAATGTTAGGCCAATGTGAGCTAATAGAGAAAAACTCTTAAATTTCTTGCTAAGTAAGAAAAGAACAGGAGTAGATACCTATATAAAGTATATGGTGTTCATTGCTCATTATACTTTTAAAGCAAAAAGCTTATAGAGTCCTATAATATATTGAAAGTATTCCCAAGAAACAAGAGTGGGAGATCTTATATACATAACTCTGTTGGTGCTGTTTCCCTGGAGGACCCCGACCAACACAATGCCAGGGCTCCAAGAAATCTTTGAGCCAAGGCTGGGGCCAAGAGAAAGGTAGGGTGCCCTTGGCTGTTGCCAGGCAGTGAACAGGGTCTGAGTCACTCACCGGTGGGGTGAGCACTGACCTCACCCCGGGGATAGAGCTGGGAGGGAGACCCTGTAGCCAGTCCCTCATTGTTCTTCCAGACCTTTTAGTAGTCCCTGAAGATGAACCAGAGGTTTATTTACTTCCTCTTGGCCTTTCCTTGCCATCTTTTTTCCTCTTTGCATCCCCCTCTTCAAGTCCTTTCTCTTCCATGTCTTCTTTGTGAACAAAGTTGCACCAACAAGGCAAAAAATAAAGATGTTGCAATGTGGCTGCTTCCCTGGGTGTGATCCTATTTGCCTCAGTTCAGTGACCACTGGCTTTGGCTTTCTAGGATAATGAATTCTGCTCAACCAAGGAAACAGTCCACTGGCTATTTTGTCTCAAGGACCTCAACAATAAGTTTCACCACTTTTCCCAGTTGTCATTGTTCAACTGAATAAAACAAAGTGATTCAAGTCAAGATGACTGAAAGTGACATTTATAGATAGCCTGTTTTTCTCTCCCTGCCCAAGTCATGACACATTGAATTATTCATTCCGGCTGTTATTCATTCTTCATGCCACCTGAAAGAGAGTGTGAAACGGTCTCAAACCTATGGTCTTTGCATTAAGTGGTCCCCTCAAATAATGTCCTTCCAAGTATGCAGTTTAGTTTCCATTAAGTAGTAAAACCAAAAAGATATCCAGAACCCAGTTATGATTAAGGCATTACCTAAGCACGGAAAGGATCCAAACTCACAGAGAAAGCGTTATGCACAAGAAGAGTGGACAAAGCACAACACATAAATAAGAAAATCAGAAGGGCAGAGTAGTGACAAATCAAAGAAGAGCCATCACTGAGGGCTAGAGTATTTTAGGAGGCTATCACATGGGCACCAGTGAAAACAGGAGGCCAAGGGAGTCCTACTTAAAATTCTGTATGTCATTTAACCCCTACAAGATGAGTGCTTCTGGCAAATCTTCTCACTATGTTCAGTTTGAGCCAACAAGTATTGCCTTCCTCACACCAGGAAGGGTGAGATTCAAAGAGGCAGAGACAGTGACCAGTGCTGACTAGTATGTTGGAGCCAGCATCAGAGCTGGGTTTCCTGATCTTGTTCATTCAGAGACATGAACAAAGTTTTCCAGATAGGGAGTCAATAGGCAGGAAAGGAATAAGGGAAAGGCTTACACACCAGGCTCATGGAATAGTGCAGAAAGGTGGGGGCCCATTCTCAATACCCACAGGACATGCATGTGCATGTGTGCACACGCACACACTCACACGTACTCTTTCCCTTTTCCTCAGAATATGTGCCTGTCTGAGACAGAATGAACAGACAAAGCATCAAGCATGCATCCTCTGAATCAAGGTTCAAGAGGTTGCCTTTCATTTATAGGATCTTGCCCCCATTAGAATCTTTCCTCTCACCTTTCAGTGAGGAGGCAATGAGTACAAAAGCTTCTACTTGCATCTGTCTGGTTTTACATCAGAAACTCTAGGCAAAGTTATGGATGTCATCCAAGAAGTGATAAAGTTTGGTCCAATTTCAGTGACGGACAAAAGAATTATCAGCAAAGCAAGGAATTTATTTTATGAGCAGTAAATAGTGGGGTGAGGTGTTCACTCGGCTCTTTGGTGTGGAACTCCAGATGGACGAGGCTCCATCCTCTGGTGACCAGCTCTGATACACCCTGACTGGGAGCTGTTGCAAGTCCAGCTGATCTGAGTAGAAAAAAGCTTACTGTGGCCCGCCAAAAGATACTGCGCAGTGACCTCTTTCTCTCTCCAGGTTGGCTCATCTCCTTATTTACACAGACAGGATAATCAAAAGCTACAAGAAGTTTCTTGGGAGTCTTCAGAGGGCACTTCCACGTGGGAACTATCATCTTGACCTCTCCTGAGTGTGGGAATGGAAGGCTTTCCAGGGTTCTCTCCAGGAGGTACTTCAAATCTCAATAGATTCCCATGCAGAGTGAATTTCAGTTGCTTTCTTAGGGTCATCTAGATGAACAGATTCAATACAAAATATGTATGTATATCACTATACAAGGGATTTATGTGGTAGTTCCCTAGGAACAGAAGTGGAAGAGTCTCAGTGGCTATCTGCCAGTGCGACATGGAAGAATCCAAATTGGCCCTCACTACACTTGGGAGCTAGAGGATCCAGTAGCTGTCTGAGGTCAAAAGCCTGGAAGCTCTGGTGAGTAGGGTCACTAGTACAGTCACTAGTGTGAGTCTCCAGTGGAAGACTGAAGAGTCTGTGCATGACTCCTAAAAAAAAAACATGGACCAATGTCAGGAGACAATGATGAAGATAATTCCTCCTGAAAAAATGGGAAGACTTTCTTCTTCTTTTCCTTTTTATTCCATCCAGGCCACAGGCCACTGGTTGGTGCCACCCACATCTGGGCCTGGGGTTCCTTGCTGTTTTGGGGTTATGTCAGTCATCCATAGACACACTCAGAGCTTTGCTAATCTACTAGGTGATTCTTACTTGAGTCAATCACAGTGGAGGATTACCTGGCACCAGGATATTTGCTCCACCTGGCTGCTTGTTCTGCAGTGTCCACTCTGACTATCTCTAAGAGATGCAGACTCTATTTCTGGGATCTTAAACCCTACCTAGTAGGTCCCCTATCAAGAAATGGAACCCCCTCCAGGGTCCTGGGCAGGCTTTGCCCTGCCATAGACACTGGATGAACCCATGGAATTAAGGAACTGAGCACTTTAGCACACAGCTCTTTCATCTTTTTCATGTCACTGTGAAAGCTGAGCCCATTATATGAGGTGAAATCGATTCCTGGTCATTCCCACTTGGATTTAGCTCTCCATCTATATGGTGATCCAAACTCCAGAAGACTGCTGGAGTGAATCCTCTGCTGAGCCTGCATAACAAGACAGAACTGCCAATCTGATGGGCCTTTGTAGCAGCCCTTCTCTAGAACATTCTACCTAATAAGTGCCTTTGACATTGACTAATCTTGCTGATCTTCCTTTTCTCCACTGTATAATGATATGAGAAATGCCTACTGCAGAGCTCCTGTGGCAGACAAACTCTGAGTTGGCCCTCCAATACACACCTACTGGTACTCATTCCCTTGTAGAATCTCCTCTCATGAGCGCAGGACCAGTCACTACTTCCTTCCAACACCACATGTCTTAGGGTGTTCCCCACACACTATGCAGTTGTCCACCAGACACCAGCTGGGAGACTAAGACTTCAATTTAATACTAATCCTATCGAATCGGGGTTAGAATCATACCCCATAGGTTAAGGGCTCAAGATTATCCACCTCACTTCAGACACCAACCACAAGTAGTAAGCTATCACCTGTACCTCTGACTCATTGGCTATAAATTGGGATTCCCATAAATTATTTGCTAAGGCATCCCTCAAAACCAGGGAGACACTTTTCTTGTGTTTACCCATCAAGGTGAGTAACATTATAAAGGATGTTACAAAGGATACATATGAGCAGTCAGATGAAAATATGCACAAGGCATATGTTCACTCATGTGAGTGGGAAGAGCCGAGAGCTTCCCTGCCCTCTCTAGGACCTCCCTCCAGCAACCTCCACTTGTTCACCAACCTGGAAGCTCTGCACTCTGTTCTTGGAGACCTGACTGGCTAAATCATTGGCCACTGGTGACCAAATCAACTTTAGCCTCCTAGAAAGTCAGATGGTAAAACTCAAAATTGTAGCCTGCAAATACATGGTCTGGTCCCCTGACAACCAATCCCCTTAGTAAGACTATCAGGAGACTCCAGCCACCATTCATTTTATTAGCATATAAACAGAACACACTGAGATCCAAGGATTTCAGTGGCTGTATGTATATGAATATATATATATATATATATATATATATATATATATATATAATGCAATATAGTGCATGAGTATCTTCATATTAATGTTTGATATATATTGTTATATTTAACTACTATGTGATGTAGCTATAATAATAAATCATAGTATCATAGGATAAAACCTGCAACTTGTTTTAATCCATAATGTACAACAAAGATGACACAATAACTGGCTTCTTTCCATGATTAAATTGTATTATTTCTTTTCTTTTTTGTTGTATTGGTAATTGAAACTAGGGCTTTTGTACTGAGTTATTTCCCATCCCTTTTTAATTTTTTGTGACAGCGTCTTGATAGGTTTGCAGCCTGAACTAGGACTTGTGATTCTCATGCCTCAGCCTCCCATAATGCTAGGGTTACTGCCGTACACTACCACGTCTGGTGGTAAATTTCTTTTATTAGGGCAACTGGATAATTTGGAAGCCCACTGGGACAGAGACCTAAGAGGAATGCTTTTTCATCTGCACAATAATAGACTCCTACCGTCCTGATGCTCTTAGGTTCTTTGAAGGACAAGAGGATGACAGGCGTGGGCTAACAGGTGGATGCTGTGCCATCATCCCTTGGTACTGCGTACTTTCCTGTCCTTCTCGGTCCCCACCCCATCCACTATCTCACCATTGAAAAGCTTAAAAGTCAACTCAGTTTTGGGGAAAATCATGTTTCATTGCATCAAAATTGCATTTACAAGTCAAAGTAAACTTACTACATGCAACATTTGCCCACACACACACACACAAAAAAAAAAGATGAACACTTTCTTCAATGCTCAACTGACGCCATCTAGTGGCCCTGGTGTGTTTCAGCCATCCACAAAAGGAAAGCATCTTACTGTTTTTTGTTTTTGTTCTTTGTTTTTTGTTTTGTTTTGCTTTGTTTTTGAAACAGGGTCTCACTGCGTTGTTCAGACTGGCCTCAAATTCGTTATGTAGCCCAGGCTGGCCTTGAACGCATGGCTATCCTCTTGCCTCAGCTTCCCCAGTGGTGTTGGGATTACAGATATGCACCACCATACCCGGCTTCTATTGGTTTTTATACTTAGTGCTAGGGCTTCTTTCTGGGATATCTCTTGGAAAAATTCCAAGTAAGTTTCTCCAGAAAATTCTAGTATGAGTTTTCTGATATTCTCCCTCATGATAGGCAGTGAAGTGAAGAGAGAAATGGGGTCAACCCCACCTCTCCCCACCAGCACACCCTGGACCAGCGTCAGTCCATCTTCTGAGGGATGAAGGCAGAGCACCCTTCCTTACAAAGCTGTTGTGGAGAATGCGTGAAAAAAACAACCTAACACTTACCATTCATTCACTAAATATTTTTTATTTTTTCCATAAGTTTATTGAGAAACAAATAGCAATGAGACAGTTCCAAATCCAATTAGTAGGACAGTTTCAATAATTAATACATTGCGTCTTGTTGTCTTAGTGGTTATTCGTTGTACAAGATGCAGACATGATATCCTGTCCACAAACACTATTAGAACAAATCTTTCTATTCATTGAATTAAGAGACTGTATCTGTATATCTATCCTATTTTGAATATATGGATACAAAATGGTCATTCATTTGTATCCCCTTTTTTGTTTAGTTTTGTCATTTAAATATTATAGGTATGTGAATTCAACAAAATAGTCCAAAATAGTCCAGTAGTCCATAATAGTAATGGGTTTTCCATAAGACTGGCGATGTCAGAAGTTGTTGATTTGAGCCTTTTACAGCTCAGCATATTGATATGGCTTTTTATATTTTGTTTTTATACTTTTTGCTGGATGGTTAAGACCAAGATAAAGCAAGACCTATATAACAAGAAATGTAACTTTGGTATCTGATAAGGTCAGTCAAATACCCTCTGGACTTATCCTGAAACCCTGTACCGCAGTTTGTAGATCCTTTGTCAGTGTCAGCCATGAGGATGAGTCATGGTCATTGCTTGAACAATTTGTTTTTGTTTTTTTTTATTTAAGTAATCCATTTTATTTCATGTTAAGCATACTGTTAATAACCATTATGAAGCAACTACTGTGTAGCACACATTTTTCATACATTCTTTGACATTTTAAAAGTCCTCATGTTTTACAGATGAAGAAAACAAACAGAAATAGATAACTGGTCATTTTTTTCTGGCTATTTGCTGCTTGAACAATTTGCTCTCTATGAAAGCCTTAAAGAATTGAAAGCCTTAAAGAATTTTTTTTTTCCATGTGACTCTCCTTAGGCACACTCTACATCATCGATCACTTTCCTCTGTGGCCCCATAATCTCCTTGGTCAGAAAATTTAATTACTGAGTTACAGGATGTTATAGTACAGGTTCTCCTATGTCCTGCGTCTTCACTGACCTTGAAAGGCTAGGGCCAAAATGTTGGCTATCCTTGAAGCCCTCCTTTTTCTCTAATTTTTGATCTGTAAACTTAGGTTGTTAACCTTCTAGAAGAGAAGCTTATTGTTATTCTACAACCTAGGCTGTTGAGCTTAACCTAACTATCTGTCAGAGTATCAAACATCTTAGGCATAACATGGAACAGGTATGTTTCATCAAGTATTGATATGTTAAATTTTAAGTCCCTACAGAATATGAAGAAAAAAATTTAAAAATTAAAATATATTTTATAAATAGGAATAATTACATATTTTTACACAGAAGTTTAGAAATCTAACCATATACAGCATTGTAGCAGGACAGTCCCACAATGCCCTTCTTCCTGTCTCCTTCCTTCATTCACCATGCCTTTCCTTTTTAAACAAACATCTACCTGAGAGACATCATGGCAGCAACTGGTGTGTCATGACAAGCAGCAAGTATTCAGAACTTTTAATTTTTAAAGTGTTATGGTTTGTTATGTTGCCCAGGCTGGCCCTGAACTCCGAGGCTTGCGTGATCATCTCACCTCTGTCTAGTGAGTAGCTGAAATTACTGGTGCAAACCACTGGACCCA
>NW_004524579.1:26502366-26544565 GCF_000260255.1 Octodon degus | reverse complement strand
AGGAAGGAAGGAAGGAAGGAAGGAAGGAAGGAAGGAAGGAAGGAAGGAAGGAAGGAAGGATAAATAGCTCTTCCCCTCTTGGCCTTACCCTAAAGGGAGATGTCTTTCTTTTGTTGGCATGTGGCAGAGGCAAGCCTCTCCATGTCCATGTCCCTCCCCTACCTGTGCTTTCTCTTCTCTCTCCTGGTCCTCCCCAAGTGGGAGTCCCCAGCCTCTGCCCTTGGATTACTTTTCAGCAGGCTCTGACCAGTTGGATGGTGGCACTTGGATTCTTTCTCTGGAGGAGAGCCTTCTTTGGAAGCTGCACCATTAAATGGGAATTTCTTCTCCCCATCACTGAGCAGTTCCTCACCCAGCAAGTGGACATCCATGAAACCCTCACCTACCTGTTGGATGCTGGAGAGCTCTAGCTGCCTCTCACTTTCACTTGTCTTCCAGCTCTTCACCTTGCTCAGAGCCCTGAGCATCACAAGAGGGCCCTGCAAGGACCCCCATGATTGGACTCCTGTGGACTGTCTCTGAACTCAGCCCTCATCCCAACCATCTCTAGCCACCTGGACTTCCTTACTGCCCCCCAAGCACAGTGGTCACACTCCTGTCTTGGGCGCTCTGTACCTGATGGCAGAGGAGTTTTTCCTCAGATAGCTGCATAGTAGTGCCCCTCCTGATTCTGCTTCAATGTTATTGCCTCGGTGAGTCCTTCAATTGTCAACCAGTCTCTATCACCCTGAAACCTCACAAGTGACTTTCCTGTTCTTTGTGTACTTTCTACAATCTGTTTATTGGCTGTATATCTGTGTGTGAATGTGTATGTGTGTGTTTGTGTGTGTGAGTGTTCATCCTCTCCCACTGGAATAGCAGCTCTCCATGAAAATGGACTTGCTGAACTTAGTTATAACTGTGTCTTCAGCATGTGGAACAGTGTCTGGCCCACACTAGGTGCTCAGAGTACTTTCTGAACATGTGCATGGACAAACAATTGCCCTGGTGAGGAACTGGGACAGTGCCAACTGGTGATGAGTGACTTCGCCCTGCTGTCCAGAAGGAGCCATATCCCATTCCCTTGTCAGACCTTGTTTCCATTTAGGGCTTGGAAAGTGGAACCCCTACAGGGTGTTGGCCCCAGGGCCATGGGGTGGCCAGGAGGCGGGTGCTGCTGTGCTTCTCAGTCCCCCTCCTGCCCTTGCAGTGTCACACATCCCGTGTCTCCCAGGAGTCATGGCCCGATGACAATGCTTCCAGGTCTCCTGCTGCTCTAGAACTTGATATGTGCTGACTGAATGCATGTTAGTGGGGTTAACAAGGCAGCATTTGCTGAGTACCCACTGAACGCTGGGTTTGCACTGGACCATGGGAATGTACAGGTCAGTGAACTCCAGCCCAGCCAGTCTTTCCAGAGATCCTGGGCCATGGAATCTGAGAATCTCCTGAGCACACTTATCCCAAGGATGGCCCAGGTTCCCAGGTAGCTCTGAAATCTGTTTCCAGGAAATATTATCTTGCGAAAACTAGATGCAAGGTTTCTGGGTGCTGTTGCCATGCCCCTCTCAGGAGGACAGAGGGTGGGATGTTGGCCTAAGTCACTGGTGGCATAGGCCTGCCTCTCAGTGGTAAACCCAGAGTCATGTAGGGCGGGGGGTGGGCATCCAGAGCAGAAGGCACTAGGTGGGTTGTATGCACTGTTTACTGGGTTTCATTAGCGCTATAGGACCTAGTCCTCCTCCTCCACTCAGCAGCCCCCGGTCCCCTCAGGAGGAAGCTCCCCACTGCTGCTTTGCAAGGTAGGGCTGGCCCAGAGAGAGAAAAGGGCCTGGCAAGAGTGGCAGTGGGGTGATAAGGGGCACGCCAGTGAGCTGAGGGAGGCCTTTGGGATGGCGGGAGGAGGAGAGCTGCGATGGCCTCCCTGCCCATGAGAAAGGCAGGATCTGGGGCCTCTTTTCTCCATCTCACTTCTTCCCAGCCTTCCCTTGCCCTCCACACCCCTGCTCCTAAGGTCAGTGTTGGCAGGCCTAATGGGAAAGACTGGGGCATGTATCACCCAGAGACAACCCTCCTGTCCCATCAGGAGACTCTCTGCTCCCTGAAAGGCTAAGTGGGCAAAAAGACCCCTGGGGCTTGTATACTGTATTCAAATCCTTGAGGATCTGGATGAAATACAGAAACTGAGTTAGTAGGCCCACAGTGAGGCTCAAGGTTCTGCTTGCAGGTGGTACCCATGCTACAGAACTGACTGCACTCGGAGGTGAGGAGCCCTTCCAATAGACAAGCAGGCCCCTGCCCCTCAGGGAGAGGCCACTCTCCTGACACAGCCACCCTGGCCACTTGCTGCCCTTCCCAATTTCCAACTGTGGTGGTGGTGGGCACGGAAAAGGAGCCTACCATCTCCCAGTGCCCCAGGCTGATGGTGGTGCCCGTGGAGTGGTGTTCATAGATGACGTCCTAAGGGAAAGGCTGCACTGACCAACAGGCTCTGTGGGGTGTCTGGTGCCCTGTGCCCCCCCCACACACACATACACACTTACACACAATTCTCACAGTTATTCTTTAATCCCAGCCTTACCCTCTGATTTAATTAGGGTTTAGTACAAGACATATAACATTTATTACAGCACATATTTATTTACATAAAGGATTTACTAAGCAAGCTTACAGTGGCCACCTGTAGAAGCAGGTGTGGAAGAGGCTGTCTGCACTGGACAGCTGGAGGACCCAGCTGGACGCTGAAGCTCTGTAGATCACTGCAGAACACAGTGCAAGTACATTGGAAAGCCAAGGGTAGGGTCTGCATCAGAAGCCAAAGCGTCTATGCTGAAAGCTTAAAGCCCTGCAGATTTGTGTCAAAAGACAATGGTGAAGACGGGAACTCCAGCAGAGACACAAAAGGGCAGACTTCTCTCCTTCCCTTTTTATTCCATCCAGGCTGCAAGCCTACTGGTTTGCCCCACCCACATTCCTGGTGGGTCTTCCCTCCTAAGGTCTTGGTCCTCATGCTAAATGTTCACGATACAACCAGAACTGTGCTCCCCTATTCTGCTAGGCACTTCTTAATCCATTCAAATTGATATCACAATTAGCTATCTCATCCTCTAACTACCATGTATTCCCTAGAGGAAGGAGTAAGGGGGATCTGCCTTCTCCTCTATTTACCCCAGCTCCTTGGTCAAAATAGGGTCTCTTAATGTGTCCCAGACTGGTGGAATGCCTGTCCTTTTACTCCTCTGTTTCTATGCTTTTTTTTTTTTTTTTTGAAGGGTCTACAGGGTGTTCAGGGTCTCACTCCTAGATCAGACTCAGTGAGCCACCTATTTTTACGGCCTCACAAGAGCTGGGGATTACAGGTGTGTGCCACCACGCCCAGTCTCAATTGCCATCTCAGCGTGCCTCGGGGATGGGGCTGGCATGGCAGGCCCGGGGTTCAAACCTCCAGCCTGAGGCTACTTGTAGGTGCTTTAATCCACTGAGCTATTTGGCCAGCCCTTAATGAACTTAGGGATATGATACTTTTTTTTTTCCAGTACTAGGCATTGAACTCCCATGCTCTTTTAGGAAGCACCAGGCAAAAATCCCGAGTATGGGATGCTGGGAAGATGGCTCAGTAGAATAAGCGCTTTCCTGGCAAGCGCAAGGACCTGAGTTCACTCCCCTGTTCCACAAAAATAAAAAAAAAACCTGGACCCTTTTGGGGGCCATAAAGATGAAAGAGACATGATCTCAGCCCTCAGTGGGATAGGGACAAAGTGAACTCTGACATGGGGTTCAGTCAGCGCTGCTTTGGGCATTAGAAAGGCAGTGCAGCTACACAATCCTGGTCAAATTAGTGAATTTCTCTGTTTCTATTTCCTAATTGGTAGAAGGGAAACACTAATAGTACCTCCTTCATTGAGTTGCTGAAAAGGTTAAATGAGGTATCGCGTGGGAAGACTTACAGCCATACCTAGTGTGAGTCAATGCGAGTGGTTGCTTTAGCCACAGTGTTAGGAACATTATCTTATAGGGATACAGAGAGGGAAGGTGCTCATTTTGACAGGGCAGGGGCGAAGACTTCACGGAAGAAGGGTTGTTTTCACTAGTGTCCTTGAGGGTCAGGCAGAACCTCAAGGATCATTGCTCTTGTTAGGTTGGCATTTAGACAGACGGGACAGGAAAGGGGACAAGAGAAGCAGGGGAGATGGAGAGGAAGCTGGGCACATTGCTCCACCAAACCAGGGATGGAGTGGCAGGCTTGACCTGAGGTTGCTGAGCCAAGGGCAGGACAGGGCAGGGCAGGGAAGGTTGTACATTCTGTGGCAGCTGACAGCGTAGGAGGGGTGGGCAGGTAGGACCTCTCATACATGTACATGACAGAGAGGCCCACAGCTGTATCCTGGCACAGTGTGGCCCAGAAGCAACCAAGAAGAGATCTTCAGAAGTCCTGGTCCCTGGCCCCTTTGATGCAAGCAAGGAAGGAGGCATCCCAGAGGACACCCCGGAGGCCATGTGCACATGGACCCATGTCAGAGATTTACCGCAGGAGTACGAATGCAGCTTGAGGGAAGGGAGGCTGCTGCTCTTGGCTTTAATTTGAAATGGTGCATGTATACGTCTGGTGCTCAGAGCAATGGTCTGGACACATCGTCATTATTCCTGAGGACAGCTGAAGCCACAGAAGGAAGGAAACTGCAAGGTGAAACTGGAGGACATTAGAGGAAAAGGTACAGAGATAAGAGCTAAAGTGGAAAGTTTGGTAAACACCCACATTCACAAGGACCCATACAGGTTAAAGGCTCCAGCTCTTAACACTGTATCTTTCCATTCACATTTAACCTCCTTGTGTTTGTATAAAATTGCTCTGAGCCTCAGTCTCTTCATCTCTAAAATGAGGTCAGTACTTACTCATGAGGGAGATAAGAATGATGGCCATTAATAGGGGTAGAGCCCTTCATGGGGCAAGTGCTGTGTGAAAGCTTTTATGGTTACCGTCATAGCCACCTCTCCAGCCCAGGCAGCTTGTGGCTGAGGGTCACCATCTTTCCATGGGCATGTCAGATAGGCCCCTGCACAGTAACTTTGCAAGGGGAGTGGCAGGCAAGTTCTACTTGCTATGGTTTGCAGATGGGGAGTGGTGGCACCCCCTCTAGGTCCTGCCCAATTGGCCCAGTTCTAGGATTCAGAACTCTATCTCCACTCAGCTGCTCAGTCCCTTCCCAGCCCCACAGAGCTCCCACATCCTTTTGAGATCTGCTTTGCACTGGAGAATGAGGGCAGGCAGGACCTGCCCTACTAAAGGGGTTCTGAGCTCTGGTCCAGTTGTCTAGGCCCTGGCCAGCCCTGGGCTCTAGAAGAAGTGTTGTGGGGACAAGGTCAGGGCCATGTGACATCAGTGCACCCACCTAATTGATTGGCTGCCACCTTGGTGTCACTGGTAGTGAGTCAAATCAGGAGAGAATTTCAGCATTCTAGAAGGGTCCACCCAAAAGAATTCCCTCCTGCTTAGCTCAGTCCTCACCCTCTGAAAAGGTCGTACTCCGTGACTTCTGCCGACTTCCCCTTAGCCCCACACAGCAAGGATGGCTGTGTATTCCCACTATGGGTCATAAAAACTCAAGAGTAAAGCTGATTCAGCCTTACCTATGTGAGCCGCCAGCCAGGTCCTCCCACCCTCAGCCCCCTCTGCCCCTTGCCCCTGTGCCAAGCAGCACTGCCTTGGCTGGGTTTCACCCGCCCTCTCAGACAAGCTGGCCCCTGCATCCCTCAAGGTTCAACAGTCATGCCCTGGGGTTTTGCTCTTGCTAAGTCCTGGCCCCTGAGGTCCTCGCCCCACCTCCCCACGCACACATCTAACCAGGTTCTCTTTGGAAGAGGTCACCCGTTAAACTTAATTGCACACCCTGTCGTGCCCACCCACATCTACACACTCCACTTTTCTGTTGGATAAACAATCCCAGTGTTTCCCAACTCATTTTCCAAGCTGACCTGGGTGCAAGCACCCTGGGCTGCCCTGCTTCATTCCTCTGCACCCCTGACCCAGCTCCAAAGGACCAGCAACTGGCTGTCCAGTCCTGCGGAATTTTGCCCCAGCTCCCACTTTCCTACTCCCATGCTGGAAGCAGTGGCTGGAGTCCTGCGCTGCTCAAACTTGTGGCGGCTCAGAGCAAAGTAGACTAGAACCCAGACCTGGAGCCCTGGACAGAGATAAAGGAGGGAGAGGACTCCAGGACTTTCTCTCTCTCCTCCATCCCCTTCTCTAAGTCATAGCCTGCCAGTTTCCCTGCATAAGGAGTGCTGGGTAGTGCATCACCCTGCCCACCAGCCAGGCGTCCAATCCCAGAGGCAAAAAGAGACTCTGAACCACAGGCCCACAGGCATCTGGGCCCATCTCCAAAGTTCACGGGAAGCTCTCGCTCAGGTCTAGGGCAGGGAGGAGTGGGCTGATGGAGGAATGCAGGCCCTGCGAGAGAGAGCCACCCGACCTCACCACTGCTGGTGGCAAATGGTGGAAGGGCGCCTGGAAACAACAAGAGGAAAGAGAAAGTAGAAGCCCAGGGATCCTTCTTAAGTCCTTGCTCCCTGTCAAGTTCTCCCTGGATCTCCCATGCCACTGTGGGCTTAGTGAAGAGAAATTCAGCAGATCTCCACATGACTGTGAGCCTGAGATGCAAGAGGACCTTGATCAACCTACACGTCTGCCCCTCCCCCTTCCCTCCTCCACCCAGAACAAAGGAAGGGTTCAGGTTGTGTAGAGTACAGGGATCTTCCGTTTCCCAAGCCACTCTTAGATGTCTGCAGGTCCTGGGGGTAAACTGGATCCACCTCTGGTGTGGATCCTGCCCTGGTTTTCCCATCCCCATCTTAACTTCAGTGCTGTCGGGAGGACCTGGCCACTGAGCGGCCTATTTGTTGTTGAGGTGATAAGAGAGGTAGGGGCCCAGGGTTCTGGTTCTTGGTGAGACTGGGCATGGGACTAGACTGATCCAAATCTCTCCTCTCCTCCTGGCCCTAGACCTTGCAATACAGCAGGAGGAAGGCCAGGCCAGGAGAGCACATTGCTTCATAGAGATCATTTCCTAGATGGTTCCTGGGATCTGCTGGTCTGGGAGTTAGGCAAGGTCACATCCAGGAAGTAGTGAAGACCCAAGACATCCTACGTCTTGTTCAGGGACAGCCTTAGGCCTCTGCGGAAGGGCACCGGCTGGCTTTTGAGAGGCAGCTTTCGAGCTCCACAACTAAGAGCTTCCTGAAGACCACGTCGTGTGTACACTAGCACTGTTCCTAAGTGTCTGCCACCCACCAAACTATGGTCACCCAACTGTGTCCATGGACTCTCATCCTCTCCTGAGGCTGCTGTAATAGAGGACTTTCGGGCAGGAGTTGGCTCTCTCCTCCTCTAGTCCTACCACAGCAAAGACACAGAGAGAGCAGGAACATTCACTGTTGTATCTTCAGAGCCTGGTACAGTGCCTGGCACAGAGAGGAGACAGTTGTAAGACCCCAGGCAAATGCACACTATGAACCTCTCCAATGAGTTCAAAAGATAAGTCACCCTTCGCTTGCTGTCTTTGTTATCCTGCAGGGCATGTGGGGAGGGCGATGGAGACCTGACCATAGTCATCCATCTTGGTCGCCTTTGAGGCACAGGGGATTAGGACTAGAGTGTATGTCTCAGCCTACACATATTTATTCCTCAAAGTCCCATGGGGCTGATACCAGGGAGCAGGGCTCTTGTAAGGATTAAAGACAATGCAGGCAAATGGATTTCAAGAGGACCCAGCCATAGAGCTGGCACCAAATCCAGGGAGGCACTCTAGGAACAGGAGTAGAACCATGACCTTGGAAGACCCCAGGCCCAGGCCAGACTCCATTGTGAGGTGACTCAGGCCTCAGCTTCCTTAATGTGAGGTGAGATACTCACATCACATGCCAGAGCTGCCGTGTGAAGGGTCCATGAGCAACACATACATGCTGCTCAGGCGGTGGGCAGGCATGTGATGGGGAGCACAAACCTGTGCCCACTCCAGCAGCATTCCACTTCCATGTCCTTTCTCAGAGGGGATCTAAGTAAGACAGGTCCCATGTGCACCACTGCAATCCTTGCACCCTCCTTGTCCTTAGGACCCATTAGGGACGGACTGCCCGTGGCACTAGGCTACCTGTTAATTGCCCATCTCTCCCATGAAGACCTCAGCCTCTCAGCAGGCCTCAGCACATAGTAGGTGCTTTATATCAGCAATTGAACTGATTGTATGAGGAACGCCAACATCAAGCACTAATGCTTGTGGAGCTCCAGGCCAAGCAGTGTCCCGAGCCCTTTCACTGTTGAGCGCACTGGCGTGTGCAAGGCTGGGATTGGCAGAGTTTTTCTATACAGGGTAAGATAGCAAACATTTCACAGGGGGTAGCACAGCTAGGTAATAGGATGAATGACCACAAATCTCAATTTCAAATAGATAATGGGTCATTTATAGTAAAAGTATGTCTCAAATACTGCATAGGATACTACATGGGTTATTGGCTATGTATCTGCAATTCAAATTTAACTGAGTATTCTGATTTTTATTTGCTAAATCTGGGAAATTATTTTTATTTCCTAAATCTGGAAAATCTACTTTCAGACCATGTAGTCATGTAGGTCACATTGTTTCTTTAATGTTTACAACTTCTTCAAAATGTAATTAAAAGAAAACTAGCTGAAGGGTAGATATGACAGGCCTGATTTGGCCATAGGGACCCCCCAGTTCAAGGTGCCCAGTACAGGACATACAGTACCCAGGAAGTAGGCCTAAATTAAAGTCACAAGGGCTGCCCTATTCCTCTCTGATGCTGCTGCCTCCACTGAACTCTGGATTCTGCCCCATGTTCCACCTGGACCTCAGGCAGCTGGCACCCAGCAAGAGACAGCAGAAGAGAAGTGACCAGGTAGGGTTAAGCTGAGCCTGGGCCCTGTCTATGGGATGCAGCCCCGAGGCACTCTGACTTCCACCTCCATTAAAAACTCACAGAGCATAGAATGGCTACATTAGGATTTGCAGAGGGGAATGAATGTGTAGGGTAACATTACAAATAACAAGCATATGGAGAAAGGGGAAGAAGGAGGGTAGCTCAAAAGACACCTAGCAACCCTTAGTACAAGGGAGAGAGAAGAAGGCAAGAAGTGCCCACTCTGATTGACCCAAAGCCACCTCTGATCCTCAGGGCAAGGTGCAGAGGTGCCATCCCAGGATGCCATCTCCTCTGTCTCTTAGACCCCTTAAACCCAGACTCCCAAAGGTGGCATCACCATAGGCTCACCAGGCTTTCTGCCTGGTGCACCAGTGGGCTGCCACTCAGGCTTCACGCCTCAACCAAGACAAAACTTCCTGTTAGAAGATTCCCTGGACCCTCCATCTCACGAGTGAGGACAAGAATGCTGCCTCTTCTGTGTTCTACTACCACTTCCTTCCCAGCTCTTCTCCCAGGAACCAAAACTGTCTTTTAATCACTCAGTAACACTGAAGAGTCACCTCCATGTGCAGAGGTAGAAAGACATAAACTAAGCCAAATAAATAGGTAAATAGTAATAATTTGAGACCAGTTCTCTGTAACAAATGAACTTGGTTCTATGAAAACAAATAAGCTGACAGGGTTTCAGAGAGGTGAGGACAGCTTCCTGGAGGCCGTGATAGGTCAAGGTCTGAAATTGAGGTAGACATTTCCTCCACCTCAGATGCTCCAACTCTGAAGTAGAGAGAAAACTCCACACACCCTGCCCCTACTCCTGTCCCAGTGGCCTCACCCCACTCAGAGTCTCCTTGGAACTAGGAAATCAATGTGTCAGGAAAAGCATTAGGTGGCAACAGCTGGCCATTTTTAACTTTTAGTTTGTTATGGGTGAGGCAAGCAGAAGGTGAGAGTTGAAAGGCACTAATAGGAGTGGAAGGCAGGATGGGAGCATTTTGGGAAGCTCCAAGGCCCAGACACACACAGGCCTGCTAAGGTTCCTGGAGGGGCTTGGCTGGATCTGAGCTCCTCTAACATTGGGCTTTCAGTGTTATAACCTGTACAATTGATTCCAATTTTGTAACTCTGTATGTTTCCACTGTAACTTTATTAACAAGGACTATTTGATATAAGCTGACAACTTAAACTCCATCTTGTAACAAGCTTTGTAACTTTCCTTTTGTAAAACCTTTGATTGGTTTTGTAAACCCCCCACCCATACCTTCCCTGAAGAATGTGACTGTTTGTATAAATAAGTGTTTCTCAGCATTCCGAGAGAAGATAAGAAATGTTCAACATTCTGCAAAATGAGTTAAACTGTCCTTGCTATGGGAACAAACAATGCCTGAAAATAGTTGAAACTGTCATCAGATGTCCTTCCAACTACCGACTACCAGAACAAAAACAATGCCTAAACCAAATAAGGACATATTCTTGTAGGGTTTGCAAAATGTGACCTCGTCTATGGGAACAAAGAGTTAACCCTCAGTCATGACTAACTCAAAATAAGCTTTGTAAAATCCCCCCTCCTCCCCTCCTCCCCTCCTCTTGTGGTTTTTCCCTTTAAAAACCTCACCTAGACTAACCGCGCACATACTTGGAGACAAGAGTACATGCCGCCGCTGAGCTCAGCTAAATAAAGCGCTTTTAAGTTCAGTCCAGTTTTTGATTTTTGGGTTACAACATTCAGTACCATCTTCTCCTCTTCCCTACAGGAGATGGCCAACAGGAGCTCTGGGGCTTGGACATCCTGCTGAAGTGGTGCATAAGCTGATGCTCTGAGCCAGGTACTGAGGAGTCTTGACAGCCAGCACCTTGAACTGAGGAGCTCTATTGGCTCAGGGCTCCTGCAGTCCACACACAGTGGCCCATCTGGTGCCAACTACTTAGAGCAGCAGAAAGTCCCCAGAAGCTTTTGAGAAAGTTCTCTGCAACAAATGAAGGGTAGATATGACAGGCCTGATTTGGCCATAGGTACCCCCCAGTTCAAGGTGCCCAGTACAGGACATACAGTACCCAGGAAGTAGGCCTAAATTAAAGTCACAAGGGCTGACAGGGTTTCAGAGAGTCAGCCTTGGCCGTTGCTCTTTGCTGTCTTTCGTTGCTCTCCTAGATGTTCCTACACCCCTGTGTGTCATGTGCTCTGTCATGTGCTCCAGTGAGTTTTCCCAAGGGCTTGGCTAGATGCTTCATGCTTGGCTTCCCATGGAGCTGGGAACAAAAATGAGCTCTCAACATTTCTTCTCTCTTCTGATCAGACTCACGTGGCCTGCTCTGAATGGGCAATTCTCTTAACAGTTCTGGTCACGCATATCCATTCTCCCAGCCCACAGTGCTCCCCAGCCTGGCCAGAATCACCCTGCTACACCTGCACCTACCTGCTCCCCTATCTGCAACATGTTCAGCAAGGGTCCCATCATATGTCTTTGCCAGCTGGCTTCTGCAGCGCCCTTCTCCAGCACACTGTACACTTCCCTTTGGGGGCTTTTCCCTTGCTATCCTAAAAGTCCAGTACCATCAGCTCCCCACTTCCAAATGTGAGAACCCTCCACTGCCATAGGGAACCTTCCTCCTCCCCAGTGCAGATCCCTCTTGTACCTTCAATATCTCAGCAGAATCTCCAGGCCCCAGAGTCCCTGACATTCATTCCCTTCCCTCTTCTTTGCCCAAAGGACACAGAGGTGAGAGCCCAAGAAGAGCCCAAGGAATGACAGGAGAGAGCATCATGGAAAGACAGGCAGGGTGATAAGGAGTGAGGCCCCCCAGCAATAAGGTAGTAGCAAGATTCAGGCTCCTGGACACCAAGGGAAACTTCACTCCCATCATATATAGTGCTGGGCCTCGAGAGGGAAATCGCCAAACTAAGGTTTTAGAGAACACCGTGGTTTAGATGGCTGGTTGTCTCCCATGAGCAAATGTCTCCAACTCATACAGCACTAGAGTTGTCCTGGCCCTCAGGTGACTGCATGCAATGCATTAGGATTCCCTGACCTAAGCCCAAGTGTTCTGTGCTGCCAGGGACATCAACCAAGGAACTGCTAGATGGGGACCACCTGCCCAGTCAGTGTTCTAGGATCCCTAGGTTCAGGAAGGTGGCACTAGGGGAAAAGACTTAGTCACTCCTCCAAGCAGCTATCCTTTGCCCACAGCCACATGCCACAGGTCCTGTAAAAGAAAAGTGCCCAAGCTGAAGGTGCTAGTACTGTCAGTGCCACTGCCTCTGTTACTAATGTAGGGCCAACATGAACCCTTCTCTTAAGCTTCCTTGTATTGAGGAAGATTTGGCCACCTTGTAGAATATTCAGAGCCCCTCACCCAATAAAAGAGCAAGATCTGGAGAGATAAAGTGGAGCCCTTGGAGGGTAAAATAGAGGCAATAGAAGAGTATACTGTCCCTCAGCCTGATGTTTCTTTTTTCCTACATGAAGCAGAGACTGCAGACTCATTGCCCCTGCTGCTGACACTTTGTAGACTCCAGCCATTTTTACCACTGCCATCTGGGCACAGCAGATTTCTGTTTGTCCCTCTGTCTTCCCCCACCTATACCAGATAAGAATAAGAGACTAACACCCACAACTCTCCATTTCCCTAGTTTTCCACTTCTGCTGATACTGTTTTGCCAGCGAGGCCCTATTCCAGTTTAGAGGAGTTTAAAGCTAATGAGAATTACTGGCAACATTCCTTATCAGGTCAGAGCCATTATCTCCCATTTCTCATCGCCCCACACTTTCTCCTCCTGAACTTTTCATCTTCAATCCTCCTTCCTGAAGAAAGAAGTGCCCAACATCCATGTGAATAGATTCCTCTCCTCTAGACTTCCAGGAGTTGCCAACTTGCAGCCTGTGTTATAATAATATTTAAATATAAAGGATGAGTCCTTACTCCCCTCACGTTACTCTCCACAGGATTCATTTATGCCACAGCACCAGACACACCTTCACCCCAGACATGGCATCCACCAGTAGACCCCCAAGTCACTGACATAGACAGTGCTCCCTCTTCTAAGTCTGCTATGTTCAGGGCTTCCCCAGCCTCCAGTGTGAACTCTGTCCCATTTTCCCTGGGCCTTAGCAGCAAACAGCATAAACATCCAGCACAGGGGCCCATTTCCACCAGCATATCTCCTCTTAGGGTTCCCTACACTACCCTAATTTTATCTATACTTTTGATCCAGAAATCACTCCTCAGTCTTCATTTGTGAACCCCCAAAAGCTTTTGTCCCAAGTGTCCCTCTTCTTTTATCCCTTCCTGACATGGATCTCTCTTATTCACCTCAATCAATTTTTCTCTTTCATGGCTCTATGCAATCATGCCAATAACACCATGCCACTGACATCAACACTATGGATACTTCCCCTTCCAAGGCCATCATCTTCCAGTATCCTTCTGTCTCCAAGGACTATGATAGCCCATCTTACAAGACATGTCCTGGTTCTGGGAACCTATCACAAAGTGGAAGCACTGCCTGAGCCCAAGTCTCCACTGTTTTGTATGTAGTCAATGCAGGGTCTGAAACTTTCAAAGCTAATACAGGTGCCACCCCCTGAGTCTGTATTTGAGAGCCTTAATAGGCAGAAACATGGCAACTCCTTCTTTTAAGGAACACAGCAACCTCAGCATTAGCCTTTGGCTTAAGTCTTCCTCCAACCCAGTCATCCAGTGGTAGCCCATTGCAAACGGCACTTGCAGCCTGACATCACCCTGGTCCACATTTGGCATTCAAGCCACTAACTAACAACTGGCCTCTAGTAAGAACTCCTAAACTTGATTCCACCGTTTTCTGCCATCTCAGGCAACTGCCTTGCTGGGCCTCAGGCTTTATCCACTATGAAACTGGGAGGCTTACACGGACCTTCCAAACCTCACTGTTCACCATAAAGTGAGACAGTCCCTTGGAAGGGTCTAATTACTTGAACTAGTTTTAATAGTTTGGGTAGTCAGTGACTGCCCAAGGAATCATAGTGACCACCATGATCAACTGTGGGAGGAGCAACTGCTTGGTTGACTGACTTCTCCTGGACCTTCCAATATGTCTCAGCAAGAAACTACTGTCCCTGTGAAGTCTCCAAAAGAGTTCACTGTGTTAACAGTGGCCCGCTGAGACTTGATATGAGCATGAGTCCCAGTCCCTATCTTGGTCCTGCCATGTGAGGTCCTCTTTCCCTCCTCAGAGAGGTACAGCAGCTCCTGGGCCATCAAAGGCAGCCCCTGTCAGGGCTGAGGAGCAAGGGGCACGGCCCTGTGGCAGGACTTATGCTGTCAGAGGAAAAGGCAACAGTTAGCCTCGTGTTCACCTCTCTCTAAATGAGCATGAAGGTTAATTTTCTGTGCGGTGCCCCAAGTGTGGATCCCGAAATCCCAGAGAACAAGCAGGACAAATAGCAAGACATTGGCAGCACAGTGTATCTTCACAAGCTTGAGAAAACTACCACTCAATTGAAAACAGTCAGAAGAGAAACCATCTTTGTAAGGGAACTGGTATATGAAGTACATTGGCCTTCCCTTCAGGTACCAGGACGGTTGGCCCAAGCTCAGCCCGCGGGCTCGGTCCCAGTTCCCGCCAGCCTTGAGGAGGACTTGCCAGACGACTCGGGCCAGGTGGGAGGCCAGGCCAGGTGGGTGGCCGGGCCTGGGGAGATCCCGACTGGCCCAGGACAGTCGAAGTCTGGGGGTAGGGCGAGAGGCAGAGAGGAGCGCTAGGACTTAGGCTCCCCCGCTGCAGAGATGGCGATCAGAGCTCAGGGCGTGGGGGAGGACAGCGTTGGCTTTGGCGTGGGCAGCGCGTAGCGGGACAGGGCTCTGGGCAGAAGCGGGCCTCCCAAGTGGCTTCCAGGGAACCCAAGGCTGCAGAATCCAGCACAATTCCATCCGAGCTGCGAGAGCACCCTCCAGAGGGCAAGGCTGCTGGTGCCGCACCCGCATCGCCATCCGGTGGCGTCCTTCGGGGTCCAGCAGCTCTCCGCTGCACAGGGAGGCTGTGCTTGACAGGAAACCTTCTCGCACTTGGTGGTTTACTTGGAGAAGTGCCTGTGCCTGCTGCAGATCCCTGACTTTTCCCTGCAGGAGATCAACTTATCTGATGAGTTGCATACCCATTACTCCTGCTGCTCAGCCACCAGAGATCTTCAGGCTCTCAGGTATCCTGCTTTTCTCCTTGTCCTCCTGCTGACTCTTCCCCGAGACCCACACCGAGCTCTTTGCAAAGCACCGTTCTAAGATGGCACCGCGGGTCGGCGTTAGCTCAAGCAGTTACTTCCTAAGATGGCACCGACAAGCCAACTCGCGAGCAGGCAGGCCCCCAGCCTAGTGCTGGTGCTGGAGGTCAACAAGTAGGCTCAGCTTTTTCGTGACCATGAGCACTTCCTCAAGTGCAAGGAGCTGCTGCGACTGGAGCTCTGCAAAAGTCACTTGTGCCCATGGCCCAGCCCAGCCCTGGGACTTTGGTTTGACTGGTAGACTTCCTGGGCAAGAAGGAACAGACCCACCTCTGCCACTGCCTGGACAACACAAAGAAGTTTGAATATAGCAACAAGTACAAGAGGGAAGTGCTCTGGGTAGGTGTCCCCAAGCATGGGACTGGGAGGCTGCCTGGAGGTAGGGTGCCTCTTGGATGGGGAGCTCTGATCACCAAAAACTGGGGCCTGTGCTTCTGCCTGTTCCCACGTCTCTTGGGTTCATTTAAACGTTATGTTGGTGATGTTAGACCCCTTAGGTTTTTGAGGAAGGCCATTCTATCTGGCTTGCCATCCCCAGGACATGCTTAAGCAGGAGGAAGGTACAGGCCTGGTCATAGCCACTGTCCCAATAGACCTAGCTTCCCTCAAAATTCAGGGTGAGATTGGCTGAACCCAAGCTGTGAGCAACAGTCCCAGTCCCATGCTTCGGGACACCTACCCAGGGCACTTCCCTCTTGTACTTGTTGCTATATTCAAACTTCTTTGTGTTGTCCAGCCTCAGGCCCAGGTCTCCATAGGACACCTAGTGAACCTTCCAGATCTGAATGAGGAACCAATTTCTGCCCTTACCCTACAAATCTCCCAAACTTACAGATAGTAGAGCTGCCCTTAGTGCTTGGAAATTAGCCTGGTTTGGTTACCAGATCCCGTGTTTCAATTCTTCGAAGTTTTGGGACACAAACCCAGCCCAAATCCTGGTGTTAGAGCTGCAGTGGCAGGAACTGAGACTTGGAGACTAGAACCATGTGTTCATCTTTGTGGGCCTGTCAGAGAAACAATCTGAATTCCACCTGCCCCAGGCCCTGGGTGTTGGATTTGCTGAGGCTTTGCGGTTTGCTTGGGATGAGCCCCTTTCCTCCTCTCCCTCTCTGAAGTGCAGAAGGCCTAGGAATGGAGGGAGACTGTGCAGGCACTGTGGTCTCTAGTGAGGCTCCATGGGCTCTGTTTTGGGCACCTCTGGGATTACCATGACAAAACCATTTCCTGGGACCCACAAAATCTTTGTTTCATCCATCCCCAGTGTTTGTAAACTTTTAACTATCCAAACTTATTAAATTGCACACCGAGAATGCTGCATTGGCTCAAATGTTCTTGAAAGGCCAAATTAATTCAACTATGGCATCAAACTTCTTCTCAGTCCCTGAGTAGATGTTGCAGCTTGACTGTCTCTGGGCATCCCTCAGCAGGGAGTGCCAGAGTCCTGGGACAGGGACTGTGAATAGGGACTGTCACCGTGCTGCAGGTTACTCTGTCCCATTGCAGCAGCCCTTGTGGTTTGCAGTGCGCATGTCCTCAGGCTCAAGGAAAGCCCAGCCCTGCTGAGTTAGAAAGCAGGATTGTTCCCAGAGCCCTGTCACAGGAAAGAGGCCAGGACCAGTTCCTCTACTGTCTTTTTAGGGGTATTAAAAACTGCTCCGCCTTGTTCATACTATCCTTGCAGTGACCCATTTATTGAGTTAAAAGAAATCTTCCATGGATGACAAGATGAGTAAGTGACTCGGGCTTCAAGGCCTGTGTAGCTGCCCTTCCCTGGCAGTGATAGCCTCTACTGGGTTCCTGTACCTTCTCCGATCCTGCGTGCTTTCCCGCTGAGGGCCGTGAGGGCCATCTGGCCTTTGTGGAACACTACCAGCCTGTGTGTCCTGCTTTGCTCTCCTTTTGTGCCACTATTCCCTTGGCTCCATGCTCCTGAAATTAGAGTTTTGGCCATGTAGTCCCCTCTACATGCTACTGGACAGATGTGTCCTCCTCTGTGTATATAACAGGAGTATAAGCTGGTATCAGCCAGGTACGGTGTGGGCCTGGGTGACCTACTTATCCTAGGAAGAGACCTTTGGAGGCCCTACTACTGCTGTTTTCTCCCACTTGCCTCTTGACAAAATAGTTTTGATTTTTTTTTCAGTACTAGAGATTGAACTGAGGGGCTTTGGACTCAGACATACCACAAAACTTTTTTTTTTTTTTAAATTTTGCAATGGGGTCTAACTAAGTTGCCTGGGCTGGGCTCAAACTTGCAATCATTCTGCTTCATCTTCTAGAGTACAGGAATGCAGCACTGTGCCTGGCTATAAACTCTGATTTCTTTACTACATCAATAGAACCTTTTAATAGTTTTGACTTGTGCAGGAAAAGAAAAGGAAGAACAAAGAATGTACTGGAGGTCTCCGCTGGAGACACTGTTCCCACCAGAACTTCAGGCTCTGCAGCATGAGCAGAAATGCCTTTGGGTGTCTGTGGAGGCAACAGATCACCTGCCAGCAGACAGGGTCTGTGATTCTCTGAGCTGTCAATGGAGGAGGTCTTTGATTGCCATGGGTCCCTAATGCCCTCCTTATCTTTGACAGGCCTGGTGCATGGAGGCCTGGCTGAGGAGGTGTGGTGATGGTTCATTCCTGAGGGACTGGGCTTCCAGCTTTGGACCTGAAGACGCCACACGTCAGCAGTGCTGTGACAATGTAGGGGGCGATGGTCTTCTGTGATGCCTTCTCCTTGCCCTGGGGGTGCCATGGAAGTGTCCACTGCTGTCTAGTAGACATCATGCTCAGCTTTCTGCAGTTGTAGCTTCAAAGAACACATAGGATTCCTGGGTGCTCGGTGAGTCACACCTAGGAAGCCCCATGACTGTTGTCCAGGTGTCTTGCAGTGAGGTGCTCTGACTGTAGAAATTCACAGTGTTGGCCTCACATTCCCACTCTGTCTCACTGGCTGTGTGACCTTAAGCAAGTCATTTAACCTCTCTGTGCCTCACTTTCTTTATGTGTAAATAGGAAGCTAATGCTTTATTGATCCTCGCTGTTCCATGTGGAGTGTCACAGGTGGGGTATGGATGGGTCATTTTGCTGCTGATAGCATGATGTAGACAGGAGCCTGTGAGCTTTCCCCATTATCTATCTTCTCCAGCCTGATTGGTCTTGCCCTTCCTCTCAGGTTGCCTGATAACTCTGGGACTTCATACATTCACTTTTTTGTTATAATAGATTGCTATCTGTCCCAAGGGGAAATGGATGAGAGCAGAGTGAGCTGTAGTGTGGCATGTTGCCTGGGACACAGCTCCTGTCACACAGGGGGCTACAGGGCCTCCTTTGGGCCAGAGCAAGACCTGGTGCTTGTGTGTTCAAGAAATAGGCTTTGGGTTCTCACTGCCTGTAAGTTTGACCATTTTTATGACTTCTGATTTGGGTTGACTTAGATTGTTGTAGTTCTGTCCTTCAGAGCCTAGGACCGCAGAGGGGTCACTTGTGTAGAATCACTACTGTTCTTGAGGCCTGTCATATTTTAGACTATGGGCTGATGGTCCCATGACCTGGATTGCCTGAATTCCTCAAGTTGGAGGATATCTACCTGTGTCCCTTCAGCAAAATCTTAATGACTTTTTTTTTAAATACTCATAATTTTAATGGTTGATAGCTTCTGGTTGGCTCCGAATGGGACAGTTACACAATATTACTTAAAGACCCTCAAGCGTGTTCACACTCCCTCAGCAGCGTTGGCTTCTATCCACAGTCCACTGCCTAGTTAAGACTTCCATAGCCTCAGACCCCCTCCAGGGTTATGGAAATCACATTTTTTGTAATAAGCTGAAAAAAAAAACCCTTGGTACACCCATAATCTGTGTTCGTTTTAAAAAATAACAAATATTAAACCAAACACCTTCCCAGGCTCCGCTGCCTCACAGAGCAAAAGTGTTACTGCAGCAATTCAAATCCTTTGTGTCCTCTTGTCTCTTGCAGGCTGTGTGTTTCTGTTCCTCTCCAGGTTCACTGGAGTCATACAGCATAGAGTTCATAAATCTTCTCTACACAGTACACCAAGGCAGCCAGTGCTATCGTGTTGTGCACTCTCTTTCTGTGCAGGCCATCCTTCCGGACCAGCACCACTGGGGTAGAGGAGGTGAGTGTGTGCAGAGGCAGTCGAGACAGTTTATAGGCATCATACTCCACTTGGTACTTGCAGCAAGGGTCAGACTGCCAGGAGATCCCATAGAGGGTGCAGCAGGCCAAGCTCAACACACCAGCAGGCAGGGAGATGTAGTGGGAATAATCTAAGGGAAGTGCCAATGGGGTGAAGACGCAGGCTGTGCCAGCCAGCACAGCCGTCTTATGTAGGCAGTTGCCCACGGTGATCCAGCGTGCTGTCTCATCACCAATTCGGGTGGGCTCAATGACAATGTACTTGTATTGGGCTTCCAGGGCCTGGTCCAGCTCATACTCAAACTGGTCCTGGGCATTCTCACCATTGTAGATCTCGTGCACCATGTAGCAGTCTGTGGCTGACAAGGTTACCCTTCCCACCAACACTGTATCAGAGTTCCAATTGTTCTAAGTCCTTGCCAACTTTGTTTCTTCTTAACAACCATGCTAATGGGTATGAGGTCCTCTTCACATGGTGGTGACCTTTAAAATTTTTCTTCTTTTTCATTTCTTTCCTGCTCTGTACTTTCCTAGATGCGCAAGCGTGCCTCAAAGATGCCAGCAGGACAAGTGGCAATCTGTATGATGTGCTCGCTGCCAGTATGCTGAATTCAGGACAAGAATTCAAGTTACAGCTCAGAGTCTGATGTTCTTCATTACAAATACTGTTGAGTCCCTCTCTCGGGCGCTGACGCTGCTGCTGCCCAGGCCCAGACGCCTCCATCCCCACGTGGCCATCTTGGAGACACGGCTCGCCCCTTAATGACTTTTAAGTAGTTTCGTAGAGTGTAAGGAATGAGCTGAGTTGGACAAGAGAGCATTTTCTCCGGGCGCATATGGGCTCAGGTGAAAATTGTTCAGAATGAGGCGAATTATGCTTTCTTCATTTGAATCAGCTGAGTCTTCATTCAGGGAGCATTGCATCCACACATGGCCTGGCAGTGGAGTCATTGACTGGGCACACTTATGGCATAGCGTAAGTCCCCAGCCTCCCTGCTTCTGCTTGCCTCCACCGAGTTTGGGGCAGAGCAAGAGAATGACTTCAGAGATGAAGTCATGGCGCAAGCGCAGCTTCTCAGCTAGCTGTGTGGCGTCAAGTGCCTCAGGGTGTCTGCCTCCAGCCTGCTCTGGCATCTTCAAGATCACTGTGATCTATGATTCCCATGGGAGGAAAATGTGCCTGCCCTGCCACTTTTGTGGGAGCTGCTTCCTTGACCACACTGAGGCCACTATTGGGGTGGGTTTGAGAAGGAGCTGGGGAGCACACTGAGAGTAGCTATGGGACACAGCAAGCAAGAACAGTTCTGAAAGAGCATGGTGCAGCACTTCTACCAAGATGTGCACATTGTGATCCTCCTGGATGGTAGGCCTGACATGCCTGGTTTTCACTGCCTGCCATCCTGGATAGAGGAATCCAAAAAGCATTGGCTAGTGAATGCTGTACCACAGATTCTCGTTGGAAATAAATGTGATTGGAGAAGTGCCATTCAGGTGCCCACAGACTTGGCACAAAAATTTGCTGGCACACACAGCATGACTTTGTTTGAAACTTCTGCCAAAAACCCCAATGCGGATGACCTTGCGGAAGCTACATTTCTGACCTTGGCTCAGGAGATTAAGAGCTACAAACCATTCATCCTTAGTCAACCCCTGAAAAGGGAAATATCCTGGAACTGAAGCAAAGCCTATGATGACATGCTGGCGCTGAATGAATACTATCTAATTCTGACTAAAGAAAACTTGTGAAATATGACCATTGGATTCTTGAGAACTACAGAGCTGTTGTGTTATTGGGGATTAAACCCAGGTCCTTCACACTAAGCTGAATCCCCAGCCCTTATTTTATGTTTATTTTTTGAAGCAGGATCTCACCAAGCACTGAGCTGTCCAGGCTGAGCTCCAATTTATGGTCCTCCTGCCTCAGCCTCCCAGAGTGCTGGGACGACAGGAGTGTTTCACCATGTCCAACTGGTACTTGTCAGGTTCTCTCCTACTTTCCAGCAGGATAGGAAATCTTAGTTGCTACTGCTCAGGCATGTTCAGATTAAATGCTGTTTCTTCCTGTGACCAGGTTAACGTTTTTAAATTTAGACAGGATCTTCCTGTATAGTTCAGGCTGGCCTCAGATTCATAGAGATCCTCCTACCTCAACCCCAAGTGCTGGGATTACAGGCATGCTCCACCATTTCTAGCCTGTAACAGTCAACTTTTATGCAACATTCTCTCGAAATTTTTCTTCAATTTACTCCTTTCAATTTCTCTACTAATTTTTAGATGTTTTATGGTCTTGTTTTCTTAATTTGTGTTTTGTCTTCTCTACCAAGCCAGCTGCCTTTTTAGTGAATTTAGAAAATTCTGTGTTTTCTAATTCTGGTCTTCTGTGCATTTTTTAAGCATGTAGACATAGGGTGGGATGGCAGGAGTTTGCTTACACTACTATCAACAAATCAGGAGATTCTCGATGCTAAATATAACCACAGATGTTCCATGAGAGGGGACTAACATACCAATGTCTTCTAAAAGGAGATGTTAGCTTTCATACTAATGTTAGAGCAATATGACTCCAGAAAATTTCGAAAAGGGGGAGTACTAGGATCTGGGAAGGGAGAAGGATTTTTTTTTTTTTTGCTCCAATGCCTGCAGGGCAGGTGTGGCTGGCTTGAGTTGTGGGGATCGAACCACAGCAATCTGAGCCTGACTGCTTTGTTGAAGCAGCCACTTAAAGAACTGAGCTAAAGGGCAGGCCCCCAAGGATCTGGGAGGGAGACTTCCAAGGGATTGATGGGTCTAGCATGCTGTGTGGGGGCCATCAGCCCAGTGAAGTAAAACGCTGGCCATCAAGGGAAAACAGGCCCTCAGTGAGGCTCATGTGACAGTCAAAGGCTGAGGCTCTGGTCAGGTCCCTGTAAGGTAGGTAAGAATGTGCCCCTTTGCTCTATAGGATCTAGGGGAGATGAGAGGCTGTGAGACCCAGCTCAGTGAGGGAAGTCACAAGCAGGAAGGTTCACATTCAAAGCAGGTATAGCCACTGCTTTTGACCCAGCAGGAGACTCAGATTGGGAGTCAGCTTCCTCTACTGAACCAGTCCAGTGTGACACACAGCAGTTAAGAGAGTTAACTCTTGGGCGAGCAAGATAGCTCAGCAGACTAAGCACCTGCTTAAGCAAATGCAGGGACCAGAGTTCAATCCCTAGCACCACATGCCATACCAGCCCTGTACCCGGGGGCGCACTGAGCCAGCCACTTAGACTGGGCATGGTGTCACACATCTGTAATCCCAGCACTAGAGAGGCTGAAAACAAATCTAAGCTACGTAGTGAGACCCTGTACCAAATACATAAATTAAAACAAAAAAGAAGTAACTCTTGGCACTTAATTCAAGTGATTTGTAATGTCCTGAGTTCTAAAAAAGTTCAGCCCTTCAGGCTCACAGAATGTCCACCTACCCATCAGAAAAGTTCACTAAGAGGCAGCTGATAATGAACAGAGGCTAGGGAACATGGCTACAAAGTAGGGCTTCCTGTTCTCCCTCAGAGGAGCTTTCTCTGGAGAAAAGATTCATGGTTTAGATCAGGAACTAAGGCTAGTGGCTGCAGACTAGGATATGACTTGGATACTTCCAGTGACTGGGACATCCCCTCCAGGACATAAGTCTTCCAGAGGAAACCTTGGGCAAGCAGAAGGATTGGGAAAATAGAAAATATGAGGCTCTTGGGACAAGGTTCTAGGGCATAAGCTGGAGAACTGAGATGTTCAGGAAGTCATATCCCTAAGGAACCAACTACATCCCTATCCCAGGTCCATCATCTGTGCTGTTTGACTCTGATAATAGAATTTACATTCTCTAAATTTCAGGATTTTTAATGTAAAATGTGAGTTGCAGCCTTTACTCTGCCTCAGTGCTGTTGTGGGGTCACAGAATAACACTGTTCCCCATGAGCTATAGAACATCATCCTATGTAAAGGATAAAGAGTAGATTTCCATCCTGCCCTGCACTAGCCCCATCTTTGTGTTCATCTACCACCAAGTGTCTGGTCGATTTTCCCAGACATTGAACATCTGGGGCACTGTAACGGTTGATACACTGTGTCAACTTGAGAATGGAGAAATTTACAAGCTTAACTAAGTGACTCAGCAGGAGGCCAGGGCCCTCACCTTGTAGACATTCCAAGCTTGTGGAAGAGAAGGGCTGGGAGATGCTGTTGGAGATGCACTGGGTAGCGGACATACAGTATAAGGGAAGAAAAGAGGCTTGCTTCTCCCCATCTTCCCTCTTGCTGCTTTTGCTGTCTTCTGTCACCTTAAACTGTTGTCCCAGTGCCACACTGCCCTGCCTTGGAGCCAGCTGACTATAGACTGAAACCTCCACAAACTGTGAGCTAAATAAAGCTTTCTTTCTTGAACTTTGGGTATTTTCTCTCAGCAATGGAGAATACAGTAACCAAGACAGGCACTTATGAAACACTAATCTTCTCTTCACCTGCATTTAATATTTTTAGTAACATTCTTATAGGCCAGATTAGTATGTCCACATCTTTTGACAGAGAACTGAGACACTGGGATCTATTTAACTTCCACGGGGTACAGATGGTTTCTAAGTACAAGATGAGCCCATGCTCCAAGTCCCTGGGCTCCTAGTCTGTGTTCTCCCTGCCTTTGATGTGTTATCACAGTACAAGCATTTGCCTACGCCATAGACTGTAGGCTTTTAAATATACACCACAGTGCAAGATGTTCCTAAAGACCAACTCTCCAGGTGGCTTTGCTGCCCAAATGATGAGAGAGAAGATTAAAAGTTTGAACTGTGAAAAATTCAAAATTCTAATTTCTATGTCAAAAAAAATATATATATATTCTACTATTATTATTATTATAACTGTAGTCACCGACATCAATAAGACACCACTAGAAGATAGTCGTACTGTTAGATCATGACATTGTCTTTCCCAACTATACTATTGTTCTACACACAATTTCTGTGAGAGCTACAGATTTTTCACCAATGAGTGAGATGGCTCAGTATTTACCTTTCTATATTTGTTTTATTTCACTAAAAATTGTGTCCCCCCAGCCCATCTGCATTGTTGCACCTGATAAAATTGTTCTCTCCTTAAAAACACATAACACATAAATGCCTAAGGTGTTGAATATGCTGTCATTCTAGTTTACACAAGTATCAACACATCATATCTCCCCAAAATTTGTAAAATTATTATGGGTCAATAAATAAAAAGTTTGAACAGTAATTGTCCTTAATTTATGATGTTCTGCAGCAAGATGTCGATAACTTAAAAAATTTAAAATAATTTTGAAAAAAGATGTTACTAGCTATCGCTAGTAACACTTTTCTCTGGGGCAAATCTTGACTCCAAGACACAGGAAGAGCAGCAGTTCCTGGGCGATCAAGAAAGACAACCTCCTGCTGTTCACAAGCAGCTCAAAAAAAAAAAAATGACTCCTGCTGCCCACCTAAAGGTGTGCTCCAAAGAGGGGGACAGTGAAGGGTCTGTGGAAATGTAGTCATTAAGTACATTCCAGAGCAGTGATTATGCTTTACAATTTAAGTTTTGTAAACATCTCTTATTCAAGTGCTTACCTTTGACCTGAGCATTACCTGACATAGAAATCTTCCTGCAACTATGATGCCAGATATGGAATTATTAGGACATAAGATAAAGAACAATTTTAGATGAACAAAAAAGTTGGAACACATGGTGCAGAGAGGTCTAGAATCTCTTCCCTCTCCCCATCTAGTGCCTTTAAAAAAAAAATAACATGTTAGTGGAATATATTTGCTACAGTCATAGAACCAATATAGGCATTGTTATTTACTACTGTCTAGAACTTGAGTTGAGGTTCATTTACTGTCACACAGTTCTGTTGGGGCTCAACAAATGATTCATGTCAATTATCACTATCACAAAACAATTTCTGTGCCCTAAATATTCACTCTGCTTCATCTATTTATTCTTAGATCTAATGTGCAAGCTCCCATCCCCAAAGAAATGTCATCAAGACCTCATACTTCCTCATTCAGGCTTTCTCACCACTGCTGAGTGAAGTCCAGTAACTTTCAATTCTGAGCCACCCCCAGGCCCTCAAAGGAATAGAATAAGACATGTCGCTCATCTTCTTCCTGAGCTTCAGAGGTTGTCCAAAAGAAGACCCCAAACACAAATTATGGACACAACAATGGCTAGGCAATACCTTTGAGGAACCAGGCACCCATACCTGACAGGCAGTCCTAGGAGCTGAGAAAGCAAGCTTTCTCTGCTGCTATATAGACAAGGGGAGCTCTGATGTGGCCACCGTCTCTGACGCTGGGTTTTTGTGTCACTGCACAAAATTGGCAAAACGAGGTGGTTCTCCAGAACATTCCCCACACATTGAGGAGTGAGTCCTTGGCCTTCTGGTCTATAGCATGCCATGCAGCCCTTCTGCTCTCCCCCCCTGCCTGCCTCAGGGACTGTTTGCCCACTGCTGCCCCTGCATTGCCAAGTGAATGTACCACGAGAAGATACAAAAAGGAGCAGAACTCCCTGCATCCAGAAGCTCTCCTAGAATCTGCTGGAATGGATACCTCTGTGTATCACTGTCTGGGAGAAAGCGTGGGCTCCCTTACCCCACATTCCAAAGATCCCCTTTCACTCTGTGACATCAGCTCAGGCTCCTTGCTGACCCTTGCTTGCTTCCTCCCAGCCCATCAGGTATGACATCAGGAGAGGGATTCCTGCACTGTCGCTCCTGCTCCTATGATCCTTTCCACTTTGTCTGCAAGCCCATGTAGGTTTTTCCCTCTGAATTCAGGGCACACAGGCTCTTTGTATCTCAGGACTTCAACTAGAGTAGCAACAGCTGCCAGTTCTGCCTTTTCAACTATCTTGTGTATGGAAGATAAGACCCTGCTCCTACCTTTGTAGGATCTAGGAGGTATGAGGAAGGTCATGAGCAGAAAAATGAACACTCAGACCAGATGCGACAGCTGTCCTCAGCCAGTCTAACTGCTCAAGTCAGTGACTCAGGTCTGTGATCAGCAGACCTGAGGCTATGCCTATTCCTTCCACTGAACCACAAACACCAAGAGGTTGTTTTGCCTCCATTAACTGGCATGAATGGTCCATTAAAAGCTGATCATTTGAATCCACACTAATTTGTTATAGTGGTACCATGTGAGTTGCTGATGTGGAAAGGTCTGCTTATTTAGGGACTAAGCAGCCCACCAGTACTTCAGGGACTCACCGAAGAAGTGCTATGTGAAGACACTGAGGGAGGAGTGGCTACCTTTCAGGAAAATGGTATTTAGCCCTTGTCAGGACTGAAATGAAGCAACAGGAGGCTGGTTAGCTTCCTGCCCTTCTCCTGGTTTGGAAAGCTCTGTAAGTTATTGTCTGCACTCTTAACCTAGGGACAACATTAAAAAAAAAAAAACCTTTGGAAATGAATTGAGGAACGAACATTATGGCACATCTGGAAAATTGTCCAGGGACTCCTCAAGTTCTGGGGTCTCTATCCCAAGAGACCCAACTACATTTTCTGCCTGAGGTCCATCATCCCTCCGTGTGTGTGTGTGTGTGTGTGTGTGTGTGTGTGTGTCTCTGGACAAGTCACTTCACAGACTAAGAACTGTGAGGTAAAGGCCTCCCTTCTCCGCCCACATGACAGGGCCACAAGCACTTCTCTGGAGCTACAAAGTCTCACACCAGGCACAGGCTAGGAAGTAGCCTTTCTTTCCAGTGACTGTAATTACGCAATTCCCTCCCTAGAGGCAACAACCCACATGTGGCTGGCTCATTCCTCCAGACATTTAAAATGTGAATACATACGTGTCCTTATGAAGCACAAGTCAGTTTTACTAAGCCTTATCTTTACTCCCTTATGTTCAGCTCCACAACACAGGGTGGAGAAGCAAGACCCATGTACATTTCAGTACCACAGAGCAGGGGGCCCAGGACACTGGGATGATGTGCCTTTCCCCCATTCATGTGGCTTCCAAGTGGCATCTGAGCAGGTAGCAGCCTTAGGGTTTGGGGCACTCCACTGTCTCAATAGAGCAGTGACTCCACAGGCAGCTAAGTCTGACTTTGATTCAGCTGCTTCGGATTGGTGTATAAGAAGCTGCAATCTTTTACAGGTGGAGTGAACAACCTCCTCTGACCTTTGTGCTGAACTGGTAGTTCCTTGCAAATTTCCAAGGAAAGGCCGCATTCGCCTTGCCTCAGATGCCAGCCAACACTCACTGGATGCAAAATTTGGAGTGGAGTCTTACATCCTCAAAGCAATTGGGCCCAGTCCTCTAGTGGGTGACAATGGAACAAAACAACAACTTATCAAACTGATCAGTCAAACATCATGATCTGTCTCCTTCAACCAGCCTTCTGTGGACATCCATCATAACGGCATGGGATTCATCTCCTGAACTCATCTCTACAATCATCCATATTATTCCTTCTTCAAAATAATTTTTCTGAACATATTAAGAGAAAAATAAAGAACAGAAGTGGGACCCAAGAAAAGATTACTGATGATTTCCCATGGCCAACTGTCACCAGCATGTATAAAACTTTTTCCTATCTTGAATGTATTTGTCAGGCTCATGGTCAAGGATACAAAAAATATAGGCCATAAAGCATTCACATACAGAAGATACCAGGAAAAGGGTCTTTGGCCAAGGGAATCAACTGCCAGAAGAGGTTCTGCAGCCTGGAAGTGAAATAGAGTTTTAATATCTGTGTACAGTGCTGCAGGTCAACTTCTACAGGACTAACTTTTTAAATCCAACCGTGAGTGACAGAGTATTTGCCTTCTGAGCCCGACTTACTGCATTTAAAACAGTGTCCTCCAGGCCCATCTATGCAATGGCACATGGTGCAATTGTTCTCACCACAAAAGCATAAATATTTGAGGCTTGGATATGTTCTCACTCCACAAGTACTCAGTTAACAAACATAATGTAAACGCTAAAAAATATGTACTATAATTATGTGTCAATTTTTAAAGTTTAGGGCTGGGGAGATAGCTCAGTGGCATAAGCACCTGCCTGGCAAGCACAAGGTCCTGAGTTTGATCCCTGGTGCTAAAAAAAAATCCGTCCTTCAATTTTTAAAGTTTGAACTGTAAGTTATTACTCTTATTTAACCTATGGTTTTCTGTCACACAATAGCAACAGCTGTCTCTGTTGTAACACACTTCCTAGGACTTTGACTCTCAGATATATCAAGAACAGTTTACAGGAGATCGAGATAAGGAGGGTGTCAAAAAGTGCCACCCTATCAGATGATGACAAAGAAGCCATGCACCTTCAGTCATTATATGCATTCCAGCAAGCTCGGGGTGGCACCTGTACTCTCATCCTTAGTGGTTGTTACCTCTAGAGTTCCCAGGATAAGGGCAGGAGGACACACGGTGCTGATGCCACACTTGCCCCTAGTGCAGAAGCTACTCAGGCAGGAGCCCAGGTTCCCAGCAATTCCCCTCTGCTGTGCAGGAACCCAGCCATAAATTGTACCCCACAGATTTGGATCAGAACCAAGGGGAAAAGAACCCCTGCCCTGCTCTCCAACTCATCTGCCTCATTTACAAGTCTCCACAGGCAAGTTCAGGGTGCAGATCCATGGCCTTGTCACACCCCATTTCATCCTTCCTCTCCACAGCCTCCCCTGCTTGGGTGCACAAGTTCCCATCCTCACTGGCATGCTCTGTGCATACTCATCTATTCTTTGCACAATATTCCAAAGCTACATCCATTCCCTCAGAAGCCCAAGCTCAAGTAGAATGCTCAGAGATCCTTGTGTTTCCAAGGATCCCAGCTTACCTGGCTACAAGTGTCAGAAATTCACTGGGCAAGCCTTGCCCCTCAACCAATGTCCATGACAGGGCAGATTATCCTGGAGAGTAAGGTCCATTGGCAATGACTACCACTGAAATGTAGTATGCCTTTTCATGTTTACACCTTCTAGGTACTATTTCCCCCTCATTAGGTGGCTCTTAGCTGGACAACCAAAAGTTCTATTTCACATTTCTCCTCCCCTTCTAATCTCCTTTGCCTATTCCACTTGTCCCCTGTCCACACCAAGTCATGCACCCAACTATTTCATGAGCAACATCATCAATGTGCAGACAAGTAACTGTGTGTGCTCCTAGCTTCCCCCAGCCCCAGGTCTTGTGGACTGGCTCCCTCAGAACAAAGCAGATGGGAAAAATCACCGAATGCTCCAGGAAGGTAGATTTTTCTGTCTGAAATAAACATATTGCTTTTGTACTTTCTTTTCTAATTAGATGAAATTATGAACATCTGAGCATCTGTATTATAGATTATGTGAGAAATGTGGATTTACCTAGATCCAATTGGACCACTTTGAAGCTTTTTTATCATAGACAAATTCTTTAAGGTAATTTCAAGGCAGAATTTTAAAATGACAGCATCATTATAAACTGTCTAGTAATAAGCCTTTGCTCAGCAGAATGCTTTTCTCTTTGGAGAACACAACAAAATAGATTGGAGGAGATCTCCAATCCCAGTGAAATGTTCATGTCTCTTAGCATGAATAGGTTTGCACTGTTCTTGTCATTGGGCTTCCTTGACTCCAATCTAGTTTTCTAAAGCACCAAATGAACAAAACCTGTGCACATATGACACACTGTGGTCTGATCTTCCCAGAGCTATCCCTACACACGTACAGGAAGATGAAAGAACAGTTGAAAATGGTGTGTAATATGGAATTGCTCCCTTGGTGATTGACAAGGAACAAGACATCACCCCTTTACAACCTGCAGCACTCATGGGAGCCCAAGACCCCTGCATAGGGCAGACTGTGGTCAGAGCCTGGAAGAAAGGAGGATAGATATGGCTGAGGGGGAGGAAGACTTCATAGTCATGGAGCAGCAGGACCCTGAGAAGTCTGCATTCAGGCCATTGGTGGTCCATGGATATCTATGTTCCTTCATGCCCGGACCTGGAGTTCTACAGAGAAGTCTTAATGTCAGGAGTTCTAAAACTGAAGTAAGAACTCACTAAATTCTTCCTGCTGGACAACATGTCATGAGCAATTTTCCTCCACCCATGTTCTCTGCCATGCTGCTTCTGTCTGAAGCCAGCTGTCAGGCAAGAATTGGGGACTATTGAAACTGAAGAGGTCCACTGCACAACCTGGCTGCATGCCTGCACTGCCAACTGGTCAACTCAGACCACATGGTCCACTCAGCCCTGCCCCTCATCTGGGAGGAGAGTTTCGTGGAGGAGTTGGTCAGTGACTTCATCCAGGACAGTATATTTGCAGCAGAAGCATGGGCAAAATGGGCTCTACAAAAGACTGAGCAACTTTATCCAAGAATTATTGCAATCCATGTAAAGAATTTGGCCAAGGTCTTCAAAAGTCAAGCATTCTCACAGTCTGTCCCCCATTAACCTTTTCCCCAAGGTCAGAGCTGGCACAGATGGATGACCCATGAAACATGATATTTTGAAAGACAGATTTCGAACAACAACAAAAAATGTACCATGACATCAAATAAATTTAGAATGTCAGTATAGGATAATTGAGTACACAAACCCTGGAGCCAACATGCCCAGTTCAAATCCCAAATCCAACACTTACTAAGTAAACACCAAGAAGAACGACACTTAACCTCTATGCTTTAGTTTCCCCTTCTGTACAGGGGATAACAACAGTATCTTCTTCATTGTGTTGTGAGGAACATAAGGATATGTTACAGCTCTCAGATAAAACCAATCACATGGTAAGAAAGGCTATGTAAGTGTTTCTTATTACAGTGAATATATTGTTATGAAACCACTAAACAACCTTTGTAACTACAAAACTTTAGTTACAAAGTTTTCAGGGCACTAGCAGTCTGCAGGCCATTCCCATGCTGTTTCCTATTCAGATGGCTTTGTCCTAGTGGCCTTTCCTTTGTGCATCACATGATAATAATAATTCCACAAATATGAGATCTTTATAAAGACCTGAAGTCCATAACAGTAAGGGACAAAGTTGTCAAATAAATAACACATGGTATGATGTACACGTACAAAGTATCTGGAACTGCAGAAGAGTAGGAAAAGGATGAAAAGAGGAAAAAACTGTGTCTTTCTATTAATACTTCAGGAACTGAAAAGGCCACGATATTATGTCAGTAATACAGTACAAAAGTGACAAGGAGTCATCAGTTCCTGCCCTTCTGCTGAACAGTGGGTAGTAAACAATCCTCTGAATACCTCCCCACAACATTCAGATTATAGCAGAAAATTGGCTTCCCCATCTGTACCTCTGAGCTGATCTCCTCTTATCACAGCTCGATTTGGTCATTGTCCCCATCCTGTCCCCCAGTTAATTCTGATATGCATATGCAAATATGTCCACCTTGTCACAATTCAGTAAAATCATTTAAAGTCACAGAAAGGCAAAGAAACACTGCCCAAAGCTTCTGGCCCTCTCATATGCTTACTAGAGTCACAGGAACTTCTGCTACTCTGACTTAAAATTCTAGAAAAAGAGTAAGACAAAAATATGATCCTATGGGACTGGTGAGATGGCTCAGTGGTCTAAAGCATCTACTTAGAACAAGCTTAGCAAAGCACAGGGACCACGGTTCAACCCCCAGCACCACATGCCAGCCAGCCCCGCCCCCTGATGGGCTGAGCTGGCCACACACACACACACACACACACACACAAATAAATAAATAAAATTTTAAAAAAATATGATCCTGGATGGGAAAAATATTTTTATTGAGGAGAGATGTATTAAAATAAAGAACAGATTAGATTGAATGTGAAATTTAACCTTTTGATGAGACTGACAATTTTAGGTGTTTTATGTGACTTATCAAATAATTTTAATCCTGTGTAATCTTTAGCTAAACTTCCTGCCATTGAAGAGAGGAATCTAGAAGTATCCCATTCTGTGGTGGCCCTTAACTATTTCAAAGAACAGAATAACAGGCTGCTGGTCTCCTTCCTGGGAATCAAGGATTATCCAGGAAAAGATGCCATGTACGAAGTATTAGATGCGACAATGGCCAGACATTACTTTAAGGAACCATACACCCATACCTCACAGGCAGTCCTAGGTACTGAGAAAGAAGCTTCTGCTGCCATATAGGCAAGCGGAACTCTGATGTGGCCACTGTCTCTGAAGCTGGGTTTTTGTGTCACTGTACAAGTCTGGGAAGAGTGGATTGTTCTTCAGCACATTCACTACATAATGAGGAGCAAGTCTTTGGCTCTCTGGTCTGCAGCACCATCCAGCCTCCAACTCTGTTCCCCTGCCTGCCTCAGGGACTCCTTGCCCACAGCTGCCCCCAAACTGCCCAGCCCAGATGCAAAGCACAGGAGACACAGGAAGGAAACGCCTATCTATCTTGTTTTCTGGAATCTGCTGGAGTACATGCCTCTGTGCTTGTGTTGCCCTTCTTTCCTCCTCAGAGGCCCTGCCAGGCATCTCTTCCCATTTCCTGGCCTCAGCTCACACTCCTTGCTGATCCTTGCTCCCTCCCAGATCCAGGCAAGGATGGCATCAGGAGAGGAACTTCTGCTTTGCTGCTCCTTCAGCTGAGTGGTCCTTTCCCTTCTTGTTTGCAAGACCATGGAAGGTCCAGTCCATTCTTAATGCAGGGGACCAAGGCCCTTTGCCATCTAGGGCCTTGACCAGAGCAACAGCAGCTCCCAGTTCTGCATTCCCAGCTGCACCTAGTACCTCCAAAACGGACTTGCCCATCCCAGTGCGTGAGTGCCTTGTCGTCCCTTCTCAGATGTACTTTCATCCTTCAGTCCAAGTGGCCCATCCCCTGTCTGATGATTGCTGCCTCTGCCATCAGTGCCAGTACCTCAGCCAGCACACTGGCAAGCTGGCTTCACAGTCAGTGTCTGACTTGAATGTCACCCCATGGACACCACTAACCCTCCCCCCTTTCCCCTCCTGGACTCTTCTTCTGGCTCCAGTGGGAGCTGCTTCTTTGTGCCTAGACCATTCTTTTTTTTTATTTTTTTTTCTTTTCAAAGTTTTATTGATAAACATATAGCAATGAGACAGTTTCAAATCAAATCGAAAGTACAGTTTCAACAAATAATACATTGCATATATTCTTCTTAGTGGTTAATTGCTGTACAACATGCAGACTTGTGATCCTACTTACAAACACCATTAGAAAAAATCATTCTATTCATTAAGAGAATGCAACTATATATCTATCCCAACCACTTTGAATACACAGATACAAAATGGACATTCATAGTTATACCCCAATTTTTTTTAAGTTCCGTTGTTGAATATTATAGGTGTGTAAACTCAGCAAAATATTCTAAAAGAGTACAGAAGCCCATAATAGCATTGAGTCTTCTGTTTAATTGGCAATGTCAGAAATTATTGACGTGAGTCCCCCACAGCTCAACATAACAACATGGCTTTACTTCCTATATTTCATCTTCATACTTTTCTACTGGATGGTTAAGACCAAGGTAAAGCAGAACCTATGCAACAAGAGTTGTAGCTTTTTGGTTTGAGAAGGTCAGTGAAATGCCCTCAGGATTTATCCTGAGATCCTGTACCTCAGATTGTAGAACCTTTGTCAGTGCAGCCATGTGGATGAGTCACGGCCATTGCTTGGCCAATGTGCTCTCTGTGAAAGCCTGAGAGAGTGTCTTCTCCTCATGTGACTCTCCTTAGGCACACTCCACGTCATCGATCGATTTCCTCGCCTAGACCATTCTGATGTTGCCCTCAACACTGACAGCAAAAGTCAGCCATAGAGGCCTAGAGGTTCTACCAGCCAATCCTATATTCTAAACATCTTATTTGTCCTTGTGCCACCATTCAGCCCTTATTTGAGGACCCTGGTTGATAGCAGCACACAACCCCCTGTCTAAAAGTACTCCCCACTTCCCGCTCATTGTTGGCATGGGGGGGGGCAGGAAAAGTATGCTGGTGACCCAAGGGCCCCTCACTTATTGCAGCTATGAAGTACCAGCACCTTGAGAGGGCAATGGAGAGACAAGGACTCCAGGGGCCCGAGGATGCCAACACAGACACAGGCACACCCAGGGTCCAACTTTTCAGCCACCTTTGACTCTCTTGTCTTTTCCCAAAGCTATCTTGCTCCTGTTAATGCAAAGCATTCACTGCAGTTCACTCATGAGGAACTGAACACAAAGCAAAGAATGTCAATCTGGATGTAATTTGTTTCCTCTTTCATGACATTTTTCATGGACATATTCATCTATTATTCATGAGTTTCTGTCCACAGACTATACCCCTTGGCAGGAGCAGCACTCAGGCCTTGGAGTCCCTTGCACCTGAGCCCTAGAGAGTTTGGGGGCCTACTCCTGCTTCTAGAGTGGGGAGCCTTCAGACCCTGTACTCTCTCCATAGTCAATTCATCCTCCCTCACCTCCAAGTCTCCCCAGTGACCCCAAAACTGTGTCTGTGTTGCATATTCATGTACTGACACTGGTGTGGACTGCAACCTCCTGCTTGTTCTCCCCCTTAGTTTAAATTAGCTGCCAGTACCTACCTAATCCTGGCTTTGATTCAGGTAGGGAACAAGAAAAGAGAAGTGCCCTTTCCTCTCTTTCATCCTCCTCCTCCTTCTCTTCCTTCTCTTCCTCCTCCTCCTCCTTCTCTTCCTCCTCCTCCTCCTCTTGCTTCTTCCTTCCTTGCTTTCCAACAGGAGGGCTCTATCTGGCTTCAAATTTATATATTCTGACTCTTGTCTTTTTTTTCTCCATCCTCACACTGTCCTCACCCTGGGAACCTCATGAGCCGTGCAAGATATGGCATTTGGATTTTGATCATAGACAAAGAGAATGAGGAAGTATGTGGGATAGCAAAGAACACTGAATGGCCTATCTGTGTGTCAGAGCATGCTGTCCAGCTGTATCATGGACCTAGATCCAGACAAGGAGTAGGTTCCATCTCTCAAGAATCTGAGGCTGAGACCTGTGGCAGTGATACCTCGGAAACTGCTCCACAGCTGATAGAAAAAGATGGGGCTAGACCCAACCTGGGAGCAAGTAAAGAAATTGACCAAGGGTACCCAGGAGACAGTAACCAAAATCTGGGGAAAGGTCTAAGTAGGTGACAGATTGTATAGAGACAACTGAGCTGGAGCTTACATGAAAGAAAGGGACCCAAAAATTGCCAGAATTCTTAAGACAAAGTAAAATATGTCACAAATTTCTTCAGTGCCATCCCATTAAAGGTCAACAAGTTAGGTAAAAGCTTCTTATGTATTAGATAGAGATGACTGATTATTATGTCACAAAAATATCATGATTGTCATGTTACAATATTACCTATGATTTTTATTTTAATTTTTTAATAAAATTATATAATTGCTGCCTGTAAAAAAAGAAAAAGAAAAAGAACAAATGACAAAGAAATGCAACTTGAAAAAAGATTATCAACACCTCCCTGTGGCCATTTGCCACCAATATGTAAACAGTTATTTCAATCTTTGCCAGGATTATACCTCAAGAAGAACATGTCGTAAACATTTAAATATAGAATACACCAGAAAAAATGACCTATGGCCAAGAAATAAAATTTTCCTGTATCAGTAGAGGTTCTGCAGCCTGGAAATGGGCATTTGGCAACACCAGAGGAACCAGGGAACCCCTCCTCCCTTTAACCACTCCATTTCAGGTTCTGTGCACTCAGAAGCTGCTACAGTCAGTAGCTACTGCAGTTTGCACAATAGGGACATAGTTTGGGGCAGGAGGACATGAGCAGGAAGGTGCCAGCTCAGAAGATACCAGCCACTACCCAGTCTTAGTACATTGTAAAGAAATGTACCAAGGTCAGAATAAGAAAATACAAGACTTCATTGAGGTCAGAGTACACTAACAAGGGGACAGTGAGCAGATAGGTGTCCGAGAGAGGCATTTTAATGTCAGCGTGAGAGTCTGCGGTTTTTATAGGAATTTCATGATGTCTGAAGTGGTCTAGGCAGAAAATAAAGATATTTCAGGAATTTTTTTTTCACAGGTCACTTTGTTCTTGTTGATCTTTCAGAAATATCTTTGCTGTATCTAAAGATGTACATTAAAGTTGCAAAATGGCAAGGATTTTTACACAGGCCTCCAAGAAAGCCCTTAAAATTTGGATATCTGTATACTTTATCTTTTAGAGAAGATGGATTATAGTTCATGGAGAGGAATATATACAATAAGAGAAAGTCAAAGAATTACGGTGAATGTTTAGTACACTATAGTGGCTGTACCAATGTCCTGAATAAATTCAAAATAAATTTATTTTTGACTTTTGACTTTGGAGAAGAGCCAAAAGTCACACAGTGCCACACCCACTGAATAAGGTAGATGAGCACACACTATCATGGTCATAGGAACCTGCCTGTCCTCTGGGTGGCACTCAGCAGCATTCAGCATATTTTTTTTATCATATCTTATAAAGACTCAGGAGGACTCCCACAATTGCTTCAGAAAGTGTCAAGAGCAGCAGTGTGTTTAAAGCAAGAGGGAGTATTTTGAGGGAATCAGGGCCAATGTATCTTTTATTATAATAAGGTTTTTTTTTTAAGAAAACACTGTATTTCTTGATCAATCCTTGTAAGTCTTCTATTTATTTTTATCTTTTGCTGTTTCTAGTCATTATCAGTGTAGTGCCAGCAGGGCAGGGCATGATTCTGTCAGCAAACAAGTCAGCTGCTGGGGGTTTTAACCCATTTGTCACTACAAGAGCTGTACTCTGTAGAGACACTAGACCTGCCCTAAACTGTCCCAAATACCAGCCCAGGAGGCCACTTTCTCAGTTTGCCAGGCTTAACTTCTCTGCTCATCTTCTAGGTTTAGTCATCCTGGGGGAAGCTCTTTATGCAACTGTTGGATTGGCAGTTGGTTTGGAAAGTTCTGATTCTGAGGCAGTTGGAAGTTAAGCAGGTTACTGGTCCTTCAGGGTGATCTCCAACAGTTAGTGAGGAGGGAAAGGGAAAATTGGAGTATCCTGGGCTTGCAGGGGGCTTTGCCTATGGGTTCAATGATTGAAATGCAAAGTTATGCACCTAGGCCATTCTCTGGAGAAGGCCTTCCTTCAGCCCACTAACTGCCTCCCTCTAGCCACCTTGGAACAGAAGGATTTGAGGAAAAAAAATGAGATAGGTCCTAGGTCTTGTATCCAGGGCATGATCTAGTGGTGTCAGGGATTCAGGATTCCCTAAACCCCAGCTACATTACCTGGTTTAGATTCTTTACTGTTCAGGGATGCAACTCTGTGCAAGTCACCTCATCTCTTTAAACTTTGCTGAGCTTATCTATAAAATAGAAGTCACACCCCCTGAACAGGCTATAGCATTGTTTCCATAAGTAGGAGCATTAGACCCATGCCAGAATGAAATGGGTAAGATCCATCTTCCCTGCCTTGTCATTTTCCATCTCCCCTTTCTGGGACCCTGAGGACCATTCTTTCACACATGTAATCACTGGGCACTTGTGTAGGTGCCAATTGTGAAGAGCCAGACCCACATGTGGACGGAACATTAACATTAAAATATGGCTAGATAGGCATATTGGTGGACACATGTAATCTCAGCATTCAGGAGGCTGAGACAGGAAGATCACCAAGTGTTGAGTCTAGTAAGGGCTACATAGTGAGTTCAAGGCTAGCCAGACTATGAGCAAGAAGCTATCTCTAAAACAAACAAACAAAATACCATAAAATATGGCTAGTACAACTAGTGACTAAACTTTTAGTTAAATTTGGTGTTAATTAATTTGAATTTAAAGACTCCCAAGTGGCTAATAACAACTGTAATGGATGGTATACACATAGATCTACGTAACCTTTTGTTGAGAAGCAGCAGTGTTCTCTCAAATGCTGACATGGATTGGGCAAGTTTTTTCTCTTCTGTTTTTGGAAACAGATGGCCTATACCATTCATACTTTTTTGAAGGCTAAGGATATAAAAATGAAGAAGACAGGTTTCTTCCCAAAAAATCTTACATTGTAACGTGGGGGAGAAACAACGGTCAGTAAATGAGTTCATCAGAGGTAAAACATGTGGCCACAAAGGCAAATAATCATGGCCAAGCACTGGAGGATCTCTAGCATGCCCTGAGCCATGAGAAATGAATTGGCATTTCTAGATGAATAAATAAAGACACCGGTTACTGAGCAAACTACATATCCTCAAAATTTATATGTTGGGGCTGGGGAGATGGCTCAGTGGAATAAGTGCTTCCCTGGCAAGCGCAAGGGCCTGAGTTCAATCCTCAGTTCCGCAAAAAAGTAAATAAATAAAAAATTATATGTTGAAGTTCTAACCCCCATGACCTTAGAATGGGATTTCTTTTTAGAAATAAAATTATTACACATGAAATTTGTGAAGACAAAGTCATATTAGAGTAAGATTGACCTCATAGCCCATAAACAGTGGCCCTACCAGCCTGTTCATTGTAGACTTCTACCTCAGGACTTTGAGAAAATTCACTCTTCTTCTTGAAGCTGCTTCACCTCCAACACTTTGTTGTAGCAATAGCTACACACTAATGTATGCTCCAGATCAAGGAAGGAAGACTGTTAAGCAAAAGAGAGAGACTAGGATATGTATTACAGTTCTGTTTCGTGACTACATAAAGAGTTTTAGGGAGCTGGTGAGATGGCTCAGTGGTCTGAAGCACCTACTTAGAACAAGCTTAGCCAAGCACAGGGACCACGGTTCAGTCCCCCAGCACCACATGCCAGCCACCCCGCCCCCCTGGTGGGCTGAGCTGGCCACACACACACACACACACACACACACACTTAAATAAATAGAGTTTTAGGAAGAAAATAGCATAAGCATGAGATTGGATATGTTTTATAAATATTGTTCTAATCTTAAAACAAAAACTAAATATGTAATAATATTTAGACTAAACTTACATTTATTTTGTTTTTTTAAATTACTTTTCTGGGGCTGGTGAGATGGCTCAGTGGTCTAAAGCACCTACTTAGAACAAGCTTAGCCAAGCACAGGGACCGCGGTTCAGTCCCCCAGCACCACATGCCAGCCACCCCGCCCCTGGTGGGCTGAGCTGGCCACACACATACACACACAAATAAATAAATAAATAAATTTTTAAAATAAAATAAAAATAAATAAATTACTTTTCTGATAAAAATGTGTAATGAATTAAAAAATAAATGTACTTATCTCAAATCAATTGGATGAAAATTTTTATTTATTAAACTTGTATCCCTAGAACAACATATTTAAACCAGTAAGTAATAGCCCAAGGAGGAAATACACATGTGAGAAATACATTTCCAGTACCCTATGGATAACTTTGGAGAAGAAATCAATGAGCAAAAGCTGGGTGGGAGCCCCACACTGGGATCTCTGTTCATCCTGATAGGACAGCACCAAAATGTCCAGCCCCTTAAAAAGAAAGAAGTACTACCAAAGTTATCCCTGAAAGCTACCATTGCCCTGATTACAAAACCAGACAAAGATCCAATCAAAAAAGCATAGCACAGACCAATCTGTTTACTGAATACAAATGCAAAAATTCAAGGGTACTGTGAAACAATGCAGTGAATCACCTAGAAGAGGTCATATCTCATGACCAAGTAAGATTTAATCCCAGAGATGCAGAAATGGTTCAGTGTGTGCAAATCACTAAATGTAATGCTTCACAGCCCAGGTGTGATGGTGCCCTGCTGGAACTCCAGCACTGAGGAGGTTGAGGATAAGGGCCCTTGCCAGTTCCAGAGTAGCCTGCTGTCAAAGGAGGTGAAGGAGCAAATGGATGCGGATCAGCTCAGGAACACATGCTACTCGGTCCCACTGTCCACTAACATGAAAGAGTGGCAGTGGCCTCTTACAGAATGAGGGAAAGTACCTGTTTCCTACCCTGCAGCATTCTGTGGCTCAGGAAGCCTGTCTCTGCCACCTTCTGGACCATTCTGGCAATGTGTGACTCTTACAGTTGTGTAGGCAATATGCTACTTTCCGCTCCTCACCCCATGCAACCACGACTCGGATTTCTGACAGTGTTATTAGTCTATATTTTCTGAAATTTCATATAAGGCCGGGGGGATAACTCAGTAGAATAAGCGCTTGCCTGGCAAGCACAAAGGCCTGAGTTCAATCCCCAGTTCTGCCAAAAAAAAAAAAAAAAAAAAAAAAAAGAGTGAAATTTCATATAAATGGAAGTGTGTAGCTCGCCTTTGCCCCCTGCCCGATCTTCACTCCATATAATCGATTTGAGATTTATCCACATCCTTGAGGAAACCAGAGTTGCCCCCTTTTCATTGCTGGTGTTCCAGCATACAAATGCCATATAACATTTCTCCATTCACCTGTTCTCAATCTCCTGATCTTTAGCACATTTTCAGTCAGTTTTACTATATTTTATTTGTAAATAAAAACTTAAAAATGACTTCTTACAAATAGCAAAAATAACACAAAAGGAAACAATGACATAAGACTATGCAATGGTCAAGATGGCTAAAATTAAAGTGACCATCCCAAATGTGGATGAGGATAAGCAACAAACGAAACTCTCAGACATTGCTGATGGGAATGAAAATAGTACCCGTACTTCCTTAGGCTGTTACAAAGAAATGATCAACATCCATGTATAGTCCTTAGAGAGTCCTACTTTCACCTCTGTTTGATGAAATATCTAGAAGTGGAAAGGCCAAGGCAACTTCCTGATGCATGTTTCACTTTTTAAGAAACCTCCAAATTTACTGTCTTATTTACATCCTGCCCCTTTTTCCCTCCATCCCTCCCACTTTGCCTTCCTCCCTTCATTTCTTCCCTCCCTGCTTCCTTCCTTCCAGTGAGCTCCCACTATGTTGCCCACACTGACCTCACATGGGACCCTCTTGCCTCAACCTCCCACACAATGCATTTTTAAAATACTCACAATGTAGCCCGTGACCTGATTTGCTCACTAGTGTTGTAGGCTTTTACAGACTTGGACCTCCTGCACAGGTAATTATGTCAACTGCTGATAGACAGTTTTTATTTTTTTATATAAGTACTAAATGTTTTGTTCGAAGGTTTTTAACATGAAAAAGGTACAGAAATAGAGATAGCATTAGAATGACGAAGGCAGTATTCCACATGACAAAAATCAAAAGAAAATAATTTGTACAGTAAATTTATCAGCACTGAGCAAGGTACTTGAAATTAAATCTAGGCAGCATATACATAAAATAATCTGATCACAGTATTTTGCAAAAAAACAAAATTATTGCCTAGAACACCAAAACACCAACGGTTCTGGCAGTAAACTGCTTTATTCCATTTTGAGAGAACTTCTGTACAGCATGAAAAGAACGGGCATGAAAAGAACTGTCTTCAGAAAGACAGTTAAAAACATATTTGTAGGGCCTGAGCTCAATCCCTGGGTCCAAAAAAAAAAAATTTGTAATGCAATTGTGCACAAAATATACACAGTAAATCTTATTTTAAAAATTTAAAAACACAAGACCACCCTGAATAAAAGTTAAAACCTCATCAAAGAAAAGTGCCCATCATATAGTGTATAGCATTGTTAGAAAACTGATAAGATTTTGTGGGGATGAAGCAGGAAAGATCAAACAGGCCTTCATTCAAAAATTGTTCATCGAATGTTCATAGAGTTGTTAAATTGCTGTTCATAAGATTGTAAATTCCACCTTAAAATTGTATACCAACGATATACTTTCTACTACTTAACTGGAGAACAAAAGAATAACTTAAGAAAGTATTTCTCAAAATCGGGGCCAAAGGCCCAAAAGAATTCTAACGTGAGCTGAGTGTTAAACATTTTTTTTTCTTTTCAAAGTTTTATTGATAAACATAAAGCAATGAGACAGTTTCAAATCAAATCGAAAGTACAGTTTCAACAAATAATACACTGCATATATTCTTCTTAGTGGTTAATTGCTGTACAACAT
>NW_004524579.1:26497909-26498829 GCF_000260255.1 Octodon degus | reverse complement strand
GGAACTCGGCAGAAATTCCTGGGCTAGGACTGGGTCTGGGGGTTCCCGGAAGTCGGCAGAAATTGTTAAACATTTTAAAACAAGCTCCCTGTATAATTGATCTACATTATGGATGCTCTACAGGAATGAGCGGCAGTTAAAACATGTTTCTCACATGGCAGAATGCTCTCTTAAGTTTATGCTCTGAATACTGCTTTTTGTTTTAAAACAAGTTCCAGGCATTAATAGGAGAATGCATTCCTGGTAAATGAACATGTGACTGTATGTAAACATTTTCCTAAAAAACACACATTTTCCTTTTGATATGCTCATTACTTCCAAACTTAACTATTGGAAGAAATGATAGTATGTGAAGATAAGCTTTGGAGAAAAGAATGAGGGATTGAGAGCGCTCCCGAAGGCCAGGCCCAACCACGCCAGCCCTGCCGCAGGCGAAGGTTCTCACTTTACTGCTTGTGGAGACCCTGTGGGCGTCGGCCACAGTATTCCAACCCTCCTGTGCAAGGAGAAGTGATGGAGGGTGCTGACAGCCAGGGTGCAGGAGAACAAGGCAGACAAATGAGACAGAATATGTATCGAGGTTATAGACCACGATTCCGTAGGGACCCTCCTCGCCAAAGACAGCCGAGAGAGGATGGCAATGAAGAAGATAAGGAAAATCGAGGAGATGAGACCCAAGGTCAGCAGCCACCTCAACGTCGGTACCGTCGCAACTTCAATTACCAACGCAGATGCCCAGAAAGCCCTAAACCACAAGACGGCAAAGAGACAAAAGCAGCCGATCCACCAGCTGAGAATTCGTCCGCTCCGGAGGCTGAGCAGGGCGGGGCTGAGTAAACGCCGGCTTAACATCTCTACCATCATCCGGTTTAGTCATCCATCAAGAAAGAAACGAATAGGAAATTCCAGCAATAAGAAAT
>NW_004524579.1:26491698-26497809 GCF_000260255.1 Octodon degus | reverse complement strand
CTGAGTAAACGCCGGCTTAACATCTCTACCATCATCCGGTTTAGTCATCCATCAAGAAAGAAACGAATAGGAAATTCCAGCAATAAGAAATGAACAAAAGATTGGAACTGAAGACCTTCAGTGCTTGCTTTTTGCCCGTTGACCAGATAACTAGAACTATCTGCATTATCTATGCAGCATGGGGTTTTTATTATTTTTACCTAAAGACGTCACGTCTCTTTTTGGTAATGACAAATGTGTTTTTTTAAAAAGCCTGGTTTTTCTCAATACACCTTTAAAGGTTTTTAAATTGTTTCATATCTGGTCAAATTGAGATTTTTAAGAACTTCATTTTTAATTTGTAATAAAAGTTTACAACTTGATTTTTTCAAGAAAGTCAACAAACTGCAAGCACCTGTTAATAAAGGTCTTAAATAATAAAAAAAAAATTAAAAAAAGAAAGAAAGAAAAAAGGAAACTAGGGCTGGGGAGATGGCTCAGTAGAATAAGCGATTCCCTGGCAAGCGCAAGGGCCTGAGTTCAATCCCCAGTTCCACCAAAATAAAAGATAAAAAACAAAGAAACTTAACTAGGGGATTAGAACTAGGACCTATGCGTGTTCTGCAGATGTATTCAAAATTGCTATGTTTTGGATTTCCCTGAAGACTACATAAACTAGATGCCAAAAGAACGGTAATGCAGTTTGGAGGGAAATAAGCATAGTTAAGACATTCTACTTTACAGGCAAATTATTTTCCTGTAACAAAAATCACAAGAAAAATCACATGCATTCTGAAACCACTCAACAAATGGAATGTGTCTACAAGTTAGGTTAACAAGCAGTTGTCTCATTGTTAAGTGAAATCATAAACAGCAAGTCCATCAACATCAAGAAAAAATTCCTTTCCTGGCAAGTGCAAAGGCCTGAGATCAATCCTCAGTTCTGCAAAAAAAAAAAAAAAAAGAAAAAAAGAAAGAAAGAAGAAAGAAAGAAAGAAAGAAAGAAAGAAAGAAAGAAAGAAGAAAGAAGAAAGAAAAAAAGAAAAGAAAAAGAAAGAAAGAAAAAAAATTCAAGGGCCGGCCAAATAGCTCAGCTGATTAAAGTTCCTGCAAGCAGGCTCAGGGGTCAGGGGTTCTATCCCCGGGCCTGCCATGCTGGCCCTGCCCCCGGGATGCACTGAGATGGCAATTGAGACTGAGCATGGTGGCATGCACCTGTAATCCCAGCTCTTGGGAGGCTGTAAACAGGTGGATCACTATGAGTCCAATCTAGTAGTGAGATCCTGAACACCCTTATAGACCCTTCCCTAAAATACATAAAAAAAAAAAATCAGTGCTATCACAGACTATAAGAATTAAGCATGACACTTAAGTATAAGTACAAAAAAAAGAAATTAAAATGAGCTTCTAAACAATTCTGAAGTGGGCCATTGAATCCATGTTGGTAAAAAGTTTTTCTCCCCATGCTGTGGCAACATAAACAGAATGCATGGATGGAAAATGAGGATTAGATCCATTCTTCTTCATAACTTGAAACAGGATTGATGTACTCAAAACCTGCAAACTAGGGCCTGCCAGATAGCTCAGTGGATTAAAGTGCCTGCTTAGGCAGATGCAGGGGCCAGGGGTTCAATCCCTGGCCTGTCTTGCTGGCTCCACCCCCCAGGGTGTGCTGAGAAGGCAAATAAGACTGTGCATGGGTGGCCTGCGCCTGTTATCCCAGCACTTGGGAGAAGGAACACAGGATCACTACGAGTCTGAGTTGTGTAGTGAGACCCTGTAGGCCCTGTACTAAATACATTTTTTTAAAAATGCAAATTCATAGGCTTCAATCTTTCTCACATCTTCCTTGTCTTCCGGAGTAAGCTGGACAGGTTCTTTGGTAAAGTGTGGATCAAAGTTTTCCAAACCAAATTCTCCAGAAATACCTGGTTTAAAGAGAAGTACTACATGCTTTTGCTCCATCAGTTCCAGCTCACATTCTGAAAAACTGTATGGTGCTGAATGTCCACCAACCCCATTTGAACACGACAAGGAAGTCTCTCCTTTGGGTCCTTCTTAAGAAAACCCAGAAGGACACTAGCTTCTAGGGAGAGATAATGTGATGTGTGAATACTGCTTTCCACAATAAGCTGCAGAAGATAAGCAATTGCCTTTTCATTAGGGATAACAGGGTTGTCAATGATAGGAAAGGGAGACTCTCCAGCATCATACATAAAGCACTCCAAGACTCCACCAATCCACGTTAAAGCCATAACCATCTCCTCTGACAATTTCGGGAGCCAGGTAATAAGCAGTGCCACAAAATATGCCTGTCACTTCTCCCAGGTCCTTCTTTACACACACAGAAGTCAATGAGCTTGACGTGGCCTTCTGAATTGAGTAATACATTGTCTAATTTCAGGTTTCTTGTAGAGGACCCCTCATTGTTGCAGGAAGTTGAGTGCTAAGCTGATCTCTGCAGCGTAAAACCTGACGTGTGACTCGAAAGTATCCTTTAGCACTGTATGTGCAACAGGAGATCCCCACTTCCATAATCTAGAATGAAAAACAGCCTGCTTTCTGTGTGAAAGCAAGAACGCAGCCCAAGGAAAGGGGGACTCTGTGCCTGCTGTAATACACTCTTCTCTGTTTTTACCCGATGACAATTAGCATGATCTTTTTTCACCACTTTCATAGTGAACATTTGATCTGTGTTTTGTAGTTGAACCAAAAACACTTTTCCATAACTTCCTCTCCCTATCTTACTGAGGATATTTAAGTCTTGGAGACCTAGCCTAGATGGAGCTTGGCCACTTTCCCTGGTGTTCTTATCTCCTCATCTTTAGCAAGTTGTTCCCAGTTGTAATGACTTAAAGAATGAGACGGGCTTAGGGTCCACGTGGGATCTGAAGCCATGGGGGGTTGATTCATTGGCACCACAGATTCTGGTGGTGAGAAATGCTGCCCACATTCAGTTGTGACAAGTGTGTGGTACTCTTGCACACCAAATCTTATAGTCAATGCACTTGTACACCAGGTGTCCCAATACCTCTACAGGGTCTGTACAGATCACACAGTGAGCACGCGTATAGACACATTTGGCCTGAAAAGTGTGGCTATTGGCACCAGAAAACATTCTCCAGAGGCCTGCAGCTCTGTGGTGGGTAGATGGATCTTCTTTGACAAGGCACTTTAGGATTTTCTGATGCAAGAGGCAATGCATAGATTAAGAGTTCATAGGCCTTCTCTAGCTCAGCCTGCCAAAAGGCTTCTTCTAATTCCCACTGAGATGATACAGAATGTGGGTCTCCTTCCTCCTCCACCCAAATTGTGGTGAAAAGCTGTTTATTGTCCAAACACCACACATCTTGAACTTCATCAAGATGAAGGCCCGGAAGGGAGGTGCATGTTCCCAAAAGTGGTATAGTGATGTCTGTGTCCATGCTCAGGGTCTACAGGGTAGAGGTGTGTGTCATGGAGATACCTGGGAGGGAGGAACCAAGAGGGGTTCACTGCCCAGGAAAACTGGCACTAAGGGCTCGGGCAATAAGTGTGCCTTGACTGCTTGCACTGACCACACAGACCAGAGTTCAGTGTAACTCCCTGTGAAGTGCTTTCCTTTGGTGACCAGGTCAAGACGGATAGACACTAGGTTCCCCAGGGTGTCTGGGGACCTGGGGGCTATGACTTCACTCCCCCACTCTGGACTTCTTTGGCTCCCCAGGATTTTTGAGCCTGAAACTCAATTCCAAGTTCTTTTTGGACCAGGTCTGGGGAGACCTGTCCAAAGCTCCTGGGAGTCTCTGGGCCCAGTGAGACTTACCCCAGGGTCTTCCGCTTTGTGGTGCTGTTGGTATTTGGGCTTGGGCAGACTTCACATGAGTAAGTTGGTTTTTCTCCATCAGTCAAGGTCAGTCCTAGGGGTACCCTAGGGTGTCTGTGACAGTTGGGGTGCTCCCACATCATGGCCTATGATGTCTGAATGGAGTCAACCATTTCCTCAGTCTTTCACATAGACTTCTCCTGTCTGGGGACCTGCAGCTGTGGCCTTGCAAAGTGGGGAAGCAACTCAGGATGATTGCTGCTGACTATTTCCAGCCCAGTAAGCTCAGGAGAGGCTGCTATTGCACTCTGAGGCTTGTCACCAGGGTTCACAGTTCTCTTTGGACCAATTGCCAAGGAAGAGTTATGTCTCAGGCTCCATGACCAGAGCCTCCCATCCAGTCCCTAGTCCCCTGTGGTCCATCCTTTTCTTCATACTACATAAAGCCAGTGGCTACTCACTCATATCATGATTTTCATCTTTAAGTATCTAGGAACTTTTTTATCTAGCAACCATTTATCCATTCGTTTCTTACTTGTGTATTACTGGAGCTTATACTCTGTCTCTCAACAATGAACTACAGGGATATCTTCACACTTTATTTTTTCAGGTCCATGCTAAGCATCTCCCTAAGTCACAGAATTGGTCTTGGTCTCTACCTTGAGATCTTCTGGCCTCAGTTGATCAGAGTTCTGGGATCACAGTCACACTCCATCTTGCCAGATTCAGTATGCTATTTAGAAATGGTAGAGATGGAAGTCTGAGGCACGGGCTACATCTCTACTTTTAAGGCAATATGTGTGATGTTTTGCATGTGGTGGGCACAGGGTTCAGGGACCTTTTCCATTTAGAGAGCCATTTTCTCTCATGATGACCTGATGGGCACTTACCCTTACAAAGCTGTGAATTTTAGAATGCTTTTCTTTCCTGGATCAAGTCTATGGTCATTTCTATTGAATTAGGTAGGAGTGAGGCTTTCTAGAAAATTTTGAAGTAATTTTTCTTTGAGATATGGAGGGCCAGGGATATAGTCCAGTGGCACAAAACTGGCTAAAAATGATTCGTGGTAGTTGAGGACATGAAAATAAGGCTTTCCTTCCACTGCGGTACAGGAGCTTCCACAGAAGTGTTCTACATTAGTATAGATAACATTAAGGCCATCTTAGTTTCTTTTCTCATTGCAGAGACAAAATACCCAACATTCATAGGAGGAAAGGTTTATTTTGGCTCATAGTTTATAGAGGTTTCAGTTCATAGTTGGCTGACTCCAAGGCAGAGTAGCATAACAGAGGTGCATCACAGAGCAGAAACAGTCCATGGTGTGGCAGACAGAAGACAGCAACAGCAAGCGTCTGCAATAACTTGGCCTTGAAAGAAGACAGTCTTATGAACCCTGCAAGAACAAGACGACATGAACTGTTTACAGGACATAGTTGCCAATCTTATTCATACAGAACAGAAAGTTACAGTACAGGGAGGGGGATTTTTTTAAAGTCATGCTGTATACCCTCTTTTGATACTTTCTGTAAGTTTTAATAAAGAACATCACTATCATTAACACTTACCTTGTTATTAGCTCCCTATTTGGCAGAAGGAGAATTACAACAAAAAGGAAGAGACTTATGTAGTGTATCCTGGTGTTGATATGCAGACTTTGGCTATGTGTAGACTGGTCAGCTTGCATAGTGGTCAGTGTAGGACTGTTGTTTCCTTAAGCTTCGGCCATCTGTAGACTAGTCAGCTTCTGGGGTCTGTTGTCTCTGGTAGTGGGCTGATCTCGTTGAAGAATCAGCTGGTTCTGGTGGTCTGGATCCTGCTGGCTGGTCTACCTGTCTTGGACCATTGGCTTCTGTGACCTGTGGTGGATCTAGGGAAAAGATTTTTTTTTTAATTTATTTATTTTTGTGTGTGTGTGTGTGTGTGTGTGTGTGTGTGTGTGTGGCCAGCTCAGCCCAGCAGGGGGATTGAACCACTGTCCCTGTGTTTTGCTAAGCTTGTTCTAAGTAGGTGCTTTAGACCACTAAGCCATCTCACCAGCCCTAGGGAAAAGATTTTTAAACCTTGACAGCAGTAGGTGTAGACAATATTACAGGATGAGGCCTATACCATATGAGCCCCAGAGTTGTTAGATTGATTATTTATTTATTTTATCTTCTTGAGACAGTGTCTCACTATGTAGTTCAGCTTGGCCTTCAACTCACTTTGTAGTCCAGGCTGACCTCAAACTCATAACAATCTTCCTGCCTCAGCCTCCTGAATGCTGGGATTACAGGTGTGCACCAACATGCTCAGCTGGATTTTTTTTTTTTTTTTTTTTTTTTTTTTTT
>NW_004524579.1:26484914-26491598 GCF_000260255.1 Octodon degus | reverse complement strand
GGAACCAGGGATTGAACTCAGGCCCTTGCACTTGCCAGGGAAGCGCTTATTCCACTGAGCCATCTCCCTGGCCCCTTGGATTTTTTTAAAACCTGAAACAAAGTCCCCAAGTGTGAATGGATGCATGAGTTTGTCAGGCTCATTGGAATATTTTGTACATGATTGTGGAGGTCTTACATTGCTATTTCTAATGCCTCTATTTGTCTCCTTAAGGTTAATTTTCTAATTTACTACAAACACACTTAATTTTACCTGTGACTGGTATTGCCTGGTCAAATAAGATTTTGTAAGGGGAATACCCAGTTTACCTTTTTTAGGAGACACGTTGAGGCAGGATCTCTTCATGCAGTTCAAGCTGATCCTGACCTCACTTTGTAGCCCAGACTGACCTTGAACTCAGTAATCCTCTTACCTCAGCCTCTCCAGTGCTGGGATCACAGGTGTGTGCCACCATGCCCAGCCTTTAACAATAGTTTTTGACAATTGAGTGTCCAGTTTATGTATTTTACTTTGGAGGGTTCTGTGGCCAATAAGCCTTATGAAGCTTTCATGTCATTTCATAAGCACTAACATATATCAAGGTCACCGACTTGTGGCAATTTAGTGAAATTCATAAGCAAGTTTTCACATGGGGTAGCTCCCATTACCAGGATAACTGGCAGCCAAGTGAGCTCTTGTCTCAAGTTGTTTTGTGTACAGGTAACACATTGTTTACAAACTACAAAAAGCCTGAGCAACTGTAGTAAGTTATGACACATAGAAACAGTGACCTAGCAATGTTTTTAATGTTGTCTTTCCCATGTAAGTCTCTTGATGGAATTGTTTTTGTTTGTTTGCCTTTTTGAAACAGAGTCTCCTGGCTGGGGAGATGGCACAGGCCAGAGAGTTGGCTCAGTGAAATAAGCGCTTCCCTGGCAAGCGCAAGAGCCTAAGTTCAACCCCCAGTTCAGGAAAAAAAAAAAAAAAAAAATTTTGAAACAGGGTCTCCCTATGCAGTTCAGGCTGGACTTAAGCTCACTTTGTGGCCCAGGCTGGCCTCAAACCCACAGTGATCTTCTGGCCTCAGCCTCCCAGTTTCTGGGATTGCAGGAGTGTACCATACCCAGCTTGGAATTGTATTATGAACCTGGGGTCCAGCACTTTAGGGATGGCTAGCCTCCAATCAGCAAACTTTTATTATCTCCCCCACACTTTGCATATTTTTTAGTTTTTCAGGCCAATCAGGTTTTATTATTTGGAGAGTAATTTGGAATCCCTGAAAAGGGAGGCTCTGGAATGAGGACCCCCCTTTTGTGGGGCTGTCAAAGTGGCCCACTTTTTTTTTTTTGTCTGTATCTTGGTTTTCTCTGCCTTCTGTTGTTTCAGTCCTCTGATGTTCCCTGTAGTGAATAATGACCACTTTTCTTAGGGCTCACACAACATCTAAAAGCTGTAAAATTTTTCATACTTCTTTTTCTACAACTGTCAAAAGCCCTCTTTTTTTAATATTTGGAGTCAATATAGATGTTAATGCTTTTGTCCTTTGTCAGCAAATAAGCCTTTGTCAAGTGTTAGGTTTTTTGGTGTAGCCAAGAGGCAGAAGTAAAAGAAAGGGAGTGATACACCTTTGTAGCCATTGAGGAAGACTGGAGAGGATCAATCACAGAGAGATGGGAGATCCCCTGACCTGAGACAGAAGAGATGAGATTTTATGGTCTTTTGATAGGGATGCTGCACACAGTGGCTTCTACTATGGGCCCATAGCTTGCATGTGGCTTAGGGAGGGGGTGTATGGTCTACAATTCAATTTGGACAAGAATTCCCCATACTAGCAGCTTGGTCAGGCTATGGAGTAAAGGCAACCAGAAGCAGAGCCCCAGTACAAAGAGGTCTTCAGGTTTTGCCTGATGTCACCAATGCCGATTATACAGAGAAAATTAAAGTTATAGTTCAACCTACTCAAAAAACTATTTAAATCACTCCAGACTCTATCACTCTTTGATAAAAATTTTAAACACATTTTTTAAAAAATTAGGTTAAAAATATAAATTAATTAGTTAAAGGAAAAACATTTTAAAGGGCATTTAAAATGCAAGTGTGGATAGTCTCTGGATAAGGCAGCTATAAAGGTGCTGAGTCACTGACCTGGAGGAACAAAGAGCCATTCCACCAGGAATAGTGACTCACAGGAAAGCAGAAAATAGAGTGGTTCTCTCTCTCCATGACAATTGACACTAAAAGAGAAGTTTTTACATTTCCCTCCAAGGTGATTATTTATTTTTTTTTTAAATTTTTTTATTTATTATTTATTTTATTTATTTATTGTGTGTGTGTGTGTGTGTGTGTGTGTGTGTGGCCAGCTCAGCCCACCAGGAGGTGGGGCTGGCTGGCATGTGGTGCTGGGGGATTGAACCGTGGTCCCTGTGCTTTGCTTAGCTTAGCTTGTTCTAAGTAGATGCTTTAGACCACTGAGCCATCTCACCAGCCCCTAAGGTGATTAATTTAAAAGGCTGTTTCCATCCTAAAGATAAAAAGTTTGCCTTAAAAAAATCATATTTCACTCCGACTGAAGAACCTCCAGTGCAATGGCTGCTGCGGGCACATACCCCGGGCAAGTAGGCTTCATGGGCGTGGGCCGTATGGCAGAGGCCATAGCACAGGGCCTCACCCAAGCAGGGAAAGTAGAAGCTCAGCAGGTGCTGGCCAGTGCCCCAACAGACAGGAACCTCTGCCACTTCCAGGCGCTGGGCTGCCAGACAACCCACTCCAACCAGGAGGTGCTGCAGAAGTGTCCGCTGGTCATCTTTGCCACCAAACCTCAAGTCCTGCCAGCTGTCCTGACAGAGGTGGCCCCTGTAGTCACTGCTGAAAACATCTTGGTATCTGTAGCAGCTGGAATCTCTCTGAGCACCCTGGAGGAACTATTGCCCCCCAAAACATGAGTGCTCTGGGGGTCACCCAACCTGCCCTGCTTAGTTCAGAAGGGAGCCATGGTGATGGCACAGGGCCTCCACGCTGGAAACAATGAGGCCCAACTCCTGCAGAACTTGCTAGAGGCCTGTGGGCAGTGTGAGGAGGTGCCTGAGGCCTACGTGTACATCCACACTGCCTGTGGTTAGCAAGGTGCGGTCTTTGTATGCATGTTCTCTGAGGCTTTGGCCGAAGGTGCTGTCAAGATGGGCATGCCCAGTAGCCTGGCCCACTGCATTGCTGCCCAGACCCTGCTGGGGACAGCCAAGATACTGCAGCAGTAAGGGCAGCACCCAGCTCAGCTGCGGACAGACGTACTCACACCAGCCGGCACCACTATCTACAGCCTCCATGCCCTGGAGCGGGTGGGCTGCAAGCAGCTGCTATCAGTGCTGTGGAAGCCACTACTTGCAGGGGCCAAGGAACTCAGCAGGAAGTAGGGCCCAGCCTCCAGAAGAGGCCACCTACTCCTTTCCCAGCCAAAGCCCGTAAATGCCAAGTACCATCCTGCATGGTCTCCAAGTCCCCCCACCCCTTCTCCTTCCCTAAGGACCAGTTCTGGGTCCATCCACATGAATCTCCTCCTCTTATGCAAAGAAATACAGTCCCTCCTGTGCAGGCCTCTCCTCCTCGCAGAGTTTGCTCAAGCCCTAAAGAGCCCATCATTGTGAGAGATGTTGGTTATTGGTACCTGCAGTTTGGGGCAGTTTGAGGCCATGAGCAGAGCTGCTGACCACAAAAGCAACTGCGCCTGGTCTGGAGCCCAAGTCTTTCCTTGGATTTCCCAGCAGCACTCTGGACTATAGCCTGGGTGGCCCTCATCCCAGCTCTGGAAACAGCTACAGGACACATGGAGTCTACACAAAAGATACCCTGCTCCTCCATAAAGCCAGTGGCTGTGGAGCTCCCTCACAGGGAGCTGGAGCACCCTGCCAGTCCTCTGAGCAGCAAGCAGGTGGTCTGGTCTTAATATGGCTGAGGAGGCTGCACCCAGGAAGCTATAGCTGTGTCAGCCAGGTCTGTTGCAGTACTAGGGCATTACCAGGTGGGCACTAGGCAGGTATAAGAGCTGGTTGAAGTTTGGGGAGCACGGGTTCAGTCAGATGGAAAACTACACACCTGCCTCCAGTTGGATATAGGCTCCCTTCCTTCTGCAGATCCTAAGCTCCTGGCACAAGGTCAGGTAAAGCTGGGCCATAACCCATGGGCCTCTTCAGAACTGAACTTTTTTCAGCATGTCCCTTGATAGCAGGTCAGGAACACAGGATTAGGAGAGTAGCAAAGCCATGGAATTGCCTGGGACTCAGGCCAGTTGGTAGGGAGGGTCCAGGCTGGCTGCCTACAGCACTGATCCTGCAACTGGCACTACCCCAATGCTGTTCTTAGCCTCCCTGGCCATAAAAATCCCAGGGTCCTGCCCTTACCCTCCCTGGTTCCAGAGGAGCAGCCTTCTGAGCCCATGCAGGACCACTCCCACCCCCTGCTGTCCCACTGTGGTTTAGGACAGCTCCTATAGAACCATCTGCTAGCTGGGTGATGTCAGGCAAGTTTATCTCATCTATACAAGAGTTAATGACACTATTGGGTCAGAACAGGATGTCTCATCCCTCATGTACAACTCCTCTACCACACTTGCCACTACCCTGCCCTACTCCACCCTGAGCAGCAATCGGTCCCCCTCCCTCCCCCCTCCATCCCCTGCCTTCAACTTCCCACTCTACCCCATTGTTATATGGCTGTTGTCAGTGACTGCTCGGTCAAACCCTGATGATGCCACCTATGAGAAGGACTGGCCCGAGTCCAATTTACATTCTGGTCTCCTCACCTGTGAAATAAAGATGTTTTTACAGCAAAAAAAAATCATATTTCTTAATATTTACAAAAATAGGGGTATGTAATAAGATTATTTAAATTTCCTTTGATTCCTAATAAGGTTGAATGCTTGTTTTACAATCCTAAATTAAAACTGGTATAAAAAAGCTTTGACATTTTACAAATAGATATAAAGGTTTGAAGACAATCTAAAAGCAGTGAGGAAAAAATAAATAAATAAAAATAAATAAATAAAAGCAGTGAGGTTTGAACAGTAGCTTAATTTTGACACCCCATTTAAATAATGGCAGGCCTGGTGGTGGTGCCTCCCCAGAGGTACAAGCTGTAATAATGTCTTCATTTTGGATCACTTTATCCAACAGAGACATATTGTGCCTCAAACTGTTCAGAGCAACTCAAAATGATTTTACTTGGTAACGTTATTTGATTCCAACCACTGGGCATGGTGGCGCACACCTGCACTCTCAGCACTCGGAAGGCTGAAGCAGTAGGATTGTGGTAAGTTTGAGACCAGCTTGGACTATAAAATGAGCTTCAAGGCCAATCTGAACTTGAAACATGACCCTGACCCCCCCGCCAAAAAAAAAAAGGGTTTTTTTTTTTTTTTTTTTTTTTTCTTCCTCAAATGCCTTCAGGTCACTTTTGGCTGACTGGAGTGTTGTGGGGATCGAACTACAGCAACCTGAGGCTGACAGCTTTGTGGAAGCAGCTACTTAAAAGAACTGAGCTAGGGCCAGGTCCCAAAAAAAGCTAATTTGGCATAGAAAATATGCTTGTGTTTTTGCAGAGAATGCTGAGTGACCTATTTGGGTACCAGAATGTGCTGTCAGGCTGTATTATGAAGACAGATCTGGAAAAGTTAACAGTAATGAGCCTAGATTTGGCCTGGAGCCTATTAAAGGAACTGACAAAATGGTTATCTAAGGTCTAAATAGGTGAGAGAATACATAGAGAAAATTGAGTTGAAAGTTACCAGTGTAACTGAAGACAATAAACTACAAAAATATAAATAATAGATAAAAGATAATATTACTTCCAAATTTTTCTGATAGATCTCTGCTAATTGAAAAACAACAAAATCTGATTAATCTATTACTGTAAATTTCTAAAAATCGTAATAGTTACTATAATTCAATTTGATCAAGAAAATATATTGAATGCACTCTGATTTTGTAAAGATGTTTGTGTGTTTTGTGTACTTGTTTATGTGTTTATATGTCACTCTGTGAACTGTTGTTCCTCCTTTTATTTGAGCTTTGGAATATAGACTTAAAAGCAAGCTTTCTCCTGATTTATCAGCTAGCTGGTTTAAATGATAACAAAATTGGCTTACTCACAGGTCATTAAAAAATTAAGCTAAGTAAACAAAAATTCCTTAGAGGAAAAATTATTGGACAGGACTTCAATTGGTAAATAAAGGGATGGCCAACCTTTATTCATTAATAAGGAGCCCACAGTAATCTCAATAGTCTCTTGGGAGACAATCCAATAAATTGGGTATAGGTCAAAAGATAAAGATTTTCAGAAAGACCTAAGATGTTTGAAATGCAGACAAATAGTGAGGTTAAGCTTAATAGCCTAAATCGTTTGATAATAACAATAAGCTTGTCTTCCGGATGATTAACAACCGAAGTTTGCAGACCAAAATTAGAGAAAAAGGAGGGCTACAAGAAAAGCCAACATTTTGGTCCTAGCCTTCTAAGGTCAATTAAGACTCAGGACATATGAGAACTTGTACTGTAACGTCATGTAAATCGGTAGTGTCCCAAATTTTCTGATCAAGAAGATTATGGAGCCAAAGAGGAAAGTGATTGATGACGTAGAGTGTGCCTAAGGAGAGTCACATGGGGAGAAGACACTCTCTCAGGCTTTCACAGAGAGCACATTGGCCAAGCATTGGCC
>NW_004524579.1:26478554-26484439 GCF_000260255.1 Octodon degus | reverse complement strand
GTAGGATCACAAGTCTGCATGTTGTACAGCAATTAACCACTAAGAAGAATATATGCAGTGTATTATTTGTTGAAACTGTACTTTCTATTTGATTTGAAACTGTCTCATTGCTATATGTTTATCAATAAAACTTTGAAAAAAAAGATTTTCAGAAAGAAATTTACAATAACATAAAAGATGCTCTTGAGTAAAGCAGTATCACTGGTATAGATTAGCCTGCGTGTAGCAGGACTCCTTTAGTTGGACCTGAGGACTTGTTTGATTTATTTTTTAATTTTTAATTTCAGCTTTGAATATGTTACCTAGAGACTCAGTAACTACCTAGTTTGTGGTTTGGGGGAGAAATGTAACTAGACAGTTTGTTGGCTTTTCAATTAAAGACAACACAATTTATGAGAAAAAAAAAAAAAGATGCTCTTGAGACAAACCAAAGAAACAGAGGCTGGGGAGAGAGCTCAGTGGCATAAGTGCATGCCTGGCCAGCACAGGTCTTGAGTTTGATTCACAGTACAAAGAAGAAACAAAGGTTTTCACATGTGTAAGTATGGTAATTCATTATTGCTAATCTCATTGTGATTCTAGATGTACAGGTCTTCCAAAATGTAAAACAGATTGCTCATTGTGATAAGTCTTTCTCTCAGATTCAGACCTCTGCATTTAACAAAAATAAATAAATAAAAAATAAAAAATAGAAACTCGTGACATATACTCCATTAAAAGATGAGTAGGCAGGCACTGCGGTGGGGCCGGGCCACGGTGGAGGGTCGGCAGGTATGTTGGGGCGCAAGAAGGAGCTGTCCATCCACTTTGTGCCCGGCTGCTGCCGGCTGGTGGAGGAGAAAGTGAACATCCCCAGCAGGCGGGTTCTGGTGACTAGTGCCACCAGGCTTCTAGGTAGAGCTGTGTACAAAGAATTCCAGCAGAACAACTGGCATGCGATTGGTTGTGGTTTTAGAAGAGCAAGGCCAAAGTCTGAACAGGTTAATCTGTTGGATTCTAAAGCAGTTCATCACATCATTCATGATTTTCAGCCCCATGTTATAGTACATTGTGCAGCAAAGAGAAGACTGGATGTTGTAGAGAATCAGCCAGATGCTGCTTCTTTAATGTGGATGCTTCTGGGAATTTAGCAAAGGAAGCAGCTGCAGTTGGAGCATTTCTTATCTACATTAGCTCAGATTATGTTTGAAGGAGCAAATCCACCTTATTGAGAAGAAGACATATCAGCCCCCCTAAATTTATATGGCAAAACAAAATTGGAAGGAGAACAGGCCATCTTGGAGAATAATTTAGGAGCTCCTGTTTTGAGAATTCCTGTTCTGTATGGGGAGGTTGAAAAGCTCGAAGAAAGCGCCGTCACTGTTATGTTTGATAAAGTGCAGTTCGGCAACAAGTCTGCAAACATGGACCACTGGCAGCAGAGGTTCCCCACTCATGTCAAGGATGTAGCCACTGTGTGTCGGCAGCTGGCGGAGAAGAGAATACTGGATCCGTCAATTAAGGGAACATTCCACTGGTCTGGCAACGAGCAGATGACAAAGTATGAAATGGCATGTGCAATCGCCGATGCTTTCAACTTGCCCAGCAGCCACTTACCACCTATTACTGACAGCCCCATCCTAGGAGCACAGTGTCCAAGAAATGCTCAGCTCGACTGCTCCAAACTGGAGACCTTGGGCATCGGCCAGCGAACACCATTTCGAATTGGAATTAAGGAGTCACTCTGGCCTTTCCTTATTGATAAGAGGTGGAGACAGACAGTTTTTCATTAGTTTATGTGTGTTTGTGTTTTTCTGTTTTAATGAGATATATGGTATGTGGTACTTTTTTAAGAAGGAAATAGTTTTGTATGAGTATTCTTTCAGTTTGTGACTATGGTTTTTCAGGTAAATGATGCGCTTGCACCAGTGCAGGTATATGAAGAAACTTACAGGACACTGATGCTCTGTATGCATTAATGATTTTTCTCTATCATTTTGTTCTGGTTTAATTTGTAGTTTGAATAAAATCAAGATTCTTAAATATCTGAGAGCCAGGATGTAACAGATCTGCTGTAAACTTGTTTTCAATTAAATGCATCATTCACTCCTATAATTTTCATATTTTAGGGTTTGTTTTTGCAGCTATTGACTTTTTTTTTTGCTATTGACTATTGTATGTTGTTTTCAAGTGTGTGAAATTGTATCAAATCATTGGTGTTCATTGTTTGCTTGAGCTCAGATCAAATGTTTAAAGAAAGAAACTTTATTTTTATAACTTAAGTACAATTTTTATGCTTGAGGTCCTTCAATATGTTATGTATAGCAAAACTTCTGCAGCCTGATGCCCCCTGCTCTTGTAGCAGTGTATGGTATGCACTTGAGAGTGTGTATGTGTATTTTTAATATAAATATATAACTGTTCTTTTCACTCCATGTTGCTAAGTGATATTTCATACATGGTTATACTGATAAGTCTTGTAAGTCTTGATTGCCCATGAATAATAAATACATAGTGTTGGTATGTAAAAAACAAAAAAAGATGAGTAGGCAGATGTTCCTTATATATTAGATAGTGATGATTGGTAAAAAGGGTTATGTCAAAATGAAAATTTAAGTATGTCACAAAATGTCATCAGGATTGTCATGCTCCAAAGTTATGTATGATTTTTATTTCTAAATGTTTCTGTGAAAAATATGTAACTGTTGTCTATTAACAATCTATAGGGATTTGTATACTAGAATATGCAGGTATGTTAGAAAATAACAGTTCCATTTTGTGTTCTAAGGTGTTTGATATTCAGATAAAATAGTGATGTCAAGCTTACTATGTGCATTAAGGGTTTTTTTGTTTTTTGGTTTTGGGGGTTTTTTTTGTACCAGGGATCAAACTCAGGACCTTGTGCTTACCAGGCAAGCAGTTATTCCACTGAGCTATCTCACCAGCCCCAACAGGGTAATGTTATTAAGCTTCTCTTCTGGATGTTTAACAACTGAGGTTTGGAGACAAAAAAAAAAAAAATTAAAGAGAGAAATGGGCTAAGATAACCAATATTTTGGCTCAAGCCCTCCAAAGTCAATGAGAACTCAGGACATAAGAGAACATCTGCTGCAACATCCTGTAGTTCAGTTGAGTCCCTGATTTTCTGATCAAGGAGATTATGGGACCCCCCACAGGAAAGTGATTCTACAATGCATAGTGTGCCTAAGGAGAGTCACCTGGAGAGGAAAAATATCTCTCAGGCTTTCATAGGAAGCAATATGACCAGGCAATGGCCATGACTCATCCAGATGGCTGACACTGATAGAAGATCTAAAGAGGTTTTGTACATGGTTCCAAGGTAAATTCTGAGGAGACCTTGTTAGATAACAAAAGTTAAAATGTATTAATACGGGTCTCAACTTGATCTTAACTGTCCAGCAGAAAAGTATAACCATGAGATATAAAAAATTAATGCCATAGTAATATGCTAAGCTATAAAAGGTTCAAATCACTAACAACTTCTGATAATTGCTAGCTGTACTAATAACTCACTTTATGGACTATTGAACTATATAGGGTTAAAGTGCTGAATACAAATACCAAAAATCTTTGGACTGGCATCAAGAATAAGATTACTTTCTACAGAGTTCTCCAATCACAGCTTCTACAACTGGTACAGAACACAAAACAGCAAAGGGAGAGATGTTGGGAGCCATGAAGCTAAGTGGGCAGGATGAGGAGGCCTCATTGCCTAAGACAGTCAAACTAACCTCAGTCTTGAGAAAAACATGCTGCCTGAACATTGTTGGCTATTAGTCGCTAGGCAACCTTGCAGTTTTGCAAAGGTATAAATAAAAGCCCTTACTATTTTTCTAGGGGTGGTTTACCAATCAGACAACAGGTCATCATCTGACCCAGCTCTTGTCTTCTTGTCTATCTTTTCCTCATTCCTCCCACCATTTCTCCCCAGGGTACCTGAGAAACCAAAGGAGTCCTATACCTCTCTTTTTGTTGTTGCTGTTATATACCTCTCAGATCAGAAAAATGGTCTCTTTTTGAGACTCCAGTGGCTCTAACAATAGACATATAAGATGCCAGATGTGGTGACACATGCTTGTAATGTCAGCATTTGGGAGGATGAGGCAAGAGGATCACTGTAAGTTTGAGACCAGCCTAGACTACAAAGTAAGCTCAAGGCCAGCCTCAACTGCATAACAAGACCCTGTCTCAAAATAGACAATAAACAAATAAATAAAATTTTTTTAAGAAGTCACATGATTTTTGGATAGCAGCCCAATATGTTGTGCCATTATTGTTTAATTCTACCATCTACTAGAAAGTCCATTATCAGGGACACTTATCATGAGGCCCTAATTTCCTGCAAGGTGTTACAATGCATGGTAAAAAGAAAGAGTAAGAGACAAAATGGTGATGCAGTGAGGAACTGGGATGACCAGTTGTTCACAGGGAGCAGAAGGCCATGAGGCAGCCAAAATCTTGGTGTTAGTTGATTACATTTGTGTCAAGGTCAGTAGGTGCAGGGTAGTGTTTCCAGGAACAGTAATGGTGATTATGGTGGACTAGTAAGAACAAAGCATTCTTGCAAGGATGAGACAATAAGGAGACTGTAGTTTCCTTAAGGAAAACTACTGCTTTAAAGAGTTTTATTGTCCTCAGCAGGTCTTAGTTTGCCCTGTGAGTGCCACACTATCACAAGCCCTATGGCTTCAGCTGTCACCAGAAGAAAACAAGGGATTTCCAATCTAATTCAAAGGGTAGGAAAAGAACAGCCTCAAATATTGCCTAGACTCAATTTTTAATCTGTGGTCCCTGACACCCCATCAATTGGCCCCCTATTCTCATTGTGACCGTGGCTTCTGGGTGTCTAAGAAGTGGCCTGGTCTGGCCTAATCTTGGTAACCATTAGTTCCTGTCAATCTAATGAAGCCAGCACCTGACTTTTGCGGCAGCCCACTAGTTTTAGGATTTTTATCGTCTCTTATCATTTGGGGGAATTTATTTCTCCAGTTTATTTTTACATCACATTGACCTAAATCTAGTTTCCATCTACTGGAAGATGCCAGCTCAGTTTGACACTTTTTGACTCTTGTTTTGTCAGTGTCTTGGTTATTTTTTATTCATTGCTGGGACAAAATAACAACACCCAAAATGAAAGAAAGGTTTATTTAGCTCACAGTTAGTGGAGGTTTCAGTCCATACTCTGCTGGCTCCCAGGCAGAAAGCAGCAGTTCATGGAGGCAGAAAATAACCAAGAGTAGAGGACAAGTAGCAGCTGTGGCATCTACCAGGACTCCCTCTCTTCCATCTACACTGACTGCAAAGAAAGTGCCTCCGAAGTGGCAGGCTGTGAAGTGGTGTTGCAAAGATCAGAACTCCTCCCAGGAAATGGGGCACAGAAGCATGCCTTGGCCCCTTTATATACCCTTTTGTGCTGAGTCACCTGGGGGGGTCCTCCCCACCCTAGGGTGGGGTCCTGCATGCCCCAGGGTGTGGAATCAACAAGTGGGTCCAGCGAACCTTTGGACATCTCAAGTTGACACAGTGTGTCAACCACCACAGTCAGTATCCTAATCTTTGCCCCTTAATGGTTTATTTTTGTTTTGTTTTTTGTTTTTTTCTGTGAGCACTGTGGTCAACAGATCTGTTTTCGTTATTTTGGTCTTAAGCCTCTTAGCAGCTTTTCGTTTGGTCCCCTGATCACCATTTACATACACTTATGTAGCCACTTCTCAAAGTTGCATCACATTCATGTCAGTGAAACCCTCTAGTTGTTGTCAATAAACAAGCAGGGCTGAAGTCATGTGGGTCTAGTCTGAACTATATTTAGCTGTGAGTCAATATAGGAAAACTTATCCTGATGTCCTCGTAGTCCTCTGGTTTTGGTCACCATCATATATATATAT
>NW_004524579.1:26475935-26478200 GCF_000260255.1 Octodon degus | reverse complement strand
CCACACACACACACCCACACACACACACAAATAAATAAAATTAAATTAAAAAAAAAAGGAGTGTCAATCTATTTTATAAAAAGTTCTTAACCACAGGGTGGGGGTGGGGGGCAGCTTTATTTCATAATTTTCTATATAGTCTATTTTAAAGCTAGCCAACTTTTTTAATTTGTTAAATTAGTTTTTATTAGTACATTTTTTACATATGTAGCAATCACATTCATCATAGAGAATTCATACCTGTACATGGTATAACCATTTTTCCCCATTCCCTTCCCTTCCCTTCAACTTCTTCCCTCTCCATTTATAAAGCTTTGTTTCCATGTTTTCCTTCTTTTCTCTATATTTTTTACATCTCCCTCTTTTCCTTTCTCCCCTCTCTTCCCTTTTGTTCCCCTCCTCAATTGAACATTGTCCTCCTATTCCACAATACCTATTATACATTTTTGTCCTTATTTACACTTTTGGTTTCTCACACCAGAGAAACAATGCAGTATTTACATATATGTCTCTGATTTATTTCTCTTCAGAGTATGGAGTGAGAAAGCATCCATCTTCCTAGAAATGTCTTGAGTGTATCCTTCTTTATGGAATAGTAGTACTCCACTGTATTTGTTTTTTGTTTTTTTGTTTGTTTGTTTGTTTGTTTGTTTGTTTTTGGCGGAACAGGGGCTTGAACTCAGGCCCTTGCGCTTGCCAGGGAAGCACTTATTCCACTGAGCCATCTCCCTGGCCACTCCACTGTATTTTTTTTAACCCAAATTTTCTTTATCCATTCAGCAGTTGATGGGCACTTGGGCTGTTTCCAAGATTTTGCTGTTACAAACTGTGCCACTGTAAACTTAGGTGTGCATATATCACTGTGGTATGATGATTTTCATTATTTTGGGAAGATACCCTGCAGGGGAATGGCTGAGTCAATCTCTACTCCTAGTTTTTTGAGGAATCTCCACACTGATTCCCAGCATGGCTGCACCAGTGTACACTCTCACCAACAGTGGAAAAGGTTCTGTTTCCCCACAGCCCCTCCAGTATTTATTATTAGTTGAGTTCTTGGTGGTAGCCATTCTTTCTGGAGTGAGAAGGAATCTCATTGTTGTTTTAATTTGTATCTCTCGTATGATCAGTGATTTTTTTTCATATATTTGCTTCATCTGACAAGTGTATATTCATCTGAAATACCCATATTTGGATTGGGTCTTTAAATTTCATGATCTGAGATATATTTTTTTTTCTTTTTTTTCTTTTCAGAACTGGGGATTAAACTCAGGCCCTTGAGCTTGCCAGGCAAGCACTTATTCTACTGAGCCATCTCCCCAGCTATATGTTCTTGATAGTAAACCTCTACCTGAGAAATAGCTGACAAACATGTTTCCCTACATTGTGAGTTGCCTCTTCACTCTGAGCCTACATACATTCCAATGGGGTGAGTTTTGATGTTTTTCCTCCCATATATACTCTGCTGTGATGCAAATCATTTTCTTAGCATTATTATCCTATGTTGATCTGATCATCTTCCTCATGGGAGTTTTTAGAAGGAACAACTTGAGCTCCACCTAATTAATAAGTAACCATACATATTTTTTGGCTTGTCATATTCTCTCTCTCTCTCCCTCTCCCCTTCTCCTCCATCCCTCTTCATCTCCCTTTCTCCTTCCCTTTCTCCCTCTCTCTTTTATTTCTTCTGAGATGGGATCTGGCTATGTAGTTCAGGCTCTCTTGAACATACTTTGTCGCCCAGGCTGGTCTCAAACGCATGGTGATCCTCCTGCCTCAGCCCCCCAAGGACTGGGGTCACAGGGGTATGCTACCATGCCCAGCTTTATTGCTCTTTTTATCTCTTTAATAGGACAAGACTTTCATCTCACAAAATCCTCTCACATCAAAAGTATATCTAATATATTTATAGACTTCTTAATTCTTTTATTTATTATAAACCTATGAAGTTGACTGCAACCCTTTGGTCTTTTTGTTTTCCTCAGATAGCAAATTTGACTGACTGCCAACAGACCTCTGAGTAACCTTGAATTAGTGTGTTTGTCTTAAACCAATAGAGAAGAGAACGAAGAGCACCCTGCAGTTGCTATTTAAGAATTTGTCTTTCGGGTCCTCCTTTCCAAGATGACAAAAAAAAGAAGGAACAACGGTGGGGCCAAAAAGGGCCGCGGTCATGTGCAGCCTATTCGCTGCACGAACTGCACCTGGTGCATACCCAAGGATAAGGTTATTAAGAAGTTTGTCATTTGGAACATAGTGGAGGCCGCC
>NW_004524579.1:26469650-26475115 GCF_000260255.1 Octodon degus | reverse complement strand
TAGTGATCCTCCTGTTTTCAGCCTCCCAAGCACTGGGATTACAGGCTCACGCCACCACACCCAGTCTCATTCACCATCTCAGCATGCCCTGGGGCAGGGCTGGCACAGCACGCCCAGGATCGGGATCAAACCCCAGCTGCTGCACTCTGCCTAAACTAGTGCTTTAGTCCACTGAGCTATCTGATCAGTCCTGTGCTGGATTTAAAATGAAAAGATGACGCCTCCCATCTTGGCAGGCATAATTGGACCTAAGTCTCTTGGCCTTGTGCCTCCACCATAGCCAGCTGCTCAGGCAGTTTTAGCATTGGTCCCCATCTGCGCTGGTTGTTGTCATCACCCCATTTTACAGGTGTTTGTTTTTGTTTTTGTTTTTTTTTCTCCTCTCTGTTAGCCTACTTGCAGCACCCTGCCTGTATTTCCTGGTGAACTAAAGTAGTGTTTTCACGTCTTTGCCAATTACAATGTAAATCATTTTTCAGTTACTTTTGTTTTCAAACCAATTAGACCATTTTGCTCTTCCAGTTCCCAGGTGATCCCAGGCAATCTTGAACTCTTATATTTTATTCTACATACACACACACACACACACTCACTCACTCACTTTTTTTTTCTTTTTCTTTTTCTTTTTTTTTTTTTTTTTTTTTTGAACAGAATGTATTTATTGGGGAAAAGAAAGCTTCTGTCAGAGAGGGCCACAAGGAGACCCAAGTAGGTTGCCCTCATATGCCTTTTCTTTCCCTATTTTTAGTCCCAGAGTCAGATTCTCTAGCCCCTCCCATTGCAGGCATCTCCCACAACTCCAAACACTCTCTTTGTTTTTTTTTTTTTTTTTTTTTTTTTTGCCACGTGCCATTCCTGCATTCCACTTGATGCTCCTTCTGGACCTATCCAAGGGCTGTTTGAGAGTCTCCTTCCAGCTGAGCTGCTTATCCCCTGAGGTGTTAGGGAGTAGTTTTCACCACAGGCCTCTCCCACATTCCACTTGGCACTGTCTAGCTCCCCTTCTGTCCTAATGGGATAAGTTTATACTCCTTGGACCCCTGAAGCCTTAACGATGGTCCTGTAGCATGCTGTTGTCCCAGAATTATCCTGTATTCCCTCAGGTTCCATTTGCACTGACAACAGAAGCTTCCGGGCGTGGAAGTGTTGATATCCTCTCCAGGATGAAGTTTTACTCTGTGACAACAGAGGTTTCAGGACTCCTCCAGCAGCTTGCATCCTATCCAGCCTGCATGTGAAGGAGACAGCAAATCTGGCATCTCTGATCCTTTTCTTTGTTTCCAGAAATATTGCAGAATCCAAGTGTTGTACCCTGTCAAAACTGACTCCATTTTGTTGCCCTTCTAACCTCGTCAAGTTCCTGTTCAGTATGCACCGACCCCTCCCAATTCCCCACCCCTTGACCGCCAACTCAAATTCCTCCCAATTCCTCCCAATTTCTTACCCCTATGACTCAAGCCTTATGATATCTGTTCCCCAAACTTTATCTCAATGAACTCTGTATGACTGCCAACCCAGCACCTTCACCCAACAGGACCACCCCATGAACTAATGACCCTGCCACTTCTTCCTCTCCACCCCTCCCTTATTTCTGTGGTTTTCAAGCTTAAATCCTGCACCTTGTCAATGCTCGGCGTGCCTCTTTGCACCGTGCATAGAGACCGCCGCTGGGTACCAGCTAAAATAAAGCGCTTCTTTTAATTTTTGGACTTGCCTCGTTGTCATCTGATTTTTGAGTTACAACACCAAGATGAGACCCATAGAGGAAAAAGATTTATTTCCAGGACTTTAGATGTACATGACCCAACCAAATTCATGTTCAAAGTGTTAGGTGTTAGAACAAAGGAAAGGTTCTTGTTGGGATTTTTGTTTGTTTGTTTTTAAGACAGGGTTTCATCAAGCATTACAAGCTGGCCTTGAACTCACTTATTTAGCCCGGGCTGGCCTAGAACATATGGCAATCCTTCTGCCTCAGCCAAGTGCTGGAATTACAGGTGTGCACCATCACACCTGGCAAGGTTCTAGTTTTTTTTCAATTTTTAAAATATATTTATTTATTTATTTATTTAATTATTTGGTACAGAGTCTCACTACACAGTTCAGACTTGAGTGATCCTCCTGTCTCAGCCTCCCCAGCACAGGGGTTACAGGTGTGCACCACCATGCCCAATTGCAGTGGCTGGCACAGCATGCCTAGGGTCCTCGGGCCAGCACAGTATATGGTACCAGGAATTGAACCTGAGTCCTTGTACTTGTCAGGCAGGTGCTTAGGCTGCCCAACTATCATCCCAACCCAAGGTTCTTGTTTTATATATTTGGCTGAGTGGTTTGGTCTTTAGAAACTTGGGGGTGAGGGTGGAATAAGGGTATAGAAGCAAAACAAAGCAATTAATAACTTAGCCTTGAAAGAAAACATGGCTTTATGAATCCTGCTAGAATAAGATGACATAAACTCTATTTACAGGACATCATAGCCAATCTCATCTCTACCAAAACAAGAAGTTATAGTAGGCTGGGGAGGTAGCTCAGCCACTTAAGCACCTGCTTGGCAAGCACAAGGTCGAGTTTGATCCCCAGTACCACAAAAACAAACAAACAAACAAAAAAAAGGTATAGCTACAGAGAGTAAGGAGGGTTCAGGGATTGTTCTTTAGCTCCTGCTGCAAATGCACTGTCAAGAAAAAAAAGAAAAATTTACAAACATGTTCTGAAAAAAAAAAAGACAAGGACAAAAGTAAAGGTCTTGACAAAGATACTGTCCAGAGAATCAAGCTGAGACTAAGTAGACTCTATTGAATAGACCAGTAATGGAAAAGTTTTTAGAGTTTTCAATAATAACAGAAACTTCTAAGCATGAGACTTGGAGGGAGAATTTAGATCTAAACAATATCACTATCACACCCACTAGCTGCTTGTAGAATACATAAAAGGCGAGGAGGACACTGAACTGCAGCAGAGATGTGTTCTCAAGAGAGTGATGCCAAGATGGACCAAGGCTATAGCCAAGGTGGCCAGAATGGATACCTAAATGACATCAGGGAAACCATAAGGGCTGAGCTGCACCTCAAGCAGCCCCCAGGCAGTTAGGACAGAGCTCTCACAGCCCTGAAATCATGGGCCTTTGAGCCACACCAGCCCTGATGCCCCTGACAGCAAAGCCAGCAGTTTCAGTGGAACCTCTATCCTGACCCAAGAAGACAAGTATTGGCAGCAGTAAAGGCGGCAATGCAGGAAAAATTCCCAGGCCAGAAATGGCACAGAGTCCAAGAAGGTTACAACTAGGTCCCCACCTGCCCTGGCTTTCTGGGGCCTTATCCTTTGTATTACCCCTTAGTGAGAGGAGCAGCAGCAGCTTCCTGATCCTCCACCCATGCCTCAGCCACAGTCATTCCTAAATCACCTCATGCTTTCACAGGCCGGTAGCCTCAGCCTCCAAAGTTCTGCTGAGAGTTAACACACCTATAATATTCAAATGACGGAACTAAGCAAAAAAGGGGATACAGATGAATGCCCATTTTGCATCTGTGTATTCAAAGTGGTTAGGATAGATATATAGTTATATTCTCTTAATGAATAGCGGGATTTGTTCTAATGGTGTTTGTAAATAGCATATCAAGTCCGCATCTTGTACAGCAAATAACCATTAGGAAGAGAGTATGCAATGTGTTAATTATTGAAACTGTCCTACCAATTTGGTTTGAAACTGTCTCACTGCTATTTGTTTCTCAATATAATCATGGAAAAAAAAAAAACAAAACAAAAAAACAGGGGCCAGAGAGAAGGCTCAGTGGAATAGGTGCTTCCCGGGCAAGCACAAGGGACTGAGTTCAATCCCCAGTTCCAAAAAAAACCCCAAAGTTCTGCTGAACCAAATGACCCACCCTTTGTGCTGCTCTCATCCCCACTGATTCTTGGGGCAGCGCCTCTCTTGCACCTCTAGCCATGTGCAGCACCACCTGCTAAGGCAGGGTAGAAGGCACTGAAGGATCCAGACAGACCATGGACAGGATTCCTTCCTCAATCTTCTGCCAGGGGTCCCCTCTTTTCCTCTGATTGATGCCCTCTGCTTCTTATTTTCTTCTATTCTGTTTCATGTCTTTTCCTACCATGAAATGAATTGCTTTTTTCCTTTAATTCTCACTTATGGTACATTGCTTCCACATGAAAGGAAACAATTCCTAAATCAATGTTCTAAGTGGCCATAAATGTCAATCTTTAGCTCAATCCATAGGACTGACTGAAAATGTAAAACTGAGTTCTGTGTTTTGTAGCTTATAATTTTTTTTAACCCAGTCATGCTATGTAGTTCAGGTTGGCCTTGAACTCACTATGTAGTCTAGGCTGGCCTCAAACTCAGAGCAATCTTCCTGCTTCAGCCTTTTAAGTACTAGGATTACAGGCATGTGCAACCATGCCCAGCTGCTTATTGAATTTCAGTATTACTTTGGTAACCCATCGTTTGTTCAGGTTCTTAGATGTTAAGTGTCATGAGAGAAACTGGTCAGTTTGGTTCATGTTGCCCCCTTTGAAGTAGTAAAATATGTTTAAAACTAGCAAATCTTCCCAGACTACCACATAAACATCTTTTTTTCTTCCTTTCTTTCTTTCTTTTTTTTTTTTCGGAACCGGGGATTGAACTCAGGCCCTTGTGCTTGCCAGGGAAGGGCTTATTCCACTGAGCCATCTCCCCGCCCTACATAAACATCTTAATAAGCATATTTGACATGATTTGGTTTGTGATGACTTCAAACTTTCACTATATTTTATTTTATATGTATTTGGTACAGAGTTTCACTATGGCAGCTTGGACTCGTAGTGATCCTCCTCTTTTCAGCCTGCCCAGCGCTGGGATTACAAGTGTGCACCACCACGTCGGGACTGGGTGGCTGGCTCAGTGTGCTCGGGGGCGGGGCTGGCACAGCATGTGGTACCAGGAATGGATCTCTGGTCCCTGCACTTGCCTAAGCAAGTGCTTAGTCTGCTGAGCTATCTCATGGGCCTCTACCTTTCACTGTAAGTGGCTACTTTCATATTTCCTAATGAAGGGAGTTTTCAGATCACCCTAAATTAATCTTTAGCTGAACATGGACACAAAAATTAGAGTAAGAGCCATGGATGTAGCTCAGGGGCATAGCATCTGCTCCACAAGCACAAGGTCCTGAATTTCATTCCTGCTACCAAATTAAAAAGAAAAGAAAAGAAAAAACGAAAAATTAAGAAACTTAGGGGCTGGAAGATGGCTCAGGGGAATAAGCGATTGCCTGGCAAGTACCGGGGCCTGAGTTCAATCCCTGGAGCAAAAAAAAAAAAAGATGTAGCACCCAGGCTCCAAAGGCAGCCAACTGCAGTGAATTACCTACCAGGTGAGGCTGGCCAGCTGGGGGGGGAGGGGAAGAGCCAGGTCCAGGTACCCAAGGAACTGAGCCCCCAGCTTCTGGCCCCCAAGACCTCTCCAGGGCCTGCAG
>NW_004524579.1:26454943-26469550 GCF_000260255.1 Octodon degus | reverse complement strand
AAAGAAAGAAAAAGAAAAAAGAAAAAAGAAACTTAACCACAAAAGAAAGAAAAAGGAGACAGAGACTAAATCACAATTTCAATCACAATTTCTCATCTGAATGAGGAGTCCCTAGCTAAGAGTCTCTGGCCAAGACTTTTTCAAAGGCCCAAATTAGTTGTCCAGAACCAAAAATGCTTTTAAGGTGATATTTTGGGGATAAAGTGATTTTTTTGAACTAAATTGGGAAGGATACACACACACACACACACACACACACACAAATAAATGTTGCTCAGTATTTGCCTGTGGTTAACATCACATCAGTGACAATTTCCCAAGGTAGATTTTGAAGTTCTTGACATGAAAAAAACCTGGTGCTTATTCATTTTATTGCTACAATGAAACTTCAGCATAACATATATATGGAAAACTATATATTATATAAAATATAACTTTGTGCATGATATAGGCATTTGAGCCCAAGGCCTTCATACTAAGCTATGTCCTAAGACCTTTTTATTTTTATTTTGAGACAGGGTATTGTTGCAGGCAGCCAAATTGGATAGAAATATTATAGGCAGTTAGACAGGGTCAGGCTCTCAAGGAGACAAGATGGAAGACAAGGTATCTTTATAACTGGGAAGAGACAGACACTCTCATATGGGCTACACCTAAACACCAGATATTTTGGCTCTGGTACTATAACCAGCCTTCAGATTGCTGTTACAGATGAGTGGGTCAAAAATAGGCCAGGTTCAGCTCGGCCAGATAGCTCAGGGACCTAAAGTGCCTGCTAGGCAGAGCATAGGAGCTGGGGTTTGATATCCCTGGCACCACAAGCCCTGCTGGCCCTGCCTCTGGGGTATGCTGAGACGGCAACTGAGACTGGGTGTGCTGGCCCGTGATGCCAGCACTTTGGAGGCTGAAAACAGGAGGATCACTGATATAGGGATGTGGAATTCCCAACCTGTCCTGAATGAGTTCGTGTTCTCTAAAACCGAAGAATGAATTTTAGGAACGAACAGAGGTTGGGGGTAAAACTTTATTGGATAGGAAAGCTTCTATTGGAGAGGGACAGAGGGGGGCCTGAGCGGGTTGTCCAGGAAGCTGTCTCTTTCAGGTTATTTTTATAGGACAAAACCATGCAGGGCTAAGGTAGAGACAAAGGGGTCTTGCTTAGGCGGATACAGGGTGGGACAAAACTATGGTCAACCAATGGGATTACAAGCACCATTGCTCAGGTAAAATTTATTAGGCCTAGGACCAAGTGGGGTAGTGAGTCACGTAGCAAGCGGGCATGAATGTAAATCGGGACCTTATCTGGTGGCCTTCAGTCAATGATTCTTCCTGACTAATGAGCAATCCTGGATGCCAACTTTAGGGAGGTCAGCATTCGTTTGATCTTTAGGTCTGGCTCACACAAGGATCACCTCCCCAGTAAGGTGTCTGGCCTTTGTCATCTCCTTCGAGGGCCTGACCCTATCTAACTACCTACAGTATTTCTATCTAACTCAGGCTGCCTGCAACATCACGAATCCTATCTATATAGTAAGACCCTGTAGACCCTGTACTAAATATATGAAAAAAAAAAAAAAAAAACCCATGTTCTTATGCCTGAGAAGGAATGAATTACCAATCATACACCTCATAGTAGGTTGCTAAGTAGCTGTCTAGGAATGAATAGGAACAGGCAGAAGGTCGAAGCAAGATAAAAGGAGGCTCGCTAACTCCAACTTCCAGCATTTAAAGGGTCACACATTATGACTCTTAAGTGCCTCCCTTGTCTCACTAGTGTCTGTCATCTGCTGACTTGGGTATCAGACCTCCTAGTTTAAACCTGGGTCATCATTAGACTGGTGCTATGTTTATGATTGGAGAGAAGGGAGGTGGCTCACACAACATCCTTGTTTTAGGACTGTGGAAGTGTTGCAGGCAGCCTGAGTTAGATAGAAATATTGTAGGTAGTTAGACAGGGACAGGCCCTCGAAGGGGATGACAAAGACCAGACAGCTTACTGGGGAGATGCTCCTGGTGTGAGCCAGACCTAAAGATCAAACGAATGCTGACCTCCCTAAAGTTGGCATCCAGGATTGCTCATTAGTCGGGAAGAATCATTGACTGAAGGCCACAAGATAAGGTCACCCGCTTGCTATGTGACTCGCTACCCCATTTGGTCCTAGGCCTAATAAATTTTACCTGGGCAATGGTGCTTGTAATCCCATTGGTTGACCATAGTTTTGTCTCAGCCTGTATCTGCCTAAGTGGGACCCCTTTGTCTCTACCTTAGCCCTGCATGGTTTTGTCCTATAAAAATAACCTGAAGGAGACAGCTTCCTGGGCAACCTGCTCAGGACCCCCTTCTGTCCCTCTCCGACAGAAGCTTTCCTTTCCGATAAAGTTTTACCTTCAGCCTCCGTTTGTTCCTAAAATTCATTCTTTGGTTTTAGAGAACAGAAACTCATTCAGGCCAGGTTGGGAATTTCACGTCCCTATATCAGAAGCATGAATAGTCCTTAGGGTGGTGTGGTGAAGAGTAGGGAGTGGTGCATTCAGCTCCCTTGTTTCTAAGTGTACTTTTAGGATACAGCACTTGTAAGCTAGCTTGTTTCAGTCACACCTCTCCAAAGACAAACGCTGATGATGACTTATAGAATAATTTTCTTTTTCATAAAATGAAATCTTATAATCTCATACATAATCTTTATATGTGATTTTTTTACACAGTACTATGTTCAGAATTTGAGTGATTTTTCCATTGTACTGTTTATTATTATAATAAATAGTAAAATTATGCTGAAAAAATACAATAAAATATCTGCAATTTTGCAACAGAATTTAGATGTGATTAAATCCTATGAAGATAGTTTTTTTTTAAAAAATCTAGTATTTGCCCCTGCGCCATGGCGCACACAGAGGTGGACCTGTTGCGCCAGTACCCGCTGCTTCTGCCCCAGAATCTGACAAAAACAGTGTATGAAGGATTCATCTCGGCTCAGGGAAGAGACTTCCACCTTAAAATTTTGTTGCCTGAAGATTTACAACTGAAGAATGCAAGATTATTGTGTAGTTGGCAGCTGAAAAAATACTTAATGGATACCATGAAATACTCCAACAGACTTGTATATGTGGACACTTGCTTCAGTACCATCAAGTTAAAAGCAGAAGGTGCTTCCGGTAGAGAGCATCTAATCACTGTCAAGTTGAATGCAAAGTACCCTGAAGAATCACCTGATTGTTTTGTGGATTTTCCTGTTCCATTTTCTGTTTCCTGGACACCACAGAGCTCCTTAATAAGCATCCATGGTCAGTTTTTGGCAGCATTGGAATAACTGAAGGCATTTTGGGATACCATGGATGAAATTGATGAGAAGACATGGGTACTTGAGCCACAGAAACCTACCCGGAGTGCAACAGCTCACAGAATTGCACTAGGGAATAATGCTTCCATAAACACAGAGGTAGATCCCAGGCATCCTACCATGCTTCCTGAGTGCTGCTTTCTTGGAGCTGACCATGTTGTAAAACCTATGGGATTTAAGCTGAGCAGAAACATGCATTTGTGGGATCCAGAATATAGTCTATTACAAAATTTGAAAGATGTTCTAGAAATTGATTTTCCAGCTCATACTATTCTGGAAAAATCTGATTTTACTGTGGATTGTGGACTTTGTTACACCTATCAACTTGATGGTGCAATTCCTGATCAAGTGTGCAATAATCCCCACTGTGGGCAGCCTTTTCATCACATATGCTTATATGAGTGGTTGAGAGGACTGCTCACTAGTAGACAGAGTTTTAACATCATATTTGGTGAATGTCCATACTGTAGTAAACCAGTTACCTTGAAGATGTCTGGAAGGAAACCCTGAAATGAGTACATAACATTTCTGTGAAGAACTGGAAACTTGAAAAATTATCAGAATTTTATTTGATATTTTCAAAGAAAATATAGAGCAAGACATACCAGTATCAAAAGCAAAAATATGATGAAGCCATAAAAATGTACCTCTTCACTCAGAGTAAACTGGGAAATTGTAGACCAAAATCCTGCAGAAATTTGTAAGTCTGTGACTTCTATACCAGTTGTTGAAGAGCATGTAGACCAGGCTGGAGACTGTGACTTGGTGATCTTGTATGGACTGGTACAATCTCGACAGGATTCATAAAATGAATCTGGGAAGTACACATAGCTAGATTTTTGTGGGAAATTCTTTACTTTATTCACACGTTCTGAAGATTCGTGATATTTTTGTCGTCTTCTTGTGCTTTCCTATGAAAAAAGATACATAGTTTGTTAGACTTGATTACCAAAGGATTTTGTGTTCTATATAAAAATGCTAAATAAAATTTAACAAACAAACAAAAAAAATCTAGTATTTGCCATGCTGTTTATTTAGGAAATCACTTTCTAAAACAGTTAATGATTTTTGTTTTTTACTTACTAGTATTTAGATAGCACTTCGCATGTGTCAGGACAACTCTAAGTGTTCTGCAATCTGTTTAATCTTCTTAGCAATTCTCTTATTATCTCCATGTAATACAAGGAAATATAAGGAAACTGAGGCACGGACAATTCACATAAGCTGTCTCCAGGCAGCTAATAAATGACAGTCCTGGAGGGGGGAGAGGAGATGGGATTTGAAAGTAGTGTCATCTCAAGGGTACTTGAGGGGACAATTTAGCACAGCAAAAAATACATAGGTAGATACTTTATTTTTGTGTTTTGTTTTTTGTATTTTACGGAAGGGTCTACAGGGTGTTCAGGGTCTCACTACTAGATCACACTTGTAGTGATCCACCTGTTTGTAGCCTCCCAAGTACTAGGATGACAGGCGTGTGTGCCACCACCCCCAGTCTCTACTGCCGTCTCAGCTTGCCCCGGAGGCGGTGGGATCAAACCTACGACCCCTTTGTCTGATTGGAGGTGCTTTAATCCGCTGAGCTATTTGGCCGGCCCTCGATAAATACTTTTTTAAATTAAAAAGTTTAAATAAAATTTAAATTTAGAAATAAATAATAAAAAGTGTTGTGTTCGCATCTACTAATATGTGACCTTGCCTTGGAATTACACCCTGTTCTCAACGGACTGATAGTTAAAACGTGTAATTATTTCTGGATATGAAGAAAGAATTTTGAGACAGTGCCTAAGGAGGAATGTAGCTTATAAATCATTTTAAGATATACGGGGGGGAAAAAGATACACGGAACGGAATCCCTTGATTCTCCCCTCTGCCCTTTCCTTAGATCGCGTTTCATCGACTTGAAATCTCGCGAGAGGTCGCGTTCTCATGAACTCTCCCAGAAACCATCGCTCTTCCTCTTCCTGTAAGCGGCCTTAGGTGAGTGTTGTGTTTTCTTGCTCCGTGTGTTTAATCCTCTGGACATCTTCGCCATCCTGGCTTTGTGAGCAGCGATATCAAATCTGCTGGGAGGGGAACTCCTAGAACTTTGATTCATCGCTGGAAGAGGTGTCCCCTTGCACGTAGGGAGGTGCGGGAGCGCCCGATTTACTGCACAGCGATCTGCCAGTTTATGCGGGGTACAGAGGAATAGGATGAGCGGGAATCGGGGGGGGGGGGGGACCGCTCGTCCGCTGGTGTGGGCGCGGAGATCCACTGTCCCGCGATGAGTAGGTAGTGGCGCGTTTGTGGCTTTGGAGCGCAGAGAAGAAATAAAGTTGGATCGAGACTTTGCCCGTTTCGGCGGAGCGCTGCGCGTAGGATCGCCCTCGGTGGTGGGTCGAGGTTGCAGGGAAGCTGCGCGAGTTCGGCTTCTCTGCAGGTCTGGAAGTTGGCCTTGCATTTTGCCGTACTGACGCGTCCTGTTTCACTTAAAAGAGCTGCGATTGGATTGAAATGGTTCCAAGGGGAACGGAGAGGGTGAATGAGGCGCTTGATCGGTGCTGTCCGTGTTGGAAGAACGCTGGCTAAAGTAAAGGACGGCTGCGATGATGACGTTTCTTAGGACACCTTTGGATTTAAAATGAAAACAACTACTCTCTGAGCAGCCCTGGCACCAGTACTATTTTAAATTGCATTGGTTAGTGCAAGTGTATTACCAAATAATACTGTCTTCCAGGTGACCTGTGAAAATGGTTCGCTACTCTCTTGACCCAGAAAACCCCACAAAATGTGAGTACAACATAACTCCTTTTTCTTTTTGGCCGTGAATGTAGAACCCGAAATAAACAAAAACATTTTTATTTTCTAGCATGCAAATCAAGAGGCTCAAATCTTCGCGTTCACTTTAAGGTAGGGAAATTATGACTAAGATCTAAAGTTTTACCAGTATTAGTAGCTTTTGCTTTAATAAAGTAGCTGCGATGATGCCTTTCTTAGGACACCTTTGGATTTACCATGAAAAGGAATAAATTCTGAGCAGCTACCTGTTATGTAGAAATTGATCATCAGGGCATAACAGGCACTTTGATTTAGCACTTGAGAAAGTAAAACTACCAAAAACTGCTTGAAGGCAGTATGCAAGTCAGGGTGGGACCCAACATTATAAATAAAAGATGGTGGAGGGGCCAGGGAGATAGTTTAGTAGAATAAGCACTTGCGCAAGGGCCTGAGTTTAATCCCCAGTTCCACCCACTCCCCAAAAAAGGTGGGATTTTACTTAGCTACAAAGTCATCACAGTTTGCTGTAAAAATCAATGCTTTGACGTGGTTAACCAAAACTTTATTACTTGTTTAGAACACGCGTGAAACTGCCCAGGCCATCAAGGGTATGCATATCCGAAAGGCCACCAAGTATCTCAAGGATGTCACGTTAAAGAAGCAATGTGTACCATTCCGGCGTTACAATGGTGGAGTTGGTAGGTGTGCCCAGGTGAGAATTGTTAGTTGTTGAAGAGAGATTAGGTAAGATCTGCCTTTTATTAGGCACTTTCTGGTTGCAGTGATGACCAACTTAGGACACCTTTGGATTAACCATGAAATAAACCATGTTCTGAGCAACCATGATGGTGGACAAAATAATTTGTCTTGTCTTGTGTGTTGATACAAAACAAGGAAAATGTCTATAATTGCTTCCCTTTATTTTCTTTCAGGCCAAACAGTGGGGCTGGACACAGGGTCGGTGGCCCAAAAAGAGTGCTGAATTTTTGCTGCACATGCTTAAAAATGCAGAGAGTAATGCTGAACTTAAGGTACCCAGATCCATAATAGCTCGGTGTACTTGCAGTTTAGATGATTGTTTCACCCTTATGTCCTTGGTTGTCTTGGTTCTCAGCAAGTAGATCATGTCAAATTTTTTTGCCTAAAATCTTTTTATAAACAAGCCTGGTCTTCTCCCTGCTTGTAGGTATTATTCCTAGTCTGGGGGTGTGTGGTAGAGCATTTGGTCCATAAAGTTTCGGGAACATAAAGTATTTAAACAAATGCCCGTAATTTTGCTGTGTTGCAGACTTTTTTGGTAATACGGTTATCATAGTGATAGCCCTATTTTTTGTTTTCTTTTTTTGGAGAACTGGGGATTGAACTCAGGCCCTTGAGCTTGCCAGGCAAGCGCTTATCCTACCGAGCTATCTCCCCAGCCCCTCTTTTTTTAATATATATATTTAGTATAGTCTTGCTACAGATTGGACTCCTAGTGATCCTCCTGTTTTCATCCTCCCAGGAGCTGGGTGTGGTAGCATACCCAGTGTGATAGCCCTATTAATATGGTTTGTTGCCTATATTTGTAAGGAAAAGAAATGGTAAATTTGAGGTAAGAGTTAACAGTGGTAGTTCATAAGGCACGTTTCTCCATTATCCATTTGCATCTGATAGTCTAGTATCCTGATTCTAGTGTATGTGCTGCCAAAGGGAGCATTAAGAGTATAGTTCAGAGCTAGAATTTCGTTCTAAAGTTTTATGGCTTTACCTTATCTTGTACCTCTTACTCATTGATGACCTTTAGGGTCATTCACTCAACATGCAGAGCCTGGCATGGTGGCATAAAGTTGCAGTTACTGAAGCTGGAGGATTGTGATTTTAAAGCCAGCTTACAGCACAGTGAGACCCTGTCTCAAAAACCCTGGAGCAGTAGTACACACTGGTAATCTTCATCTTGTTCAATTAGGCAACAGCGGCTCAAAATGAAGGGCCAGGAATACAGCTCAGTGCTAAAGTATTTGCTGTGCATGTATAAGGTCCTGAATTAAATCCTCAGTACTGCAACAAAAGAACCCTACCCACTTTGTTTGCTTGTTTTTGAGATAGGGTCTTGGCTGTGTAGGTCAAGCTGTCCCAAGTCCTGAGATTATAGGAGTGTACCACCGTGCCCAGCTTGAAAAAAAGCATTTAGTGCATTCAATTCAGTGATAACTCTGATAACTCGGGTGCTAGTTTCATTAAAGGGCTTGTGGCATGATTGGGAATCTGTATTGCCAGTGGCACAGTTGTGGTGCCAAAAGTTACTGTTCTGCGTGTCCTTTAAGTTTTTTAAACCTGACTTTTATCCTTTTTTTTTTTTTTTTTTTTTCTGATTTATCTTTTTTCCCAGGGTTTAGATGTAGATTCTCTGGTTATTGAACATATCCAGGTGAACAAAGCACCCAAGATGTGCCGCCGTACTTATAGAGCTCATGGCCGGATTAATCCATATATGAGCTCCCCCTGCCATATTGAGATGATCCTTACTGAAAAGGAACAAATTGTTCCCAAACCAGAAGAGGAAGTTGCACAGAAGAAAAAGGTAAGCAACTTAGTACCTCAGTTTTGTTTGTATATAATACTAGAAATACTTGGTTGCTGTGATGACTTATCTTAGGACACCTTTGGAATCACCATGAAAGGAAGCTGTTCTGAGCAACCTTTTTATTTTTATTTTAACTTTAGTGACCCTAGTTTGTTTATTGAGTAATAATATGTTTGATAACAATTAGCTATGTATCACTTTTAAAGTGCTAATAAGCATATTTTTAGCAAATGATCATGTTCAGTTCGTTAAGCCAAGAAAGCACCTGAGAATGATTCTGTAGTTTTTACAATCAACTTCTATTAATGTTCTCACTTAAGTATCCTCTCCTTGCTCTTGGGCCGTTAGTCTTCTGCAAAGGTTGAAACCCTCCCAGTACTTACTGTGGGTTTCTCCTAAAAACTTAATGTTTGTTTTTTTTTTCTTTCCTCAGATATCCCAGAAGAAACTGAAGAAACAAAAACTTATGGCACGGGAATAAATTAAGCATAAAATAAATGCAAATAAAATTAATGTTGTCTGTTAACATTTCATTTTTGTATTTTTAGGGAAGGGCTTACAGGGTGTTCAGGGTCTCACTACTAGATCAGACTCCTAGTGATCTGCCTGTTTACAGGTGAGCGTGCTAGCATGCCCAGTCTCAGGCGCTTTAATCCGCTGAGCTGTTTGGCTAGCCCTTGTAAACATTTTAGGTGTCCTTATCAGATGGATTAACTGGGCTTAATTTGACTAAAACATAGTTTGTTGTGAGTTTTTTTACTTTTTGAGATGGGATATTGACTAGTCGGTGGTGGCAAACCTTCTAGAGCTTTCAGTGATGTAAACAAACCCAGTGCAGCACACATGCCATGTGTTCACAACTGATAGGCTGACTAAACAGGAAATGGAATAGGGAAATTCCTGAAAACATTCTGGCTTAGTATCTTTACCAAAATTTAGAGCACAGTTCACTCATTTAAATGCAGTGGACTGGTATGGTGATGTGAACCTGTAATCCATTGGGAGAGCTGAAACAGGACTTCTGAGTTTGTGGCTAGCCTGGACTGTTTAGTGAAACCCTGTATCAAAAACAGGCTTGAGTAGTTAAATGTGCACAGGGGATTGAAGCCAGCCAGGGCTATTGTGCCGAGCTGCAAGGTATAAGTCACCTAGACAGATTTGTATTCCTACTGAAACCTGAAGTGCAGAAATTATGTAAATGTGCCTATACTGTGTTTCATGGATGTTCTGTATATATTTTTCAAAAACAATTGAGACTGGGCTGGCGAGATGGCTCAGTGGTCTAAAGCCCCTACTTGGAACAAGCTTGGCAAAGCACAGGGACCGCGGTTCAATCCCCCAGCACCACATGCCAGCCGGCCCCGCCCCCTGGTGGGCTGAGGTGGCCACACACACACACACACACACACACAATAAATGTTTAAAAAATTAAAAAAAAAAACAATTGAGACTGAGGTGAGCTTGGACTCCGCAGGTTTGGGAATGATGCTATCTCCAAAATGCCTGGGTTTGGGGCTGGTGAGATGGCTCAGTGGTCTAAAGTACCTACTTAGAACAAGCTTAGCAAAGCACAGGGACCGCGGTTCAATCCCCCAGCACCACACGCCAGCCAGCCCCGCCCCCTGCTGGGCTGAGCTGGCCACACAAAATTAAAATGCCTGGGTTCGCTATAAAGTTTGAGGTGATGTCAGGTGTTGCAGGAGCTTCATGAAGTTGGCAGTCTTGAGAGCTGCAGATTAGGTACTTGATGCAGGTAACATCCTGGTGGTCAGGCCTTTGAGACAAGGTCTCACTAAAATTTCTGTCGGGCTCGTGTTTGACAACCTGTTGTTAGCCAATAGCATCTAACTTGGTAAGGACCAGCGGTATTAACACTGAAGTCCCTTGATTTAAAAATACTTGTTTTAGCAAACAGCCAAACCACAACTTCGTCTGCAAACATTGTATCCATGTAGGCCGTGAAACCTATCCTGTGGGTGCTGGCCCACTGAAGTGGATCCTTCTCAGTTTACTAGCTCAGTTTTCCTTTGAGGAGCGCAGGTTCTCGCCCTAGGGAACGCGGACTGCTGCCTCCGCCAGCCTTACCTAGGTGTCAACTTTACGACCTGTACGTCCGTCCGTGTGCTGACGTAACGTGCCTTTGTTGGTCCCTCGAAGGTGACTATTGGCTGAGCAGCGCTAGCGTGCTTTGTCGGACCCTGCGAAGATGCCCATTGGCTGCACGCCTCTCGTCCCTCCCACCGGAAGTGCAGCGTTTGCCTCCTGGGCTTCGTGGGTGACTTGAGGTGCAGTTGGAAGGTTCTGTGGGGTCGGGCCGGGTTGGGCTCTATCCTCTTACGTTTCGAGTGGTTCGAAAGGCTCCAGAGCGCCGTGTTCACGCGGTCCCGGGCCGGTGCGCGACTCTTCTGGCCGCCCAGCCTGCCGCAGCCCCCAGCCCGAAACACCGCGCCGGACTGTCACGGTATGCCTTGCTCCCTCGCGTGCCCTGCCTCCCGGCCTCCTCTGCCCGTGGCGCCGGCCGTTCTGCGCCCCGCCGCCCTTGGTGCCTCCATGTACGTTTCCTGTTGTGGTATTTATATTTTTATAAATACCGCCGTGATCCTTGCGGTTGCTCCTGCCTGTGGCTCCGTTTCTCATGGCGCCTTTGACTCGTGTTCCTTCCAAATGGCTTTTTACGTAGTCTTGGGCTAAGTCTAGTGAAAGTGGATGACTCTACAGTGACTTAATCCATTTTGTTTGCTTGGAAAATAGTTAAAATGATTAGTTTCTCCGCTCCCCACCTTCTAGGCTTTTCTAACCCGTTGTCAGTGTGTAAAATAAAACGTTGAAACATTTATGAGGATGAGATAAATGCAAATAACTTCTTTTGAACAAAGCTAAAGTTTTATGAAAACCATGATTGTGGTTTGACTATTTGCATTTGTTTTTACTAACTTATTTACATGTGGGGAAACTTATTTAAGACATCAACTACAAAGATAAAAAATGAATTATAAGAGACAGAGTCTATGGGGCCGGGGAGATGGCTCAGTAGGATAAGCGCTTGACTGGCAAACGCAAGGATCTGAGTTCAATCCCCGGTTCCGCAAAAAAAGAAAAAAAAAAAAAAAAAAAAAAAAAGAGAGAGAGAGAGTCTCGCCATGGAGTTAAGGCTGGCTGTGAACTCACTTTGTAGCCGCCAGCTGGACTCGAACTCACAGCGATTCTACTCCTTAGCCTCTTGAGTGCTGGGAATACAGGTATGTGCCACCATGCCCAGTTTGAAGCTTGTTTTTTAAAGTAGGCCATCCTACTTGTACCTTTCTGGACATTGAAGCTAGGGCTTTGCACATGTTGGACAAGTGCTCTAACACTCAGCTGTGTATCTCCAGCCCTTTTCAGAGTCTTGCTAAATTGCCCCTGCTTGTCTCTATTGGAATCCTTCTAACTCAGTTCCCCAGGTGCTAGGATTTTAGTTGTGTGCACACAGATTTGAGTAAAATTTTCTATTATTCAGCACATCTTAAATTATGTCCTTGTAAGGAAAAGAGGTCTGAGGGTGTAGCTCAGTGGAAGACCACATACCTTGCATGAATATTGACCTAGTTCAAGCTGGGGTGGTGGGAGGGCGGGGAGGGAAAAGAGAAAACAAAGTGTATCAAAGGAGAGTTGTTGCCTGGGAAAAGCCAGATGATTTTTATCCTAGGAATCTTACAAAGTAGTATCTTGGTAAGTTTCCTATTACAGAATTTGTCTTTAGTGTTGAAAGATTTGGCAAATTGATAGTCAGATCCTGAAGCCTAGAAATTGGGAGTTTATTTATCCTAAGTGTTCTGTATATCTAAAAGGAACGTAAGTCATAGTGTGTTGTACCTCCCTTTTTTCCCTCCCTCCCTTCTTTCTGTCTTTCTCTCCTCTCTTTGAGACTGCATTTCACTGTTCAGGCTGGCCTTGAGTTCCCTTTGTAGCCCAGGCTGATCTCAAACTCCCCAAGATCCTTCCTCAGCCTCCTGAGTGCTGGGATTACACCTGTGAGCCACCATGCCCCACTATACCTCCCACTTCTTTATCTGAGAGTACTCAGTCTCCCTATTTGTGTGTGTGTGGGGGGGGGTGTTAATTAGTTGGTGTTTGTAAGCTAGCAGCTACTATCTGTTTTCTCTTTATTGTCAGATTTATGACGGGGAGCAGTGATTGGATAGGTTTGGACATTGGCATCTCACCATTCGTGTCTACACCTGTTGTTCCTTTACCTTGCTAATAGAATATTCATATATTTTTTAACTGATTGAAATTTTTTCACTGTAACTTTGATACCTTAAGTTAGGTAAAGTCCTTCAATCAGTAGTGTAAGGTGAACTAATTTTTACTTTATCTGTATCAGCAATTTAGGACCTCGAGCCTGTGACAATGGTGTGCATTCCTTGCATAGTCATTCCAATTCTGCTCTGGATCTACAAAAAATTCCTGGAGCCATACATATACCCTCTGATTTCACCTTTTGTTAGTCGTATATGGCCTGGAAAAGCTGTACAAGAATCCAGTGATAAAAATAAAAGCCAAGTAGACTGTAAGGTAAGAATTTCAGATGCCTTGAATAAAGTGAAGGGGTGGTACTTGAGTAACAATTTCAGAAGGACAAATTTTTAGAATATGAAGCTTCAATAATTTGTCAGTAACATTTGGGTTAAGTTTTTCAACTAGACCTCTGGTGAATGAAGTTATCCCTTGCCTTATGACCAAGACAAAAATTTGAGGATGAATATTTAGGTAGTTATTGTCTTTAGCATTGGTAGTTATTGGGTTCAACTTTGTGTTCCACTATGCTTGTTTCATCAACCTACACATTTCTGGAACCAGAATTGTTTCATTCTTGTTTATTTTCTGTTTCTAAAGAGAGTGTAGAGCTGGGGAGATGGCTCAATAGAGTAAGTGCTTCCCTGGCAAGCTCAAGGGTCTGAGTTCAAACCCCAGTTCTGCCCCCCAAAAAAAGACCTTAAAAAATAAAGAGAGTGTCTTTTGGGACCAGGGAAATGGCTCAGTCGCAAGGTCCTGAGTTCAATCCCCAGTACTGCAAAAAAAAAAAAAGAGTCTCTTACAATGAATACTTTTTTTGTAATAATATATTTTTTTGGTAATAATTCTTAAAAATGTTTCATTTCAGGGTGCAGATATAAGCGGATTACCAACAAAAGGACCACCAGAGATCTCTGATAAAAAGAAAGACTAATGCCATTTTCCCACAGGAGCTCAATTGTTTTAAAAATGGACCTGACAATATGAAGCACCTTCTTTGTAATTATCTCTGACCTTTTTCTCTGAGACCAGAATTCAGGGTAGACAGTTTAGATATTCACCTGATACTAATCAGGAAATGTATTTATATTTAAAATACACTTAATTGTATTTAATGACCTCATTCCTAGTTCCTTGTTCATTAAAGTAGCTCATTTCCATTAATGCCATTTTTAACAGTATGAACAAATTGAAGGTTTGTGCAGTAGACACTTGGTTACTAAATCAGTACTTACAATCCTTGAGCCTCTCACCTATTTTCATATGAATTTGACTGCTATTGTACTCTAATTTCTGTGTACTTTTTAAATTTGAGTGCTATAAATTATACCATGAAATGGATGACAGTGATATGAAACATAAAGGTATAATTACTGTCCAACATAGTGAAGCAGTTTGTTCATGAGAATGGTAGTTATTATTTATTGCTCTGGAAAAGATAGGTGAAAATAGGAAACTTACTTGAAAAATGAAGCATCTTCTACACAAATTTCCATTGTATAAATTCTTTGTTGCATTTCTTCCTACAAATGTATTAAACATTCAGTTTATCTAGTGGCTCTTTATCTTTTTAAAGTCATTATTTAAAAGGCAAATTTTCTGGGCCGGGTGATGGCTCAGTGGAATAAGCGCTTCCCTGGCAAGCACAAGACCTGAGTTCAATCCCTG
>NW_004524579.1:26451048-26454653 GCF_000260255.1 Octodon degus | reverse complement strand
TTTTTTTTTTTTTTTTTGTGGAACTGGGGGTTGAACTCTGGCCCTTGCGCTTGCCAGGGGAGCGCTTACTCTAATGAGCCATCTTCCCTGGCCGGACCTCTTATTCTTGAGTCCCCAGTGAAGACGTCATTTGATAGGTCAGTAGTTCTCAACTTTCGTGCCCCAACCCAGCTGAGGATAAAGTACCCTAGCAACTAAATCGAACTGATTAATTTGTCTTTCTTGGGGGGAGGGGTTATGGGATTTGAATCCAGAACCTCCCACATGCTAGGCAAGTGTTAATATCACTGAACTACATCCCCAGCTTGAGTAGTTTGTTTCTATGGTGTAAAAACTATATTATAGAAATAACCTGGGGCTGGGGAGATGGCTCAGTGGAATAAACACTTCGCTGGCAAGCGCATTGACCTGAGTTCAATCCCCGGTTCCGCAAAAAAAAAAAAAAAAGCCAAAAAAAAAAAGAAATAACCTTTGTAGTTAAACAAGAGCATATTGAATGAATGACAGGTTAATATTCTTTGATTCCCTTCTTACCAAGCCACAATTTTTTATGTGGCCCCTAGCAATTATTTACAAAATTTTTATTGAGTACATATATAAGTTTAATGTCCTTAGTCCCAAATGCTTTACTCATTGAGATGTTGCTTTTGATATCTCTATATATTTTTTAGTTACACAGTGGAACCTCAGGTTACACAATTTGTTTCACAATTCTGGGGAAGATGGAGTTCATGAACAGAAGCAAATTTTTGCCAAACACTTAGGTTGTGAACTGAATTGTTCACAAACAGAAGCGCTTAAGAACTGAGATGTTGGGGCCAGGGAGACGGCTCAGTAGAATAAGCGCTTCCCTGGCAAGTGCAAGGGCCTGAGTTCAATCCCCAGTTCTGCCAAAAAAAAAAAAAAAAGAACTGAGATGTTATTGTACATATGCATATGTTTGTGTATACAGTATATTTTTTTTAGATCAGTCTCACAATGTAGATCAAGCTGGTCTTGAACTCATGATCCTGCCTCAGCTTGCTGAGTATAGGTTCAGACATGCCACAATACTATCTCCCTATTTATACTGTTTTATGATTGGCTTCCCTGTTAGGGTTGTAGTGCAGCTGCCGTACAATCCCTATTTTCGCCTACATTGTGTCTGTATGCTATTTTTGGTGGGTGGTGAAGGGATTAAAGTAAGGGACCACCAAAATTAAACCCAGAGCCTTGTGTTTGCTAAGCATATACTCTGGGTACACTCCCAGCCCTCTGCTTTAATTTTCTATGTCATTAATCAGCATTTACATTTTGGCTGTCAGATGTCTTTCGTGTGCCCCTCTAAATTTCTACTTTTGTATCTGCCCAAGAAAGCTACATGAGTCATGTCAACAGGCTTCCCATTCATCTAGGTTCCATGGGGCTTGGACAGTAGGGATGCCCAGCAAGAGAAACAAGAGTGTGTTGCTTATTCCCTTGGCTCTCTTCCTGCAAGGTCTCTAGGCCCGCTGTTCTTAGCCAAGTCACTGGCATGTTAGGGAGTATGCAGGGTTGGGTGCATGGGATACCTTTCAGTTCTAACCTACCCCATAACCATTTTGGGTCTGGAAGTGGTAGCATCTTGGGTGCCACCTGCTTACAGGGACCCTAATAAAATAAGCATGTGATACTGCATACTGCACAGATAACAATAGCATGCTACAAGTAAACTTCCTTTTACAAGCACTTTTCCTGGAGTAACCGATTACATTTGTCTTCCCATACTTCTTTTACCTAGCTACCCAACTGGTACATGGTTACATCCTTACAACTTGACTTTGCTATTACCTGTGTTGTTCCTCAGTTCCTGCTGTCCACATATTCCTCTCTTTATTCATTTTTTTTGATAGCACACCAGTCTTCTAATTAAGTACTCTTGGGCAGTTGAGGAAAGGAATTATGGAAGTGTTTTCCAGATGAATCCAACTGATTCCAGATGATTGGTGCCCACTTTCCTGAGAATTACAGGTCTTCAGGCCTTTTAATTCTAATAACCTGTAGGGGACTGTTTGTCAGTCTTACACTTTGTGATACTGATGACATTTTTTAAGGGAAGAGGTAGCTAATACATAGTTCCCAACTTTTTCTAAGCTAAACGTATGTGAGATGGAGGATCTCAGTAAGTTACCCAGGCTGTCCTTAAACTTGGAATCCTCTTTTATGTATTTGGTACAGGATCTCAATGTGTAGCTTAGACTGATAGTGATCCTCCTGTTTTAAGCTTCCCCAGCACTGGGATTATATGAGTGTGCCACTATGCCTGGACTTGGTCACCAGCTCAAACCCTTGTCCCTGTGCTTGCCAAAGCAGGCACTTAGTCCACTGAGCTATCTCAAGCTATCTCACTGGCCTGTATATATTTTTTTAGACAAAGTCTTTGTACTATGTAGCCTAACAGACTGGCTTAGAATATATTTAAGAAGTACAGTTTATCATCAGCTTTTCATAATAGACATTTTGACCAAAAATGTTCTTTATTTAAAAAAAAAAAATGTAACTATCCTATTAGGCCAAGCTTGGTGTCACCTGCTTATAATCCCAGTATTTGGGAGACTGAGGCAGGAGGTTCAATATGAGTTTGAGATCCTGTTTCAAATAACAAGGGAAAAAGTAGCCCAAGGGGCCGGGGAGATGGCTCAGTAGAATAAGTGCTTCCCTGGTAATTGCAGGGGTCTGAGTTCAATCCCCTGTTCCAAACACAAAAAAAAGAAAAGAAAAAAGTAGCCATTAAATTTATGAAAACTCCTTATTCACTATTTTGCCCATACCATGTTTTCTGGTTTTTATGGCTGATTGGAAAAAGCCATCAGCGGTCCTTGAACTGGGTTTGGTGGCTAAGGTTCTATACCATACAAGTGCTCTCTTGTTCCGAAACACCAGTCCTAAATCTGCCCATCTGTACACTGGATCTGCCTACCTGCTGAGAACTACCATTTGTTAAAACACCTTGCGCCTGGCACTGCAGGGATAATACACACATGTATCTGATCTTCATGAAACTTTGAAAGAGTCCAATGCACAGGCTCATAGAGCTGAAATATGTTAAGTGGCAGGCATAGGACCTTAAGGTCACTCAGACTCTGCACCAGGGAGCCATGATCACAGTTTCTAATACTGCAATGGCAATACTAGATTGGGCAAAAATAGGGTGAGTTTCAACTCATCAGTACATATTTGTGAAGCTTTTTTTTGAAGTTCTAATTTTGTTCACCTTGCAGTTTGACTTTAATTTACCTACTTTTCAATAACATTTTGGCTTTAGTAAATTTTAACTGCATTCCCTATCTTTTGTGAGTCAGGCTTATTTGCTCAGGTAATTATTCAAGGCTCACTTGAAAGACTCTGGGGCTTTGTCACATTTTCTTCATTACTGAGCTACCTTCCTAGGAAACATGGGTGAGTCAGCACTTTCTCCAAATGCCAGGCACCAGAATGCTGACCTGCTTGGGAAATGGAGTGGACTGAGAATTACTCCTCTGAGGTCTCCAAAACCTGTGGTTCTAGGCTTTTTTTTTTTTTTTTTTTTAGAACTGGGGACTGAACTCAGGCTCTTGCGTTTGCCAGGAAAGTGCTTATCTTATTCC
>NW_004524579.1:26447243-26450948 GCF_000260255.1 Octodon degus | reverse complement strand
ACTTTCTCCAAATGCCAGGCACCAGAATGCTGACCTGCTTGGGAGATGGAGTGGACTGAGAATTACTCCTCTGAGGTCTCCAAAACCTGTGGTTCATAATATTTTTTTTTTTTTTTTGCAGAACTGGGGACTGAACTCGGGCTCTTGCGTTTGCCAGGAAAGTGCTTATCTTATTCCACTGAGCCGTCTCCCTGGCCCCCAAACCTGTGGTTCTAAAAGGTCCTGTGCACACACACAGAAGAAGGGGAAGGAAGCTCTCACATCTTTTCCTCCCCAGGGAGTCGCTAGCTTGTTCTTTTTCAAACCTGTACTTATCATCACCATAGTAACACCTTAAGGGGGAGGCAAAGACCATGAGCATATTTATTGTTAGGAAGGGACAGCATGGATTAAGAGAAATAATATAGTCAAGGCTGGGTATATTGATGTGTGCCCACAATCCCAGAAGTTGTGAGGCTGAGACAGGAGGATCTCTGTGATTTCTAGGCCAGCCAGAGCTGTATAGTGAGTTCAAGACCAGCTTAAACTCCACAGAGTGAGACCCTGTCTCCAAAAATATACATACATAGGGAGTCGAGTAAGAGCTTAAAGTGTTTGGGGTTGGATGTTAGAAATTTCCAATTTTTCAACTGAAGGGAAAGGTTAAAATTGAGAAAACAAGCTAGAGATGAATTGTGAAGGGCCACTGTGGTAGACCATCAACATAATATACTATGAACTGGTATGGATTTTAGGGCACACCTGTCACAATCCTCCCATTTGCACTAAGCACAGAAGTTTAAAAGGGAACCCAGGCCCTGGAACACAGCCAGAGCAGAGTCTCCCACAGGGCTGCCAGGTCGCTTTCAGAAGGTGCCGTTTACACCAAGCAATGGAAATGATCTGGACATTGTGCACTCAGCCTTACAGGGAGCACGGTTCCTGACTGCAGTTCAGCAGATGCAAATGTGATGTAGCATACTGATGTAAGAGATTATAGGTAATGTGGTAATTAACTGTGTCAACTTGAATAAGAAGCACCCAGCTAAACTGGGTCAGCATAGGCCTGGGTGTAACAGCATTTGCCTAAGACAAGAGACATCCTGGGTAGATGTACAAGGGGGATGAAGAAAGCTCGCTTGTGTTTCTTGGAGGAGCTGCAATCTTTGCCTTCACCTTGGATGTTGTCTCCTGGCTTCCCTTTTGGCCTCCTGATGCACTGGACAGGGACACGGCACTGAGCGCCCAGGCATTCCACCGGATCCTCCGGGTCTGCAGCATGCAGCATGCAGACAGTCCTGCACTCTTCCTCACCTGACCCTGGGCGGCCACTGTAAGCCAATCTTGGAATTTCGTATACGTTTGTATATCTTGCATTAAATCTGTTTCTCTAGTAAGCACTGACTGATGTATATGTAATATGGTTTTCTACTTCATAAGAAGTTACCACAAACTTAGGGGTTTAAAAGAACATAAATTTATTATCTCAGTTTTTGTGATCAGGTGTCCTAGTATGGTGTGGCTAGCTTAGGGTTTCACTGGGTCAAAGTCAGAATGTTGACCAGGTCTGTGGTTTTCTTCTAGGCTGGTGGCCTCTACCAAGCTCAGTGGTAGTTAGCAGCTCTGGATTTTGTGCCAGTCAGCTGGGGTTTCCCCAGCTCCCAGAGACTGCTCCAAGTTCCTTTGCCCAGGGTTTCACATTTGTTCCCAGTCCTGATGCTCTCTTTTAGTTCAGCTCGTGTCCTTCTCCCTGTCCTGTGTCCAGCGAGAAAATCCTTTGCTCTTAAAGGGCTCACAGGTGGTCTGCCTACATAGTCTCTTTACTTTAATGTACAGAATTTCTTCAGAGCAACACCTAGATTAGCATTTGGTTGGTGTTTGGGAAATGATGCATGTATATCAAAGGCCAGGACTCTAGAGACCCTGTCTGAGTTACTTTCCTTGTGCTGTACAGAGAGCCCTTTATGGTCCTCATCTCAGTCCGGAAAGTTTATAGTTGTAATCCTATGGATAAATTACTGGAATCCCAAATTAATTCCAATCTACCATTTCCAGTGTAACCCATGGTGAGAATAAAGACACTAAAGCGTATTTATAGTAATAGAGAGCCAAGGGGTCCTAAGTCCAGTTTGATGGCTCTCCAGAATAAAGACCTCAATCTAGAGCCAAACCCAGTTTTTATTCACTCATAGAGGAGTGGCTTACAGACAAATGACTGAGAATGGCAGGAAATAGCTAAGTACTGTGAGCTGGGTAGGAAGAAGGCCTGCATTTACTGCTGCAATATGCAGAGAGAAGGATATGCAGAGAGTAATCTGTATTACACAATTGAGATAGTATCTCATGTTTTGGGGTCTGGTGCCTCAGCTCTGATGTGTCATCTTTCAAATCCCAGGAAGTCATAGCCTCTATCTCGAGAGAGTAGAGCATTGGCTCTTCATCCCCTTCTCAGCCTGGCTCATATTAAAGAGCTGCAGATGGGGTAACAAGGCAAACACTCCACCAGCACCTCAGCTAGACCAGTATGCATTGCTTAAAGCCAATTGAAGGAATAAGGAAAAGTCTTCGAGGGCCGGGCAGATATCTCAGCAGTTTAAAGAACCTGCTTAGGCAAAAGCAGGAACTGGGCTTCAATTTCCATGCTGGCCCCACACCTGGGGCACACTGAGAGGGTGACTGAGACTGAGCGTGGTGGCATGTGCCTACAATTCCAGCACTTGGGAGGATGAAAACAGGAGAAGAACTACCGAGTCGGATCTGTATAGTGAGATCCTGTAGGCCCTGTACTAAATACAAAAAAAAAAAAAGTCCTAGCCAGCTCTGTACCTGTCAATACATAGAAATAGGGTCAGGCGCAGCCAAAATGGAGACAACTGCCCTTCTTTTCAAGGAGAGCTGTCCAGGTTGTCCTCCACAGTACTGGGACAAAATACCAGACCCCCACCACTTAAAGGAGGGGGCTTATTTTTCACTCACATTGGGAAATTTCAGTCCTTGCATGGTAGGCAGCATGGTGAAAGGGTCCTGGGCAGAAGAAAGCTGCTCTCCCACCAAAGGAAAGCTGAGGGACCAGGGAGATAGCTCAGTAGAATAAGTGCTTGCGGGCCTGAGTTCAATCCCCGGTTTAGAAAAAAAAAAAGCTAAGGAGGAAAGGTAGAACCAGGAAGAAGATAAACCCTTTCAGACCACCCCTGCAAGGACTCACCTCTTCCCACCAGACCCCACCTCCTAACAGGAAGCCTGGCAGCGCCGTGTAAGCCACTCATCTTCCACAAGCACTTCCTCTGGGCACCTGAGACTTTGGGGCTATAAATGTAAATAGAAACAGATTTCTATAAGTTAGAAATCTGTTCACCACATTTGACTCTTTCTTGACCAACAATTTTACTCCTTTAATTACTTGATGTGTTGGAAAAAATAAACCCCATTATTTATATTTTCTTCTAGTATGATTGTCACATAACTCTGACACCAGATATATGGAATTTTCCCAAACATACCAACTGGTTCTGCTGCAGCAGACACCGGCTGGGGGTCCTCTAACTCATTGTGCCTGGAGAGAGCATCCGAGCCCTTTTAAATGCCAGTCATACCCAGTTGTGGTGTTGCACACCTGTAATACCAGCAGTTGGGAGGTTGAAGCAAAAAAACAGATTTGGGGGCCGGGGAGATGGCTCAATGGAATAAGCGCTTCCCTGGCAAGTGCAAGGGCCTGAGTTCAATCCC
>NW_004524579.1:26435902-26445968 GCF_000260255.1 Octodon degus | reverse complement strand
TATATATATGATTGGTCATCCCCGTCAAGTGCAAGGGCCTAAGTTCAATCCCTGGTTCCGGAAAAAATATATATATGATTGGGCAAGGGCCAGCCAGATAGCTCAGCAGACTGCAGGTGCAGCAATCAGGGTTTGATGTAATCCCAGTAGTGAGATCCTGTAGACCCTGTACTGAATACATAAAGATCTTTCGGCAACAAAGATCTAAATTTTAAAATACTAAGTTTGCTGGAAGATAAATAAAATTCTTGAACTCATACTGTCTCAGTTACTCTTCTTGTTGCTGGGACAAATACCCGACACCCAGAATGAAGGAAGGAAAGGTTTATTTAGCTCACAGTTAGTGGAGGTTTCAGTCCATACTCAGCTGGCTCCTAGGTAGAGTGGCACATGGCAGAAGACAGCAGTTCATGGCGACAGAAGGCAGCAAAACTGCAAGAGCGAAAAGAAGAAGTAACAATGGCTACAGAGAGCAATCTGTCTTTCTTATGTTACATTCAGGCTGTCTGCCCCAGGCTGGGTGTAGCACTCATACCCACAATTCCAGCAGTACTCAGACCCTGATCCCTGGATCATGAATTACAAAATTTAGAACTGTGCCTCAGTGATTGCATGAGGCTTTTGGGGAACCAACACAAACCATAAAACATACGCATAGGAAAGTACTTTCTGAATAGAACCTGGGCTGCGAAAGAAGTAGTACTCAGAATCAGTAAATGCAATCATATCAAATTAAAAGGTTTCTGCACAGCAAAAGAAGCAACCAAAGGGAGACATCCTACACAACAGGAAAAAAATTTTGCTGGCTATTCCTCAGATTAAGACTAATACCTAGATTATATAAAGAACTCAGACATGTGTTTGTACACATCTGGCATCTCAGCACTCAGGAAACAGGCAGGAGGATCACCATGAGTACACGACCAGCCTGAACTATGTTGCAAGACCCTGTCTCAAAAAGACAAGTGAAATGAACAGATATTTCTCAGAAAAAGTACAAATAGCCAATAATACATGAGGAATGGTCAGTGGTTCAATATCACTGGCCATTACATAAATACAACTGAAAACAACACTGAGATTTCATCTTACTCTAGAAAGAATGACCATCATTGTGAAATCAAATAATAAATGCTGATGAGGATGCAAGGAAAAAGGAAACCTTATGTTTTTTTTTTTTTTGGTGGTACCAGGGATCAAACTCAGGACTTTGCACTTGCCGGGCAAGCACTTATTCCACTGAGCTATCTCCCCGGCCACCTCTTATGTATTGTTAACAGAAATGTAAAACTAGCACAACTATGGAAATCAGTATGGAGAGTCCTCAACAAACTAAAACTAGAAATTTCATTCAGTCCAGGTTATTCTCTTTCTAGGTGTCTTCCCAAAAGATTTTCTTATTTGTTTGTTTATTTTTAAGACAGATTTTGCTATGTAGTGAAGACTGGCCCTGAACTCCCTAGGTATCCCAAGCTGACCTCAAACTTGCTACAATCTTCCTGGCTCTGCCTAAGTGCTGGGATTATAGATTTGTGCCACCACACCCAGCCCCAAAGAGTTTAAAACATATTACCCTGATACATGCATGCCTGTTTATAGCAATCAACCTTCCATAGCTAAATCATGGAGGCAACCTATATGCCCATCAACAAATGAATTTTAAGAGCCAAATAGCTCAGAGGATTAAAATGCCAGCAAGCAAGCTCAAGGGCCAGGGGTGCTGTGCTGGCCCCGCCCCTGGGGCACACTGAGAGGGCAACTGAGCCTGGGAATGGTGGCACGCGCCTGTAATCCCAGCTGTAGGGAGGCTGTAAACAGGTTGATCACTATGAGTCCGATATAGTAGTGAGATCCTGAGCACCCTAAAGACCCTTCCCTAAATTAAAAAAAAAAAAAAAATTTAAAAATGTGATATTTACACACAAGAAAGTACTACTCTGCCATAAAGAAGGATAATTTGTCATTTGCAAGCAAGTGAATGGATGCACCTTGAGAACATAATGCTGAGTGAAATGAATCACACACACAAGCTTCAATATCACAGTTTCTTTTATATGAAAAATTCAAAATATAAATAAAGAGCGAGGGGCTGAGGAGTTAGCTCAGTAGAGTAAGTGTTTGCCTGGCAAGCACAAGGACCTGAGTTCAATACCCAGTTCCACAAAAGTAAATAAATAAATAAAATAAAGAGCGAAGTAAAAGATCATTGAAATTAGGAAGCCAGATCTTTCTCAAATGAGAAGGGAATCAAGAGATGGAGGAAAGGAGAGCAAAGAGAGTGAAAGGAAATGAAAGAATTAAGATGTGTTATGTACATGTGCCAGTTCCAATCAAGGAATATAATCAATGTGCCCTGCAAACATAGCTAATTATGGGGGCCTGGCCCTATCTCAGTTCTTTAGGGCTGGTGAGATGGCTCAGCGGTGTAAAGCACCTACTTAGAACAAGCTAAGCTAAACAAAGCACGGGACCGTGGTTCAATCCCCCAGCACCACATGCCAGCCAGCCCTGCCCCCTGGTGGGCTGAGCTGGACACACACACACAAAATAAATAAATAAATATATATATATTTTTTTAAAAAACATAGCTAATTAAAAAATGTAATTGGACAAAAGGGTCTGACCTAATGCTAATACACTCAGAGGAAACACAGCAAAGATGTTTGTTTATGCAGTCAGGTGTGGTGGTGCAAGCCTGGAACCCCAGCACTCAGGAGGGCTGAGGCAGAAGGACTGCCATGAGTTTGAGACCAGGCGTGGATACACAGTGAGTTCAAGGCCAGTGTCTTAGTTACTTTTCTCTTATTGCTGGAACAAATACCCGACACTCAAAATGTGGGAAGGAAAGGTTTACTTAGGTCAGTTACTGGAGGTTTCAAGACACTGGAAGAGAGGCTGGGGCACTGCCATGTCCAGGATGACCCTCCCCATACCTCTGAGAAAGCACAGGCTAGCCAGTTTAACAGTTCACTCCTCCCTGGCCCCGCCCGTCAGACTCGCCCTGGTCATCTGGCCCCGCCTCTCCACTTGTTGCTAATCCAGCCTTGTCTGCCTCATAATTCACATGAGGCTTTGGGAGGACGAGACACAAATCATAACAGCCAGCCTGTAATATATGGTGAGATGGTCTGAAGAAAAAAAGAAAAAAAAAGAAACAAAGAAAGAAAAAAGATGATTGTGTTCAGAGTCTTTTTGGCCTCTGTGTAGCATTTCTCCCTCCATAGTATAGGACAGGAACCCTGTGGAATAAGGAGGATCTAACAACTATTGGTGGCAAGTAGAAGAGAATTTCTTTATGACCAGCTTTAAGACAGAAAGATGGGAGAAGTGTAGTTTCTATGACCCACCATGGGGAAGAGAAATTTTGCTTTTTCCCTGTGTAGTAACAAGCCAGGACCATGGACAAAAACTGCAAAGTGTGTATCACAATTTCACACTTTGGAGCCCGCTCTGGGTCTGAATCCCTTTGTCTCCACTCATCAATACTCCTATGGTTCGCTGATCTTAAATGCTGGAGTTTGTGGTCTTAAAATATAAAGAGCCATTTGGTATAGTCTGTTCTAACCCCAAATTGGATGGCTAGAAATTATTTCAGAGAGTGGAAGGGAGAGAGAGATAGTTAAAGAAATAGTGTGTTTCCCTGAAGAGGAAAGAAGCCAAGCCCATAAAAAAGCCTGTGTTTTATCAGAAAAGTGAAAATTAAAACCACAGTGAGAAAGCACTGGAGCGGTTAAAGTTGAAGATCAGGTGTTACAAGTGATACAGGGAGAAAAGCTGATCTTGGGTTAGTGACCTCCAAACAATATAGGGAACCTCCAAATGACATAGGGAAAAATGGTCTCCTAACCTGACCTGCACGAGTTCGTGTTCTCTAAAACCGAAGAATGAATTTTAGGAACAAATGGAGGTTATGAGCAAAATATATCTATTTATTTATTTATTTTTTGAGGAACCGAGGATTGAACTCAGGCCCTTGCGCTTGCCAGGGAAGCACTTATTCCACTGAGCCATCTACCTGGCCCCAGAATATATTTATTGAGGGAAAGAAAGCTACTATCCAAGAGAAGAACAGGAGGGGGGCCCCGAGCGGGTAGTTCCCCCAGAAGCTGTCTCTTCCAGGGACTTTTATAGTGTAAAACCATGCAGGGTTAAGTTGGAGAAAGAGGGAACTCACTTAGGTGGATGTGGGGTGGGACAAAACTATGGTCAATCAATGAGATTACAAGCACCATTGCTCAGGTAAAGTTGATTACGCCCAGGACCAAATGGGGAAGCGAGTCACAGAATAAGTGGGCATGAATACAGGACAGGGTTTCTTTCTGTTGGGGGCTGGAATGTGGGACAAGGTCTCTTCCTGATGGGGGTTGGGCTAGTGACTCACTTGGGTCTTTCTTTTTTTTTTTTTTTTAATTTTTTAAAAATTTATTTATTTGTGCGTGTGTGTGTGTGTGTGTGTGTGTGTGGCCAGCTCAGCCCACCAGGGGGCGGGGCTGGCTGGCATGTGGTGCTGGGGGATTGAACCACGGTCCCTGTGCTTTGCTAAGCTTGTTCTAAGTAGGTGCTTTAGACCACTGAGCCATCTCACCAGTCCCCTCTCTTGGGTCTTTCAAGTGATCGATACCTATTTAGACTATCTGGGGCGGGAGAGATGGCTCAGTAGGATAAGCCCTTGACTGGCAAGTGCAAGGATCTGAGTTCAATCCCTGGTTCCACCAAAAAAATAAATAAATAAATAGAATATCAATCCCAGGTGCTACTCTTTTAGCATTTGTTTGCCGTTAGTCTATACTGTGGGTTTTTTTTTTTTTTTGTGGAACCAGGGATTTGAACTCAGACCTTTGTGCTTGCCAGGCAAGCACTTATTCTACTGAGCCATCTACCTGGCCCTGTTTGGCTGTTAGGTCTTTTAGGTCTGGTTCACCGCAGGAACATCCGTCCCTCCCACAGTTGCAAGGTAGCTTGTCTTTTGTGCAGTCTCCCTCAAGGGCCTGGCCCTGTCTGACTCCCTATAATATTTCTTTCTAATTTGGCTACCTGTAACACAAGGATGAAAGATGGAATAAAGTTTATGTGTGTATATGTATTAGCAGGGATTGAAACCAGGGTTTTGTGTATACTAGGCAAGAGCTCTAGCAAGCAGCTATATCCCCAGTTCTTTTTATTTATTTATTTATTTTATTTTGAGACAGTATCTAAGATACCCAGGATGGTCTTGAATTTTAGACATCCCTGTCTCAGTAGTTAGGCTTATAGGGCTGCTCTGTTCCTGACCAGAAGAGAATCTTTTTTTCCCTCTTTCTTTTCTAGCACTGAGCTATATTCCCAGATATTATATTTTTTCTTTCTTTTTTTCTTTTTTTTGGCGAAACTGGGGATTGAACTCAGGCCCTTGCGCTTGCCAGGGAAGCACTTATTCCACTGAGCCATCTCCCCAGCCCTACCCAGATCTCTTTCATATATCTTTTAATTTCCCTAAATTGTTAAATTACCCAGGCTGAGATAGCTCCTCCTGCTTGAGATAGCTTGAGATAGCTCCTCCTGCTTCAGTTGCCCAGAACTAGGATTCCAATCCTGTGCCAGCAGGAGTTTCCCATGGCCTTCACTGCCACCTGTAGGAGTGGCATAGCCAATGCCCTAAGTGTACAACCCTGGGAAGCCTTTTCACCTCTGTAGGCCTTGTCTCCCTTCTCCACTCCAGGGCTCTATAAGCTCCTCCCAGAGGCTCCTGTCCAGCTGCCTTGGTGCTGGCCGCATGCTGCTGCTGCTGCTGCAGGATGTGGTGCTCCCTACCCACCCACCAACCACAGCTATCTTTATGTTGCCAGCTTCCGCACTGCCTCAGAGGGCACTTTTGCTAAATGTTTTAGAACAGGAAAAAAATGCAACCCATTTAGAAATTACCCAGCAAATGACTGGAGCTGCCCCCCACCCTCACTCTTCAGTGACCCTTTCAAACAGCTCGGGCGCTTGGTGAGGCAGGGGAGAGCTTGGAAGCCATGCTGCTGTTGTGCTTGGCTCTCTACATACTTCCACTCCTTTTCTCCCCTGAGTAACAGGACAAAGACTAAGTCAGCCATCCTATTGGCTTGCACACTGCCTTCTGGGAGGGTCACCTTAATTACTTTCTTCTTTCTGGGGGGTATCAGAATCAAACTCAGAACCTCACATTTGTATATTTGTAGCCCAATTAATTACTTCTATAGATATAATCTAGTGTAACCAAAAACAACTTTCAGGACCAGCCAGATAACTCTGTGGACTAAAGCGCCTGCTTAGGCAGGCTCAGGGACCAGGTTCAATCCTGCTGTGCCGTGCTGGCCCTGCCCCCAGGGCACGCTGAGATGGCAAATGATTCTGGGTGTGGTGGTGTGTGCCTATAATTCCAGCACTTGGGAGGCTGAAAATAGGAGGATCACTACAAGTCCAATCTGTGTAGCAAGACCCTGTAGACCCTGTACTAGGTGCATTAAAAAGCAAAACGCTTTCACCTGCTTTGGTTCAAGACCACCAATAAGTACACCTGATCATGCACCCTCAAATAAGTTCTATTTCTTGAAATCTTCTCTAGATTATTTGTTTAAACCTAATATTAGAGTTTGACCTATGCCCCTTAAAATTTCTGTGCTCAAGTCCTAGACCCTAGGACCTCAGATGTGACCTTATTTGGAAATAGGGTCACTGCAGATGGTCAGAATGGTGGCCCTGGTCCAATCAGCTGTTGTCCTCATGAAAAGGGGGATTTGAACACAGAGACTCACACATCCATATGGAGATGAGGCAGACATGAGGGCAATAGCCAGGAGCTGAAGGGCAGCCAGACTGCTCCCAAAGCTCCAGAGCGCAGGGGCCTGGTGGTGCAGATCCTCCCCCAGCACTCAGGAGCCACAGTGTCGTGAGTTTGGACTTTTGGACTCCAGAAGTGTGAGATAATAAAGGCCTGTGGTGTAAACCACTGGGCTTCTGGTACTTTGGTGCAGAATAGCAACCCATGAGCCGGGTATGCTAGTTAGGCACACAAGGCACTTGAGCTGGGAAGGGGAACCAACTCAGGAAGGCGGAGGAGAGTCCTCATACACTGCTGGCCTGGGCTTCTGCCTTAGCCTTGCAGGCAGCTGGGAAGCGGGCCTGAGTCTCTACACCCGCTGGAGTTAGGAGGGTTTGCATGACACATGGTCTATGTTCAGTAACCTTCGGTTACTCACCCTTCTTTTTTTCCTGTTTTAATGTAATTTTATACATTGCATTAACATTTCTGTGTAAGTCATCTAAGGTGAGCTTAGGGAGAAAGTAGAAAGCTAGCAGTGAACAAACAGCTGCTGTGCTTACCTTTGACTGCTTCGCCTTGAAGTGGACTTTCCCAGAATACAGTGAACACTTTTAACTTACTGAGTTCATAGTCAGTTAATTCCTTCTAGTCTCTTTGGAACTTGAACCATACCTTTTCCTTTTTTTTTTTTTTCTTGGCTTTCAGTTTGAAGAATTAAATTTTAAATTGCATTATTATTATTATTATTATTTTGTATTTTAGGGAACGGTCTACAGGGTGTTCAGGGTCTCACTACTAGATTGGACTTGTAGAGATCTGACTGTTTACAGCTTCCTGAGAGCTGGGATTATAGGCCCACACCATCACACCCAGTCTCAATTGCCTCTCAGTGTGTCCAGGCCTGAGGATTATACCCCCAGCCTGCTTGCAGGCACTTTAATCCGCTGAGCTATTTGGCTGGTCCTTATTTTTTATTTTTGTTTTTTGAGTAGGTGATATGTTCAACAGGTGCAAAATTCTGTTGTGTCATTTGTTTGGTTTTTTGAACAAATAGGTAGCTCAAACTGGCCTTGAACTCCCCACAATCCTCATGCCTCAGTGTCCCAAGTGCTGGGATTACAGGTTTGTGCCAGGACACCTAGCAGGAGGGGTGCAGACCTCACAAGGCACAGTAGTATAAACCAATATTTCTTCCTCTTACCTGATCCCACATCCACCAGGTTGACAGTTTGTTTTCTCTTCCAGAGACAGTTTCTGTAAGCATAAGTAAAATAAAAAAAAAAATTTTTTTTTTTTTTTTTGGTGGAACTAGGGATTGAACTCAGGCCCTTGTGCTTCCCAGGTAAGCGCTTATTCTACTAAGCCATCTCCCTAGCCCCAAGCATGAGCAAATATTTTCATTTTACTTTCCTTTTTTTTTTTTTTTGACAAATTAAACACATAACAAGCACTGTTTTTTTATTTTATTTTATTTTATTTTACATTTATTTATTTATTTAGTGTGTGTGTGTGTGTGTGTGTGTGTGTGTGGCCAGCTCAGCCCACCAGGGGGCGGGGCTGGCTGGCATGTGGTGCTGGGGGATTGAACCAGTGGTCCCTGTGTTTTGCTTAGCTTAGCTTATTCTAAGTAGGTGCTTTAGACCACTGAGCCATCTCACCAGCCCAAGCACTGCTTTTTAAAATTAAAATGTATTTTTGAAAAGAAAACATTAGGGGCCGGGGAGATGGCTCAGTGGAATAAGCGCTTCCATGGCAAGCGCAAGGGCCTGAGTTCAATCCCCAGTTCTGCCAAAAAAAAGAAAAAAAGAAAACATTAAAATTTGTACCCTGCCTAGAAGGCTGGATGACTCAGTAAGTCCTTCTCTCAAAATAAAAAGTTATAGTCCAGTGCTGCAAAATGAAAATGAAGTCCTAGGCAAGTACATTTACTTTGAAAATCAGTGGCAGTTATAAAAAATATTGTAATCATACCTAATAACAGATTCTCAGTACATGCAAAGCAAAAACTGGCAGATTTGAAAGAAAAATACATTAGACTGCAATAGATCTCATCATGCTTAAAAAGTAGATATTGTGACAGTGCATGCCTATAATCCCAGGACTTGGGAGGCAGGGGGATGGCTGCAAGTTTGAGGCCAACCTGGGCTACATAGTGAGGCCTTGCCTCAGAAAGGGGGAATATATCTATATCTATACCTATACCTACATCTACATCTACATCAGAAGATCAGGTATTATACGCAGTAACTTCTCTGCCTGAAATGGCATAAAGTTAGAAATGCACAATAGAAGAGAAACTGGATGCTGGACATGGTGGCACACATCTGTCATCTCAGCTTGGGCTACAAAGTAAATTCAAGTTCAGCCTGAGAAGACCAGAAAAATCCTGTAACATTCACAGACTCATGGTATGACCAATAGTGATCAATTATGGTTTTTTTTTTTTTTTTTTTTTTTTTTTTTTAGATAGTATCTCCCTATGCAGTTCAGACTGGCCTTGAGCTCACTTTGTAACCTTGACTGGCAACTTGCAACTATCCTCCTGTCTGAGACTCCTGAGTGCTGGGATTACAGGTGTGTGCTACTATGCCCATCATGATCAATTATGGTATTGACCAAGGAAACCCAGTAAAAGTTCCACAAGTCCATAAAGAAGGCATTTTTTTTTTTTTTATGAGGTCTCACTGTATTTCAGGGTGAGCTTGAACTCACTATGTAGCCCAGGCCGGTCTTGAGCCCATGGAGATCTTCCTGTCTCAGCATCCCAAGGGCTAGGATTACAGGTGTGCACCAGCACTAAAACTAGCACTCCTGTTTTAGAAACATGCATTTTTTTGGAGGGCTAGGGTGGCATATACTATCTTTGGGATAACACTGTAATATCTAGGTCATTACTAATTATTTTAATACCAAAGGAAATTTTAGTTTTACAGACATAAATTCTGTTGTGAAGAAGTTGGTGAAAATTCTTATCCGCTATTCCCAGCAGTAAATTTTCAGCATTTATTTCTCAAAAAGCCATCTACTTGCAGCATGAATATTAAGCTGCACTGGTTGCTGTTTTCCTGATGGCCATTTATCACATTTTAATGTGCGTAAAGCCTCTCTGTCCTACTGGTCCTTAATGTTCATGAGGTCAAGACCAGGCCTGGGGGGCTGGTGAGATGGCTCAGTGGTCTAAAGCACCTACTTAGAATAAGCTAAGCTAAGCAAAGCACAGGGACCACGGTTCAATCCCCCCGCACCACATGCCAGCCAGCCCTGTCCTCTGGTGGGCTGAGCTGGTCACACATGCACACA
>NW_004524579.1:26431262-26435670 GCF_000260255.1 Octodon degus | reverse complement strand
TTATTTATTTATTTTGTGTCTGTGTGTGGCCAGCTCAGCCCACCAGGGGGCGGGGCTGGCTGGCATGTGGTGCTGGGGGATTGAACCGCGGTCCCCATGCTTTGCTCAGTTTAGGTTATTCTTAAGTAGGTGCTTTAGACCACTGAGCCATCTCATTAGCCCCACTGAGCTGTATTTTATTTTCTCTATTCGATTTTGAGAAAGGGTCTTATTAAGGTACCCAGGCTGGACTTGAATTTAAGATCCTCTTGCCTCAGCCTCAGGAGGGATTATAGGTCTGCATGACCACACCCAGGTAGATTTGTTGACTCAATGAATGAATGAGTGACTGAGCCCATGGCATCGCTTCCATGAAAGGAACCACTTCTTCTTGTGGGGATGACTGCATCTTTCTGGAAAGTCACAGCGCAGTGAAGAGGATGAATAGATTACTCAGAAGTACAATTTCCAGGGGCCGGGAAGATGGCTCAGTAGAATAAGCGTTTCCCTGGCAAGTGCAAGGGCCTGTGTTCAATCCCAGGTTCTGCCAAAAAAAAAAGCAAAAACAAAAACAAAACAAAAAAAAAACCAACAAGAACAACAACAAAAACCCCAGAAGTACAATCTCCAATGGTATAATATCCCTAATGTCCCACTTGGTACTTCACTGCTTCACTGGCTTTCCTGTTTGAATCAACATACTTCTCATTCACTTTTATGATAATCTAACCACAAAGTTGCTGCTACAAAAACAAAAATATTATGCCTTCTAAAGTGAAATAAAGAGAGGCTGAGGCAGGATTACTGCAAGTTTGAGGCCAGCCTGGGCTACAAAGTGAATTTAAGGCCAGCTTGAATTAATTACTGAAACTGTCTCAAGAAAGAAAGAAAAGAAGAAAGAAAGAAAGAATGAAAGAAGGAACAAAAGAAAAAAAGAGAAAGAAAGAATCCAAAGTGAAGTAAAATATTTTGGGGCTGTATCTTCTATTTCTTGTTTTCTTTCTTTCTTTCTTTCTTTCTTTCTTTCTTTCTTTCTTTCTTTCTTTTTTTTGCAGAACCAGGGATTGAACTCAGACACTTGGGCTTGCCAGGCAAGCACTTATTTTACTGAGCCATCTCCCTGGCCCAAGTGAGATTCTTTTTTTTTTTTTTTTTTTTTGCAGAACTGGGGATTGAACTCAGGCCCTTGCGCTTGCTTTACAAGCGCTTATTCTACTGAGCCATCTCCCCTAGCCCTTCTTGTTTTCTTTCTAAGTAACATGAATAATTGTCTAGTTTCAGAAAGGAAATGTATTGGGAAGTTTTCTTTTTAATTAAACTGTTAATGTTCAAGTACATTTTTCTTTTTATTATTATTATTTTTTTAAGTACATTTTTCTGTTGCTGCTATAGCACATTACTGGAAGCTTAGTGGCTTATACTGACACAAAGATACCATAGTTCTGTAGCTCTGAAGCTGGACATGGTCTCCTTGGGCTCATCGCGTGGCACTGGCAATGCTGCCTGAGTTTCTGGAAGCTGGAGGGATGACGTTTGCTTGCCTCCTAGGGCCACCTGCCTGTCTTCTTAGGCTCTTGCCCCCTTCCAAGTCAGCAATGCCTGACACTTACATTGCATCACTCTGACCTTCTATAACCACCCTGTCTCTGACTTCCCGCCCTGCTTCCATAGTTTTGATTACATGTGGCCACCCTAGTGATCAAGGATGGTCTCCCTATTTTAAATTCAGCTAATGAGCAACCTGAATGCACCTGCAAAGTTAATTTCCCTCTGCCATGTAACATAACATATTCAAAGGTTCTGGGGATTAAGAGGTGGACATGGGGGAGCATTATTCTGTCCACCACACGGAATAATTTTAGATTTAGAAGGGTTGCATGGGAGTACCATATACAATATCCTTCACCCAGCTTCCTTTCATGTTAATATCTTATATAATAAAGGCATATTTATTAAAATGAGAAAACTAACATTGGTACAGTGCCCTTCGCTTACCTCCAGACTTCATTTGTATTTCACGTCTTCACACTACTGCTTTTTTGTGATTTCCAGATCCATCTGCAATACCGCACTGCATTTAGCAAAAGGCTTTCACAGCTTTTCTATTGGTGTTTTTGCACTAACTAGACAGATATAGTCAAGTCAGGCAAAGGTGTCGTGACACTTTTTTTTGAGACAGTCTTTCACAATGTAGTTCTGTTACAGTTGAGTGAGCCAAAAATATTCCAGGTTTTTGTGTAGGACAAGGAAAGCACTGCCAAGCATACACTTCCTAGTATGTGGTGGGTTTATTTATTTATTTACTTTATTTTTTGGCGGAACTGGGGTTTGAACTCATGCCCTTGCACTTGCCGGGGAAGCATTATTCCACTGAGCCATCTCCCCCGCTCAAACAGTAGGGGTTTTTTTTGGTGGAACTGGGGATTGAACTTAGGCCCATGCACTTGCCAGGGAATGTGGTGGGTTTAGTGAAGATCACAGGACAACAGCAAGAATGGGCAGAAGGGCAAAGTGGGGGAGGGAGAAAAAAGGACAAAGGAAGAAAGGGCAAGAGGAAAAAAATGGCAAAGGGCCTCTGATATTTATAGGGCCAGAAGCCACTGATCCTAGGTGCTTCCTGTTGTCTGTCTCTGATGCCAACAATCTTGGCAACCTCCTAAATTAAGCCTACATAATCATTAAGGTGGTGTGGCACTTACAGTTTAATGAAGGGAGTGTGACTCAACACCTTTGTTTCTAACTATACTAGCTCAGGCCAGCCTTGAACTCACTGTGTAGCCCAGACTAGCCTCAAACTCATGGTGATCCCCCTGCCTCAGCCTCCCTAGTGTTGAGATTACAGGCATATGCCTCCACACCCAGATTTAATTTAGTGTTTAATTCTAGGTTTTTGTGTAGGACAAGGAAAGCACTGCCAAGCATACACTTCCTAGTATGTGGTGGGTTTATTTATTTATTTATTTGTTGAACCGGGGATTGAACTCAGGCCTTTGCACTTGCCAGGGAAGTACTTAGTGCACTGAGCCATCTCCCTGGCCCCTAAAGAACTGAGCTAGGGGGCAGGCCCCCTTGCTACCAACTCTTAATGCTGCCTGCAGAAGTATATTTTGCTGAATCACTCTGGGGCAGCCAGTCCCACCCTAGGGCGGAACCAATCGTGCCCAGGGCGGACCCAATAGCACCACAGGGCAGAGCCAATCACACCCCAGGGAGGCCCAGCCCACCCTGCAGAGTGGTGTGACTAGTTAACTGATCCAGCCAAACTTTAGCCATCATGTTGACACAATGTATCAGTTATCACACTATTCATACTCTTTCTGGATGGGCCTGGGAGATAGCTCAGTAGAATAAGCACTTGCCTGGTAAACACAGGGGCCTGAGTTCCATCCTCGGTTCCAAAAAAAAAAAAAAAAAATCTGCTCTTTTTGGTTTTGTTTTTGAGATAATGTCTTGCTATGTAGTTCAGCCTGGACTTGAACTTACTATGTAGCCCAGGCTGGCCTCACACTCAAAGCAATCCTCTAGCTTCATCTTCTCACGTGCTGGGATTCCAGGCATTCACCACCCTACCTAGTTATTTGTACTCTTTCGACTTAGTATATCATAGAATATTTTATTTTTTATTAGTACATGTTTGCCATGCATAATGATTCCATTCATCATGGGGCGTAGGCACTTTTTAAAAAGAAATATGAATCCATAGCATTCCTTACCATGGCTGCATGGTAGTGCCTGCTTCTTTTTAGCCAGGACCCCAGATACCTTGCATTTTACAAAGTTCCTGCCCTAATTCTGCAAGTTCAGTGAATACACTAGTACTTGATACTAGAACAATATAACTATATTGCACTTCTGGTGGATATTAGCACATATTGACTGTATTATAGAAATAATTGTAATAGCTTTTTCATAGGTTTATTTGAAGAAATAAAATAACAGTGCATAGCAGGTAGAAAAAATCTCACATTGTCAATGATTATTTCTGTTAACAATATTTAATATTTATATAAATAGTCTAGGTGAAGAAACTGGCTGGGGAGGTAATCTGGCCACCTTGGCTCATAGGACTTTCAATTCCATATTTATTTTCCTTCCTGTGGGACATGTCTTGACAATAATGCAGGTAGGTGTAGACTGTCCAGCTGCCTCCATCAGAAATTATTGTCCTGCTGGGCGTGGGGGCAACATTTCTGTGATGCCAGCAATCTGGGATACTGAGGCTGGAGGGCATTAATTGGAACACACCTTGGGCAATTGAACGACTTGGGTTAGATTTTGTATCAAAATACAAGAAAAAGTTCAGTATGAGGAAGTTACGAAAAAAAGAAATAAGTCGCTGCCGACTTCCGGGAACCCCCAGACCCAGTCCTAGCCCAGGTCCGCTGAATGTGTGGAGAGCTTCCTGCTACCCTGCGCCGGCGGGACCAGT
>NW_004524579.1:26417279-26426767 GCF_000260255.1 Octodon degus | reverse complement strand
AGAAAAAAAAAAAATTCTGCCTGGAGGTGGTGGCCAAGCCTGCAGTTCCGAACTCGGCAGAGGCTGAAGCAGGAGGCAAATTCGAGGCCGGCCTAGGCAATTTAGGGAGACCCTGTTTTGGCGGTAGAGAGGCTTGGGCCCAGGGCTTTCGCACTGATTGGCATTCCAAGCCCCTTTACTACCACAATCAGCGTCATCACCATTCTTTGAGTCAGGTCTATGCTAAATTGCCCAGGCGGGTTTGCATTGCTCCTGCCTAAGCCTACCAGAATGCTAGGATTACAAGCTGACACGTCCGCGCCGGCCCACTTCTCGAATCTTCAGTTTCAGAAGGAATTGCTTGACATTGGTATGGGCTGGAACTAACAGGCACATTAAATTACTGCAGCGGTACAGGTAGGACCGGTCAGGCTCCCCAGGAAGCACGCCAAGCTGGAGTTCCGAGGCTTTCCGGACTTGACACGTGGCTCCGCGGTTGCCGGGGAGACGCTGGGTGGGAGTGGAAACCAGCGACGCCGTGAGGACTCCATTTCCCAGAAGCCCGCGCGCCTCGGGCCTGTCGCTGCGCGCGCCTGGCCGTTCGGTCCCGTCCGCGTTCTCGGCCGCTTCCCTCTCCTTTCCCCGCCTCCCGGGCCTTCGCGCTGATTCGGCGGACGCTGGAGCTGAGCTGGAGCCCGAGCCGCAGAGACGTGGAAACGTGGAGGCCTGAGCCGGCTTGCGCCTCCCGGGCTGCGGCGCTGCCGCACTTCCCTGACGCCTCTGCCTGCGGCCAGCGGCCCGCCTGCAGTGCGTGGTGGGGCGGACGCGGAGCTCCTGGCAGGCTGAGACAGGTGGGCTTGGGACGCTGCCCTCTCTGGCCGGCACCCGCAGGGCCGGGCAGCTCGGTCCGCGCGGGGAGGAGGGCCCCTTCCCCGGCCGGGACTGGGCCACCCGAGGGGCCGCGCCGCGCCGCGGGAGCGACCCCCGGTGCTTCGCGCAGGCGGGCCTGGGGGTGTGTGAGACCCGAGCGTGAGGGGACCTCGGCCGGCCCAGGCTGGGAGTTGGGGGTTACCGCGCGACCCGGCGAGGCTTCCACAGATGGAGCGGTGTAGGACTGACACTGGGTGTGTGATGGGCAGGGTGAGCAGTAGTGCCTGTACTGGCGTTTGTTTGACATACGCATTTTTTTTTTTTTTTTATTGAAATGTAATCCACATGCCATAAAATTCACCCTTTAAAAGTACAATTAAAGTGCAGCGCTGTGGCTTTTAGTATATTCCCATGGTCGTGCAACCTTATCACTAATTCCAGAATATTTTTATCACCCCTTAAGTAGCCCGCACCCTTCAGCAGTCACTCCCCGTCCCCCTAGCTGCACACCCTGCAGCTAGCTGTCAGGATGCCTGAGCAGTGGGATTGAACCGAAGAGTGGATGTTTGTGCCCTGGTGGCAGCAGAGGGGTGTTAGGGTAGTGGGGTGATGAAACCGACCAAGCACTGAGATAGGTTATAGAAGTGAGGGGATGGTTGGAATAAGGCCAGCAAAGGAGATGGAGAGGAAAGACTGTCGGTTGCTGGAGCGGGATCCTTGAAAGAGGAAGCCCGCTTGAGAATCCTTCCCCCACCCCCTAGGCAAGGGTTTATTCTACTGAGCCATCACCCCTGGCCTCTCACTTGAGAATCCTGTGGCTAGGGGCCCAGGGAGATAGCTCAGTAGAATAAGGGCTTGTCTAGCAAGCACAGGGTCCTGAGTTCAATCCCCTGTACCGCAAAAAAAAGAAAGAAAAAAGGGGGTTGAGGGAATCCTGTGGGTAGAAGGTTTCGGTCTGGAGTATATGAGGAAGGGGAGGTTGTGGGGAGGGCTGAAAATTTGCCACACGTGGAAGGGGTTACATAGGTAAATGGTTGCTGCAGAGAATGGATTTTATTTTATTTTATTATTATTATTTTTTTGGTGAAACCAAGGATTGAACTCTAGCCCTTGTGCTTGCCAGGCAAGCGCTTATTCTACTGAGCCATCTCCCTGGCCCCGAGAATGGATTTTATAACTATGGCTTTCTACAATGGTTATCATGCTATTGGGTTTTTATTGTTTATTTTTATTTATTTATTTATTTATTTGGTATCTGGAATCGAACTCAGGACCTCTAGCTTGCCAGGCAGGCACTGGGCCGCTGAGTTATATTCTGGGCCTGGGAATTTTTTTCTTTTTTAAAAACGTGTTTAGTACAGGGTCTGCAGGGTATTAGCACATAGGTCAGACTCATAGTGATCCTTATGTTTTCAGCCTCCCCACCATGCCAGGCTGTAAACTTAATAGCTCATCTGCCATGTAGGCGTGCCTCGGGGTGGGGCCCGGCATGGCACCTTGGGGATCTAGCCCCAGTCCCTTAGTCTGCAGAGCTATCTGGCCAGCCCTTGGGCCTGGGGATTTTAATCTTAGATAATCTTGGCAACTCAGAGATAGGCTTGGCAAGAATGACTATTTGTCATAAAAGCTAATCTTGGAAGCAACCTGTATATTCATTAACAGATGAATGGATAAAAATGTGATATTTATGTACTGTGGAATACTGTGCTGCCATAAAGAAGGATAAAATTGAGTAAAGTTTAGGAAAGTGGATGCACTGTGAGACAATACTATTAGATGCAATAAATTAGACACACACTTGCATAATTTCTCTGGTATGAGAAACCCAAAGTATAAGTAATGTAAAAATGAAATAAAAGATAGACATTAGGAAACAGAGAGATAGATCTTTTGCAAATAGGAAGGAGATCTAGTGACAGGGAGCAGGGGAGGGAGGGGTAAGAGAATAAAAAGAATTAAGATGTTAAGTACATGTACCTACCCCCTAAGATGAATGTAAACATTATGTATTATAAATATGCACTGAAGAAAGAAGTATGAATATTCCCATTGTGCAAATGAACCATTCTTTTAGAACTGAGGGGACTTGCTTGGAGCTTGTAAGGTTAGTAGTAAGGCAAGATGAATTGAGATTCCAGAATAATTTTTTTTTTTGAGATTCCAGAATAATTGATGAAATTATCAGTTCTAAGTATTAAACCAGATGAGGTAGTGCAATGTTGATAGAAAGGAAATTAGCTATTAAGTTTATGCTGTAATAACATGTATATAGAGAAGCCTATATTATGGTAGGTCAAGGTATTTTTAAATTTTTGTACCTTTTAAATATAGAAAAGTTCAAATAAAAGCTGCGAGTGTAGTTAAGTGATAGTATGAGGCCCTAGGTTCAATATCTAGCCCTTAAGAACAGTCACAGTTCAATTATATAATGCAGTCCCATGTCCATATTACCTGGCTCCAACAGTGATTAAACCATGTCAGTTCTGTTCATCTCTGTCTATCCATTCCTAAAACCACATCATCCCCTCCACCCTTTTGTACTGGGGATAGAATACAGGGCTCTGTATTCTAATGAGCTCTTTGCATTGAGCTCATTTCCTGTTCTGTTTTCATTTTTGTTTTTGAGGCAGGGTGTTTCTAAATTGCTAAATTAGAAATTTAAGTCCAGGGTGAACTTAAGCTTGTGTTGCTCTGCCTCAGCCTCCCAGAATTCTAGCTTTCCAGGCATGTACTACCATGCCTGGCTCCTGGTTGTTTTGAAGTTGCCTATAAATATTTCAGTATGTATTTGTAGGGGATTGATCACTGTCTTTTACTATGCTCATAATACCATTGTCACACCTATAAAATTAATAGTGAGATCTTAATATCATTAATATATGGAAGGATTTTTAATTTTTAATTATTATTATTATTTTTTTGCAGAACTGGGGATTGAACTCAGGCCTTTGCACTTCCCAGGCAATTGCTTATTGTACTGAGCCATCTCCCCAGCCCAGGATTTTTAATTTTTAATTTTTATTTTTTTTGAGACAGGTTCTCACTGTGTATCCCAGGCTGGCCTTGAACTTGTGGCAGTTCTCTGACCTCAGCCTTCTGAGTGTGGGGACTGTAGGTGTGCACCACCATGCCTGGCTAGGATTTACATTTTAAATGTAGTATCCATTTGATACATGTTTGACTCTGAAAACTATAGCATGTCTTTTCACTTTTCCAGCGCATCCCAATGTACTGTTCATTTTTTTTTTTTTATTAGTATACTGCATTGCCTTGCCAAAAAAAAAAAAAGAAAAATTGTCAACATTAACTGACTTTTTCATGAATGGAGTTTTGCATGGCAAGAGAAAAACAAAAGTAAAGTACTGCAGTATGCACAAATATTTCTAATAGTGCTTAGAGTATTTGGGCAGTGTTACTGTGTTTTTCCCCTTTAGGTAATTTCATATACTGTTAGAGTCCTATGTGTGTATGTGTGTATACTAACTTTCCATAACTGCCCTAGTACATTCATACAGATTTAGTGGCTCAAAACAGTGCAGATTTCATTCCCCTGTGGAAGTCAAAAATGCTAAAATCAGTACATCAACAAGGTTGTGTGTCTTTCTAGAGGTTTCTAGGGGAGAAACCATTTCCTTGCTCCTTTCATTTTCTGTTGGCTGCCGCCTTCCTTGGTTTATAGTCTCCTCCATCTTCACAGCCACAAGGGTGCTTGTCTCAGGTTGTTCTTCCACCCTCACTTCTCTGACATGGCCAGGGAAAGTGACGTGCTCTTAAGGACCCATGAGATTGGGTCAGGCCTACTTGAATAATCCAGGGTAATTTAAACACTCCCACAGTCTCTTTACAAATAACATAATCACAGGTTCCCAGGATTAAAGATGTGAACATCTGTGGAGCCATCATTCTGCTTACCCATTGTATTTTGCTGAGGCTTAATAAAGCAGGTGATTCCTTTTTCTGAGTACTTTTACTTGAGGTTGTAGATAATGGTTAGAATGAGAGAGGACTGTTGCATTTTTTTTTTTTTCTCTCGGTAACTGGGAAATACTGTGACACAGTGTAGGATTTTGTGAAATGAAACCTTTTTAAAGGGATTAAATGTAAAAGGGATGCAACACTTTGTAAAGTTTTTTGTATTTCTTTTTGGCCTCTTCTTTCATATTCATGTTTTAAAAATACTTCATACCTTTGATATGTTTCTAATGCCAAACTGACTAGTGGGGGCAAAGGGACAGGGCTCTGTCCCACTGGGAAATTATTGGAGGCATCCCTCATTCAGTAGGAAGAGAATATTAAAGTGAGAGAGCATTTTTTTCAGGCAGAACAAACTGCTGTGAGAGTTGAACTTGAACAGCTTTCTCCATTTTTCTGTGACTCAGCTGGATATGGTTGAGTATAGCAGGCCTGAAAAACAGAGTGACAGGGTGACTACTGCTTTTTTCTCCATCCTGAAACAGAAACCAGTGGTAAGAGCTGCAGAGGATTCTGCAAGGTCTTTTACTTTGATACTGGCTTCTTGGTGCAACTCCACTTTCCTCCTGAGCTCTGAAGTCTTGACTGGTGTTTTTGGTATGAAGGGCCTGGCTGCCATGTGGTCAGTGCTTCTCCAGTCAGGAAGTGTGATGGGAATTACTGAATGTCTATCTATTCCTGCACTTGGCACTTGGCATTGAACCTAATGCCTTCACACTGAGCTATAGCCCTATTTTCCAGCTCCTTTTTTCCCTTTTTTTTTTTTTTTCAATTTTGATACAGGATCTCTCTCTCTCTCTCTCTCTCTCTCTCTCTCTCTCTCTCTCTCTCATGAGTTTGTTACTTATGTGAAAGAAGCTCAGAAGTAGGCAGTTGGAGGTTGGTATGGTAGCTAGCCTTATCAGGGACCTAGCTTCTTTGCAATTTCTTACTCTATTAACCCTAGTTTGTGGATCTTGATTTCTGAATCTAGAGTCATTGTTAGAATTCTACCTAAAATTCCCACATTCTGAGCAGCAGGAGGGAGGAAGAAACAAGTAACTGTATTCATAAGGGGTCTCAGATGTGTCTTTTAGCTGGATAGGAATATGTCTAGCCAGAAATCCAAGTTCTGTTACTGAAAGGAGAGGAGAATGTTGGATCTGCAATTCATTTTTTCTGCCATACTTTTTTATTTTTAACACTTTTTTTTTTTTTTTTTGCGGAACCGGGGATTGAACTCAGGCCCTTGCACTTGTCAGGGAAGCACTTATTCCACCAAGCCATCACCCCGGCCCCGTTTCTGCCATACTTTATAATTAGTTTTTCTCTCTGTAGATTCCAGACTAATCTATATTTCCTAAACTCTAGGTTTTAATCTCAGTTCTGTTTGTGTGCTTTGACATGTTTTACTTCACCATTTTGAGCTTCAGTTTACTCATCTGTCAAATGTAACTAATACTTTATTTATTTAGTATTTTAGGGTAGGGTCTATAGGGTGTTCAGGGTCTCACTACTAGATTGGACTCATAGTGATCCGCCTGTTTACATCCTCCAAAGTGCTGGGATTACAGGCGTGTGCCAACATGCCCAGTTTCAATTGCTGTCTCAATGTGCCTTGGGCTTGGGGCTGGCATGGCAAGCCCCAGGGGATCAAATCCTAATCCACTGAGCTATTTGGCTAGCCCTCAATATTTACTTTTTATGTTAGAAAATTAAATGAAAATACCTGTAATATACCTGGTAATGTGTACATTATACATAGTATTTTGCTTTTTTTCCCCCTCAATTTTCTGGACTTGTATATCTGAATGGGTGGTATCAAAGAAGGAATTGGAAGTGGGTGGGGAAGGATGTGTGTTTATTTATTTTTTTTGGGGAACCAGGGATTGAACTCAGACCCTTGTGCTTGCCAGGCAAGCACTTATTCTACTGAGCTATCTCCCTGGCCCAAACAAGTGGATTTTTAACTGTTTTTTTTTTTTTTTTTTTTTTGGCCATACAAGGATTGAACTGAGGACCCTGTGCTTGCCAGGCAGGCACTTATTCTATTGAGCTGTCTTCCCAGCCCTGTGTGTTTAGTTGATTATTGGGCATGCTGGGACACTCTTTGATGCAATCAGATAATTGCATCAACCCTCACAATAGTGGAGTATACAGTTGATTTTTTTTTTTTTTTTTTTTTTTTTGTGACTGGCTCAGTGTCATGTGGTGCTGGGGATGGAACCTTGGTCCCTGTGCTTGCCTAAGCTTGCGTAAGTAGATGCTTTAGACTGCTGAGCTATCTCACCAGTCCATGGACAGTTACTTTGGATTAATAGGTGTGGGTAGACTCACTCTGCGAGATTTAGGATGTATGTGATTGTATGGCTACAAGGTGCAGAGCAAGAAGATATGCCCTTACAAAAAGTCTGTCCTCAATAAAGCATCAGCTTACGTTGAAGCCTCTTGGGCCTCCTCTTTTATTCCTTCCCTGCACCCAACATACTGAGCTTCCCTCTTATCCTTCAGGTCTTAACTTCTGTGGCATGGCCACTTTTATGGTATGAGGCTTTTCTGAGTCTGCTGTGGTTTGGATCTTAAATGTCCCCAAAGACCAATGTGATAAAGGCTCTTGGGAGGTAGCAGACCCTCTGAGAGGTGAGGCCTTATGGGAGGTCACTGGGGACCTTCCTGACTTGTGCTCTCGCTCTTGCAAACAGCTTTGCGCTACTACGTGCTCTTGCTATGATGTGCTGCCTCTCCAGAGGCTCAGAGCAGTGGAACCCATTTGTTTTGATGTGAAACAGGTAAAACTGTGAGCCCAAAGAAACTTTTTCTTTATATGTATCTATAATATTTTATTACAGTGATGCAAAACTGATGAACAGTCTCAAATAGTTGCATTATTATTTTTGTCATTGTTTTGGTTTTTTGAGGCAGGGTTTTCTTATATACTGTGCTTTGTGTAACACTCACCACATAGTGGGCCCTGAGAAATATTTATTGACTGTTGACAGAGTCTTTCATGTTTACATAACTAATTTAAAGTCTGGGTACTGCTTGTGTGGATTTTTTTGTTTTTGTTTTTGGTACCGGGGATTGAACTCAGGACCTTGTGTTTGCCAGGCAGGTGCTTAAACCACTGAGCTATCTATCCAGTCCCTTGTTTGGATTTTTATTAATTTTTAATTATTTTTATATTTACTTATTATTGTTTTGCAGTACTGGGGATTGAATTTAGGACCTTGCGCTTGCCAGGCAGGCGCTTATTCTGCTGAGCTATCTCCCTAGCCCTGGCTTCTTAAACCATGCATTGTTTTCTGTATTTGCCATTGAATTGTTTATATGAATCAGTGATTGTAAAATAGTCCAGCACATTCTGTCCAATTTATTTGAAAATTGTTTTTTTTTTTCTACTTAAATTATTATGTACAGATATTCTTTGTTTAATGACATATGTTTAAGATTGTTTAGGTTTAATGACCTGCTAGTTGGACTCATGACCCATCTTTTTCTTTTTTGGCCAGTTTGTGCATCTTGTTAATAGAGCCTCAGCATCTTTTTTTATAGTATACCTTTTGCATACAGAACTGTAATTTTACAGTACTGCATGTAAACGTTTTGTAAATAAAAATCATCAAGCTTGAGTTGCTTTTGGGCATTTCTTTGTTCTGAATGTGTGTGTGTGTGTATGTATGTGTATGTGTTTGTGTGTTTGAGACAGAGACTTGTTCTGTAATTCAGGCTGGCCTTGAACTAATTATGTAATTCAGGCTAATCTCAAATTCATGGTAATCCTCCCGCTTCAGACTCCTGAGTGCTGGGATCATAGAGGTATGACACCATACCCAGGTTGTTCTGCATATTTTAATGTGTGTATTATATATACAGTTCTTCATTTAGTGACCAATTTTTTTTTTTTTTTTTTTTTTTTTTTGGTGTTTTTGAGACAAGGTCTTACCATGTAGTACAGCTTGCTCTTGAATTCACTTATGTATCCCAGGCTGGCCTCAAACTCGTGTCTGTCCTCCTGCTTCAGACTCCAGAGTGCTGGTATTACAGGTGTTTGCCATGATACCAAGCTGTGACCAGTTTTTTTAATGACTCTATTTTGGGAAGAGAACTCAGTCATTAAATGGGTAATGTATTAGAAAATAACATTAGCCAGGAAAGTATGTTATAAAGTCATAAAAACCTACCTTGAGGGTTGGCCAAATAGCTCAGCGGATTAAAGTGCTGTTTAGGCAGAAACAGCGGCCAGGGTTCGATCTCGGGTGGCTATGCTGGCCACGCCCCCAGGGCGCACTGAGCCGGTGATTGAGACTGAGCATGGTGGTACGTGACTGACATCCCAGCACTTGGGAAGCAGAACACAGGTGGATTACTATGAGTCTGATTTATGTAGTAAGACCCTGTTCACCCTTACCCTGCCTTATCCATTGCAGTTTTTTAAAATTTGGACCTTAAAAAACTCTTCTAAGTTTTTTTCTTTTGATTCTACCTGTGTTTAAATATTATGTCTGAATTGTCATTTTGTGATTTTTCCAGTTGAACACTTATTGGCTCCCTGTATAGTAAATGAGGTATTCTTCTTTGACCTCTAGTCCTTTCAGTGCAATTCTTGGTTAATTTAGTGTTTAATATTTACATTTAAGGGGCTGGGGAGTTAGCTCAGTAGAATAGGCGCTTGTCTGGCAAGTGCAAGG
>NW_004524579.1:26409845-26415814 GCF_000260255.1 Octodon degus | reverse complement strand
TGTGTGTGTGTGGCCAACTCAGCTCACCAGGGGGCGGGGCTGGCTGGCATGTGGTGCTGGGGGATTGAACCGTGGTCCCTGTGCTTTGCTAAGCTTGTTATAAGTAGGTGCTTTAGACCACTGAACCATCTCACCAGCCCTCCAGGTTATTTTTATAGGGCCTTTCCTCATCTCTTGATCCCCTTCCTCTTCCCCTTCCCTGATTTCCTATTACCTATTTTTTTTTTTAATACTATTTTTTTTGGCGGAATCGGGGATTGAACTCAGGCCTTTGTGCTTGCCAGTGAAGTGCTTATTCCACTGAGCCATCTCCCCGGCCCCATACTTATTTTTTATTTTGCTGTTCATTTATACTTTGGGTTGCTTAATCTAGGAGTTTTTTGGTGGACTTTATAGTAGAATTTCTATGTAGAATATCAAGTCATCAGTAAATAATGCTACTTTAACTTTCTTTCATATATATATGTATATATGTGTGTGTATATATATATATATATATATATTTTTTTTTTCCCTTCCTGTTCTTTTATCTGATTGCTCTGGCTAATGTTTCTGGAGCTATAGTTAATAGGAGTGGTACTAATAGGCATCTTGGATCCCATATAGGAGAAATAGTAATGTTTCCAGAACTATATTAAATAGGAATGGTGCTAATAGGTGTCTTGGATCTCATATGGGAAAAACTATGTGATATTTAAGCTTCTCTGATTTATTTCACTGAACATTATGGTCTCAAGGTACATCTGTGACTGAAATTTATCCTTCTTTGTGGTAGAGTAGTATTCCGCTGTGTGTAAATGCCAGATTTCCTTTATCCATCCATCTGTTGATGGAAATACATGTATAGGCTTCTTCCAAGTTTTAGTTATTACAAGCATTTGGGAGACTGAGGTAAGAGGATCATTGTGGCTTCTTTTTTTTTTTTTTTTTTTTTTGGTGGAACCGGGGATTGAACTCAGGCCCTTGCGCTTGGCAGGGAAGGAGGATCACTGTGAATTCAAGGTCAGCCTGTACTACATAGTGAGGCTTTTCCTAAAACAACAACAACAACAACAACAACAACAACAACAACAACAAAAGAAGAAAATAGAAAGCAAAATAAAGGTTTGGCATATCTTTCAGTACAATCTTTTAGGGAAGAAAAAAAAGATTGTGTTGCTATAAACATGAGTATCCCCGTATCACTGTAGTGTGATGTTTTAACTTTTTTGGGAAGATACCTAAAAGGAAAATAGCTAGGTCAAATGGAATTTCTATCTTCAGTTTTTTTTCTTTTTTTGTATTTTAGGAAAGGGTCTACAGGGTGTTCAGGGTCTCACTACTAGATCGGACTCCTAGTGATCCTCTTGTTTACAGCCTCCCAAGAGCTGAGATTACAGGTGCGCGCCACCATGCCTAGTCTCATCTGCCCATCTTAGTGCACCTCAGGGGTGGGGCCAGCAGGGCAGGGAGGCAGGCAGGGGATCAAACCCCTAACCCCTGTGTCTGCCTAAGTATGTGCTTTAATCTGCTAAGCTATCTGGCCAGCCCTATTGTTTGAATTCTTGATGATGGCCATTCTTTCTGGGGTAAAATGGAATCTCAGTGTTGTTTTGATTTGCAATTTTTCTTTCTTTTTTTTATATACTTAGGACAGGGTCTACAGGGTCTTATTACATAGATCGTACTCCTAATGATCCTCCAGTTTTTATCCTTCAAAGCACTGGGATTATAGGCACGCACCATGCCCAGTCTTGTACCATGCCCAGTCTCGATTGCCTCTCAGCATGCCCTGGGGGTGAGGCCAGCAGGAGCACACTAGGAATGGAATCCAGGTAGTCCTCTGAGCTATCTGGCTAGCCCTTGCTTTGCAAGTTTTCTAATGGCCAAGAGTGTTAAACATTGTGTGTGTGTGTGTGTGTGTGTGTGTGTTCTTATTGACTATTTTTTGCTTCTTTTATGATGTGTCTATTCATTTCATTTGCCTGTTTTTTGACTGGGTCTTTTATTTGGGGGTGTGTTAATTTAAAACATTTTTTTTTTGTTTTTCTCCAGTTTTTCTGAGTTCTTTATATAGTCTCAATATTAGCCTTCTGTATAGCTGGCAGATGTTTTCCCCATGCAGTAGGTTGTCTCTTTATTCTGTTGATTGTTTCTTTTGCTGTGCAAAGAAGCTTTTTAGTTTGATATGATCCTATTTGTTTTGATTCTCCAAACTATTTCCTATGCAAAGGGGGCTCTTTCCAAAAATCCTTGCCTATGCCAGTGGCCTCTTCTGTGTATTTTATCTTTCAGCAGATTATTTCTGTTTTAAGCTTTAGATTTTTAATTCATTTTGATTTTAGTTTAGTACATGGTGAGAGGTAGGAGTCTAGATTCAGTTTTCTGCATGTGGAAAGCTAGTTCTCCCCATACCATTAAAGAGGCTGTCTTTTTTCCAGTGTATGAGTTTTGGCCCTTTTGTCAGAGATCAAGTACAGTGGCTGAGTGTGCTTGAGGTTGTTTCCACACCCTCTATTCTGTTCCATTGATCCTCATATTTGTTTTTGTACTGGCACCATGCTGGTTTTTTTTTTTTTGGTGGAACCAAGGATTGAACTCAGGCCCTTAAATTTGCCAGGGAAGCGCTTATTCCTCTGAGCTATCTCCCCGGCCTCTCTATGCTGTTTTTATCACAGTAGCTTTGTAATATAACTAAGATGAAGGCTTTTTTTATTTTTTAAATTTTTATTTATTTAACATATCCTGCCTCAGGTTTATTTGTACAGAGAGCACAGTAGGACACCAGTCTCCCACAGATGGTACCCCAGGGGTCACACCAGTCCTTCTGTTTTTACATCAGCAGATAAGAGGCTTTTACTGTGGAGCAATGGGAGCATCTGAGCACCTTTGGGGACCTGTGTAGTGAGCCTTTTTTAGTCCTTGTCTCTGTCCAAGAAATTTATGTTTGTAATCCTAAAGATATGTTATTGGAATTCCACCAAGTTAATTCTAATCTACCACTCCAGATGCAACCCATGGCGAAAATAAAGACAATAAAGCATATTTATAGTTGTGGGGAATCAAGGGATCCTGGAGCAAAGGCCTCGATCTGGGTCAAACCTGAGTTTTATTCAGTCATGAAGGAGGAGTGGCTTGAGGATGAATGACTGAGAATTGTAGGAAGTAGGTGAGTACTGTTAGCTGGGCTAAGTAGGAGGCCTGCATTTACGTTGGCAATATGCAGAGAAAGTGATTTGCATTATAGTGTTGAGATAGTATCTAATATTTTGGAAGTCTGGTGTTCAGCTCTGATGTATAATCTTTCAAGCCCCAGAACGTCATAGCCTCTATCTTGAGGCTCGATCCCAGCTGGCAGCGTGGAACACTGGCTCTTTGTCCTGTCTCAGCATGGCTCACATTAAAGAGCAGCAGGTGTGGCTTATCAGGGAAACACATGCTGCCTTCAGAAACTACCACCAGCACCTCAGCTAGACTAATATATATTGCTTAAGGCCAATTGAAAGGATAAAGAGAAGTACTAGTGAGCTCTGTACATATATCAATACAAGGAAACAGGATCAGGCTCAGCCAAAATGGAGACAGTTGCTCTTTTTTCAAGAAGAGCTGCTCAGGTGGTCCTCTGCAGGCCCGGGCACCTTTTTTTTTTTTTTTTTTTTTTTTTTTTTGTGGTACTGGAGATTGAACTCAGGACTTTGCACTTGCCAAGCAAGCACTTATTCCACTGAGCTATTTCCCCGGCCCTAGGCCTGGGCACCTTTAAGAGTCAGGGCTGGAGCAGAAGGTGGAGCCTGGGCTTTGGCTAGAGCAGAAGCTGGAGCCTGAACATTGGCTGGAGCCGGGGTCTTTGGCTGGCAAGGCCTGCAACCCTTGGCAATGCAGGCATGGATACACTTCCCAAATTTGGGGTGGGCAATATAGCAAGTGGAGTGAACCCATGGTTTACTCCCTTTGGAATGATCTTAGGCTTGACCTCCTTGGGCTTGATGAAGGCCTTGGTAGCCTTGGCGGATGCACTCATGGCCTTGGCATTGTTTGCTTGCATCTTCTTGAAGCCCTTCTTTTTGTGCTTCTTGGCAAAACCCATGTTCCTAAGGAACTTGGGATCTACCCCTTTCAGAGATTTGTATCTTTGTGACCTAGGTTTCTTGATGCCATTTCTATGCCATTTTTTGGACTAGTTGTGTATGTTGTTGTTTTTGGACTTTGCCATAACTGTATTGTAAACCACGGCTGCTAAGCAGCTGGAACCAGAAGAAGAAAAGCATGAAGGGTTTTTTTTAGATACTTTCATAACAAGATAAAAGAAGTTTATATATGTTTTTATTAGGGCTGGCGAGATGGTCAGCAGACTAAGCACCTGCTTAGGCAAGTACAGGGACTGGAGTTCGATCTGTGGTACCACATGCCCTGCTGGCCCTCCCCCCCGGGGTGTGTGTGCTGTGACCAAGTCTGGTCATGGCACAGGCCTGTAATTCCTGTGCTGGGAAGGCTGAAAACAGAAGGATCACTACAAATCTGAGCTGTGTAGTGAGACCCTGTACCAAATACATTTAAAAGTTTTTATTAACGATGTTCAAAATGGAATACTCATGCCTATTAACATTTTTATGATGAAATATTTGTTGGTAGGAAAATGAAATTCCTTTTTGTTATTATATGAGAGATAACATTGTATCTCAAAGTAGAATACAAATATTTATCAGTTAATTCTGATGTTTTTGTTAATTCTGAATTGTAATGAGACTTATATTTTGTATTAAAAAATCATCTTGCACAGGTATTGCCAAGTAGTATTTGAATATTTGATTTTAATGAGGCATATTCATTGCTTGGAGGCATTTATAGAATTGTTTTTTTTTTAAATTAATTTTATTTTGAGGAGTAAAAACAAAAGCAAGAACAAAAATCAGAAACAGGGTAACATATAACATTACATATGTACAGATTTTCAAAATAGCTGACTATATAGAATTGTTGATAGGTTTTGATGGTGTTGCAGCAGAGAAACAGGCAGAAGGAAAAAGGGAAAGGGGCTTTATTATCTTAGAGGACACGGAGAGAATTTGGGAAGATAAGGAATTCTCTAGATTGGAACAAAGGGAGGCTGAGGCTTTTGTGGTTTTTCCCAGGGGATGGCTCGGGGGATGTTTAGATAGACCTGATGGGCTGACTGGGGCCTTCCCTGAGGTGGGAAAGGTGAAAGGAAACTGTAACCTGGGCTGAGTTGGAGAAGAAGAGGGGAGGTGGTCTCTGGGAAGATAAGTTGTTGTTTTAAGGGCTTCAGCCATATTGGATGACCACCATAATAATTCTGCAATTCATACTAGGGCCATAATCTATCAATTATTAATTTCTTCTTTTCTCTTTGTCTTTTTGAGAGATTGATTTCAGTGCCTTCCTTGTACTTTTTTTTTTTTAATTTGAGAAATTGGATCTTGCTAAGTCATTAAATTGTTCAGACTAGGCTTGAACTTGAGATCCTCCTGCCTTTGGCTTCCTGAGTGCTGGGACTACAGGCCTGCACCACACGCTCAGCTTCTTTTCTGGATATTTATCGGTTAGCTTATCATTATACTGCAGACAAGTCACTTCCATTGGGAGGTGAGGTGGAAGTCCTTTATTACCTAGTTACATGTAGAAGGTTGAACTTAGATTGAGGTGTGAAAAATGGTGATAATGATATAGGGGAATGAAACTCACATGAAAGGTACCTGGAACTAGTTCGTGTTCTCTAAGACCGAAGAATGAATTTTAGGAACAAACAGAGGTTAAGAGCAGAATATATTTACTTGGGGAGAGAAAGCTCCTGTCCAAGCAAGGAACAGAAGGGGGTCCCCGAGCGGGTTGTTTCTGGGAAGCTGTCTCTTCCAGGGGCTTTTTTTTTTTTTTTTTTTTAGAGAAGAGTGTTCTTTGTCTCTCGACTAGACTGGACTCCTAGAGATCTACCTGGTTACAGTCCCTGTGCTTTGCTAAGCTTGTTCTAAGTA
>NW_004524579.1:26406466-26409745 GCF_000260255.1 Octodon degus | reverse complement strand
TTGAACTCAGGCCCTTAGGCTTGCCAGGCAAGCACTTTTTCTACTGAGCTATCTCCCTGGCTCTTTCAGGGACTTTTGTAAAATAAAACCATGTGGTGAGGCGGATCTAAGGTGTAGAACATGGGGACTCATTTAGGTGGGCATGATGTAGGACAAAACTATAGTCAACCAATGAGATTACAAGCACCATTGCTCAGGTAAAATCGATTACATCCAGTACCAAATGAGGAAACCAGTCACATAGCAAGTGGGCATAAATAGAGAACAGAGGCCCTTCCTGTCGGGGTTGGGTTAGTGCCCTCTTGGGCTCTTTCAAGGTGATTGAAAATATCAATCCTTGATATTTAAAATATCAATCCTTGGGGCTGGGGAGATGGCTCAGTAGAATAAGCACTTGTCTGACAAGCGAGAGGACCTGAGTTCAATCCCCAGATCTGAAAAAAAAAAAAAAAAAAATCATTCCCTGGGGCCAGGGAGATGGCTCAGTGGAATAAGCGCTTCCCTGGCAAGTGCAAGGGCCTGAGTTCAATCCCCGGTTCTGCTCCCCCTCACCAAAAAAAAAAAAAAAAAAAAAAAAAATCAATCCCTGACACCTATCCCTAGCTAAGTAGCTAAGTATGTGACTACATTTGTTTCCTCTTTTGTCTTGAACTCTGGCCCATAGTTGGAGTGTCTGTCTCTTCCAAAGTTACAAAGTCACCTTGTCTTCCATATTGTCTCCTTGTGGGCCTGGCCATGTCTATCTAATTCAGCTGCCTGCAACAGTGGAGCTATAGTTTGGTTTTAGAGGACATAACTGCTCCACATTTGTGTGAGAATGGAGGTCTCATTCTTTGAATTTTTGGTTGCAGAAGAGGAACTTGACATTATTCAGGCAGTTATCAGTTATCTGAAATGACTTTACCTCACCTTGTAGGTTTAGTGTATAAGCAGCTTGGGCCTTCTGACTTATTTTTCCTTTTTATTTTAGTGCTTTAGAAATTTTTATTGGTACATTTTATATCTACATGATAGCATTCATCATAGAGAATTTGTACCTGTATGTGATAGTCTTAATTCTTTTTCCCCATTCACTACCCTCCCTCTTCCCCTCTTTGTTTAGAACAGCTTTGATTCTATTTTTCCCAGCTTTTTTTTTTTTCTTGCTCCTTCCTTCCTTCCTTTCCTTTTAGCCCCTCTTGTTCTCCTTCTCATTTGAACATTTTCTTCCCATTTTACAGTTTCAGTTTCTCACACCAGAGAAACAGTGCAGGGTTGATTGATTGTCTCTTTTTTGTACCAGGAAGTAAACTCAGGGCCTTGTGCTTGATGAGGTGCTGTGTTGCTGAGCTACATCCCTAGCCCCTTTATAGTCTTTTTGAGACAGGTTTTACTATGCATTTCATTGGCCTTGAACTCACTTTGTAGCCTAGGCTGGCCTTATACGCATGGTAATCTTCCTGCCTTAGCCCTCTGACTGCTGAAATTGTAGGTGTGTACCACCATGCCTGGCTCCACATACTTTTTTCTTTTTTTTTGACCATACTGGAGATTGAGCTTAGAAGCTTGCACTTGCCAGGCAGGCATTTATTCCACCGAGTTATGTCTTAGGTCCCACATAATTTTTTTTTTTTTTAAACCTCCATTATTTACTATACATTGTAGCAGATTTCACTTCAGGTTGTCCTGAGCTAGTATTTTCTTAACATGTTTAAAAATATTCGTGCTCTAATGATTTCATATGGACTGTTACTGAATCATTTTCACTGAAAAATTGGGGTATTAAAGATGTTTGTGTTGGGTGTGGTGGTTCACATTTACAATCCCAAACTCAAGTGGCTGAGTCAGGAGGATCACCATGAGTTCAAGGCTAGTGAGATCCTGTCTTAAAAAAAAAAAAAGACATTTGTTTTCTCTGTAGTATATTGTTCCTTTGGCTGCTTTAACCCAACAGTTCAACTCATCACTTTTTTTTTTTTTTTTTTTTGGTGGAACCGGGGATTGAACTCAGGTCCTTGCCAGGGAAGTGCGTATTCCACTGAGCCATCTCCCTGGCCCTTCAACTCATCACTGATAAATGCCTTTCTGTACTTAGTCAATGATAGGTTCTAGAGGCAGCAGTGATGGTGGTGGCTGTACCCTAGAGAAGAAATAGGGGGAGGGAAAGCCTTTATTAACTCTAAACATAGGGAAAGGACTGAGGGCAGGGAGATGGGCGGGTCCTCTGACCTGAGACTGGGAGCCTGAGACTTTATGGACTTTTGCAGGGGCGGAGTTTGAGGGGCGGGGTCAGTGACATGTAAGGAGCTGATTGGAGGCTCCCTTGTGTGTGTTGGGGGGAGGTAAAAAAGGAAGTTGTATCCAGAGCTGGAGTGGGGAAGGAGGAGGAAGTGGTCTTTAGGAAGATAAACTGTTGTTTTAAGGGCTTCAGTCATGTTAGAAGACCACCATGGTAATTCAGAAATTCATACTAGGGCCATAACCTATCAGTCAACAAGTGAGAAGTTTGGAAATTGTCTTTGGTTATAACCTCATTTTCATTTTTATACTTTGGTAGAATATTCTTTTGTGTAAATTGTCTAATTTTCCTGACCAGTGTTCCTGTGAGTTGGGAATGCGGGCTGTCTGGCAGGCCAGGTCAGCATGTGATGGATACTGAGTCTGGTGACACTTCCTTTATCATATGCTTCTGGTGCTGTTACATAATAAAATGTTTCAACATATAAATAGAATAAATACATTGTAATATAAAGTGTGACATCAAAGTCTACTTTTTTGAAATGTTGTTGAGTTATAGCTGTGTCACGATCTGTGCTGTGCTGAGTGGCAGTGTGGAGTGATGAGGTCACCATGGATGAGCTCTGTAGCAAGCCTTCATTTCTGCTGCTTCTCCAGATAATACATACAGAAAAGAACACAGCTGTATCTTAATAAGTCTTTGTTTAAAGACATCAAGATACTAATTTTATGTAATTTCCATATGTCGTAAAATATTCATTTAATTTTTTTCCAGTCATTTCAAGAGTAAAAAATCATTTTTCAGGCAACAGTCTTTGTTTTGGCTTTTGGGCCATATTTTATCAATCCATGATGATAGGCTACGATTGTAACATTGCCACTTTGTCAGTTGTGGTGAAAAATAATTGAGTCAGTACTGTATGTGGAAAATACTTAGAGCAGTGCCTAGGGGGAGGACACAGTAGGTTTTTTTTTTCAATCTTTTTTTTAAAAAATTTATTTATTTATTTATTGTGTGTGTGTGTGTGTGGCCAGCTCAGCCCACCAGGGGGCGGGGCTGGC
>NW_004524579.1:26404419-26406366 GCF_000260255.1 Octodon degus | reverse complement strand
GTCTACTGTGATAAAGTCAGCATGGTACTGGCAACAAAATAGACCTGATGATCAATGGAATAGATTAGAAGATGCTGAAGCCCCTATGAACACCCTGAGCCACTTTATCTTTGACAAAGGGGCCAAACATACTCACTGGAAGAAAGATAGCCTCTTTAACAAATGGTGCTGGAAAAACTGGCTCTCTACATGCCGAAAGCTCAAACTTGACCCAGGCCTATCACCATGCAGTAAGCTAAAGTTAAAATGTATTAAAGATCTAAACATTAAAGCAGAGACACTAAGTCTCCTGGAAGAGAAAGTAGGAGGAACTCTTGAAGACATAGGGGTAGGCAAAGTCTTCATGAACAAAAATCAAATCGCACGGGAAACAGTTGAAAGAATGAACAACTGGGACCCACTCTTCCTGAGAAGTTTTTTCACGTCAAAAGAAATTACCAACAAAGTGAAAAGGCAACCCATAAATTTGGAAAAAATCATGAAAAATAAGTACTCAGATAGAAGTCTGCTCTGTAGCATTTATAAAGAACTAAAAAACACTAGGGCCCCGAATTTAAAGATCCAATCCACAAATGGACATCTGAGATGAACACACACTTCTCAGAGGGTGAAATTAAAGAAGCGAATAAATATATGAAAAAATGCTCCACATCACTAGCCATCTGCGAAATGCAAATTAAAACAACATTGTGATATCATCTCACCTCAGAAAGAATGGCTATGATAAAGAAATCACCCAACAACAAATGTTAGTGAGGCCGTGGGGAAAAACGGAATCCTTCTCCACTGCTGGTGGGAATGTGAACTGGTGCAAACGTTATGGAAATCAGTGTGGAGACTCCTTAGAAAAGTTGGACTGGAAATCCCCTTTAAGCCAGCTATTCCTCTACTGGGAATTTTCCTGGAGGATCTGAAAACATATATCATAGGGATATATGTTTTCCTATGTTTATAGCAGCACAATTTGTGATAGCCAAATCTTGGAAACAGCCAAGATGCCCATCACCTGTGGAATGGTTGAAAAAGATGTGGTATTTTTACACAATGGAGTATTACTCAGGTATAAAGAATGATAAACTTGAAGCCTTCATATTGAAGTGGATGCTACTTGAAGATATAAGTGAAATAAACCAGATGCACATGTGTAAATATCCTATAGTTTCCCCAGTGTAAGAACTCAAAAGAAGCAATACAAATAGAAAGGTATAATGCAAGTAAAAGGAAAGCAGGAACTCAAGGACTAACTTATTAAGAGAGGGAAAGGAGAAGAGCTAGGAAAGATGACAGTGATGAGCCATACAGTTATATGTAGAAGATGGGCAAGGCAGTGATCCTCAGAATCTGCAGAAGATTTTTGAATCTAGCAGTTAATTGGAAGGATTCTCACCCTGACTAACTATATTTACTGATACCTGTGAGCTAAGCAACTGCACTAAAGATGGTAATCTGTAGTAGTAGTGCCAGTCATTCTGTTCTTCTGAACAGTTGCTGCTGTGGTGTCTCTCAGGCAGATGATTGTTCAAGAACAAGGGGATGGTGAATGAAGGCAAGAGACAGGAAAAGGAATGTTGTGGGACTGTCCTGTTTTAAGGTTGTATATGGTTATAATTTTGGACTTTTGTGTAAACATAACAATTAGAGAATTCTTTATTCCTATTTTAAAAATATATTCCATTTTTTAAATGTTTTTTCATCATAGTCTGTAGGGATTTACAGTTTAACATACCAATACTTGATGAAAAATACCTGTTCCATGTTATGCCTAAGATGTTTGATATTCAGACAGATAGCGAGGTCAAGCTTAACAGCCTAGGTTATATGGTAATAACAATAAGCTTGTGTTCTGGATGGTTAGCAACCTAAGTTTGCAGACCAAAATTAGAGAAAAAGGAGGGCCACAAGGAAAGCCAACATTTTGGCTCTAGCCTTCAAGGTCAATTAAGACTC
>NW_004524579.1:26398550-26404319 GCF_000260255.1 Octodon degus | reverse complement strand
CAGGGGGCGGGGCTGGCTGGCATGTGGTGCTGGGGGATTAAACCACAGTCCCTGTACTTTGCTAAGCTTGTTCTAAGTAGGTGCTTTAGACCACTGAGCCATCTCACCAGCCCCCACAGTAGGTATTATATAAATATTTCCTATTATTTCTGTTTTTGTTACCCCTTTGAAGATACTACTTTTTTTCTTTTGGTACAGGGTCTACAGGATCTCACTCCGTACATTGGACTTGTAGTGATCCTCCTGTTTTCAGCCTCCCAAGCACTGGGATTACAGTCATGAGCCACCACACCCAGTCTCAATCACTATTTCAGTGTGCCCTGGGGGCAGGGCCGATTACTTCTTTTTTATAGTGGTGATACTGAGGATTGAACTTGGAGCCTTTGCACCGGGCTACATCCCAGTCTGCCCTCTCTTTTTTTCCTTTCCTTTCCTTTCCTTTTCCAAATGAGGTCTTGCTAAGTTGCCTAAGCTGGCTGTTATGGTTTGTATCTGGTCATCTCCCTAAAGCTTCATGTGGTCATGGGGCAGCTTTTGGAGTTTGTGATTGATTTTTGATCCAGTGATGGGATTGTCGGTGTGAGTACTGCACCTGCCATGTGGTGGATAATCTGCATATAAACGTAGGGAAGGCAGAGAGGCTTGCTAGCTGCTGCAGCAGCTGTTGCCCCCTTTGCTCTTTTCTGCCTCCGTGAACTGCTGCCTTCTGCCATGTGCCATTCTGCCTTGGAGCCAGCCAAGTATGGACTGAAACCTCCACAACTACATAAACCTTTCCTTCCTTAATTGTGGATGTTGAGTATTTTGTCCCGACAACAAGTGAAAAGTAACAGAGACATTGGGTTTGAACTTGTAATTCTTCTGTCCCAGCCTCCGAAGGTGCTGCCACACTGTCTTTAATTTTCTCTTAGGTTTCTCTGTTGTCCATGTCACTTTTTTGTTTTGTTTTGGCTTCTGTATTTCATGTTTGATTTTTTTTTTTTTTTTGGTGGAACCAGGGATTGAACTCAGGCCCTTGCGCTTGTCAGGCAAGCACTTATTCTGCTGAGCTATTTTCCTGGCCCATCATGTTTGATGTTTTCAGCACAAGTCTTATCACTTTGGGTATTATTTCTTATTTAAGATTGAGATCCCTATGCCATGATTGGAACCTCTCTGTATTTTCTTGAGTGGTGGGTGTTTTTGTGATGTCGCAGCAGTGTTTTTAGTATGGAAGGGAGAAATCCTAAATGTTTCTTGGTTCTCATTCAGTTCTCTTGAAAAGAACCTTCTAGTCTCCTTCTTTGAGGTCTGGGAAACCACCTTGTAGCTGTGTAAAAGGTTAACTTTATATATTGCCATCCAGGGTTTGATAGTTCTGGGTTTTTTCAGTGAGCTTTCTGCAAGGTATGTGCATATAGGTCCTCCTGGTGAGGGAGACCTGCAAACTTGGCCTTGTCTCTTGCTCTGTAGCTTTTCCAGTGTTTTATGAGGGTGAATTGGCTTCTATGTTAGGCAGGCACTCTACCACTGAGCTATATCCCAGCAAGCATAGGCTCACTTTTTGTCAGTGTCTTTTTTTGGCTGGTATTTATGTTGGGGCTTCCTTAGCTCTGCTGGTTTGGTTATACTCTTCCACTTTCCACACCTCCCAGATCTTATACTTGTGGGCTTAGATCTTTTTATTTTCATTAGTCTCATTTCACTTAAGTGGAATACCCAATTGTATTAAAATAGCACTTGGTAGCCTTTCAGAGAATGTTCCATTACTTAGTGGACTCATGACACCTGTGGCATTTCACATGTCCTTTGGCTAGTGACCATTGTCCATTATTTCTGTGGTCTCCAGTTTCAACTAAAGGTTTCTCCTTAATGTCTCTTGACCACAAATGGTGTGCATATGTATACTAATGTGTTTATGTATATACACACATTAGTATACATATGTACACACATTTTAGGAGGAAAGCAATTTTCTTTTTTGAGACAGGGTCTTGTTGCATAGTTTAGACTGGCCTTGAACTCAGCTATGTAGGCTAATCGTGAAATCAGTGTAGTTGTGCCTCAACCTAAGTGCTGTGATTATGGTATGTACCACCATGTTCAATAAGGCAGGCAGATATTTTGGAATGTAGTTTAGATTTGTGTGTTTTTAACCTAAGATGGGACAAAATGCACCAAGGTATTGTTTATATATTTTGAGTTTGTCAGGACAGAATTTGGTTATCATAGATCAGATGGAACTGCTAATGTTTGTTTTCCATTTAAAGCATATTGAGTTAGAAGATGGTGAATCAGCACACATGAAAATGAAGAGATTTAATTTGATGTTTATAGTAAATATTTCACAAGCATAAAATTCTGAGCATGTAATAGTACTGTTTTTGGCCAAGATGGTAAAATTGACTTGGGGAGGTAACTGAGTTGAAAAGTTAGGCAGTTGGGGCTGGGGAGATAGCTCAGTAGAATAAGTGCTTACCTGGCAAGCGCAAGGGCCTGAGTTCAATCCCTGGTTCCAGGAAAAAAAAAAAAGAGTGGCTGGTTAGATGGCTCAGTGGTCTCAAGCACCTACTTAGAACAAGCTTAGCAAAGCACAGGGACCTCGGTTCAATCCCCCAGCAACACTGCCACCAACCTCAGCAGGACAAGTGCTCGCAGCCTACCGGAGAAGGATGTCGGGGTCCAGGGCTAAGGCTCCCTACCCACCCACCCACGCTGGGGGTGGTGGGCAACGGTCCTAGGTCCCAGGGCTGATCCCTCCTCTCTCCTGCACACTCATACTCGAAGGCCCACGGTGGGGGTTGGGAAGAGATAGACCAAGTGGACACCTTGTACCATGCTTGGGAGAAGCTGCTGGCATGTGCTATTGAGGTCCAGAATGAATTAGTCTTTCTGCAGCCCAGTTTCAGGAAGAAGTTTGTTGGTACGATGGAGGTCTTCCTCAAAGACTGTCACCAGTTTTATCTGGGTTCTGATTTGGGTCTGGACTCATAATGATCATCCTGTTTCAGGCTCTCCAGTTTTGAGATTTCAGGCATATGCTACCACACCTGGCCCAGCTGTAACTTCTACATGAGCAGCAGCAGTGTCTTTGTCACCCCAGTTCCTTGGACCCCCAGAGTAGCTCTTGAGTACAGAAGAATGTGTCCAGCTGATCTTCTCATGGACATGCATAATTACCTCTCTATCTCTTTGACAATGAATTCTACCTAGACTTAAAAAAAAAAAAAAAAAGAGAGACAGAAAGGGAATTAAACTCACCTGGGTGGGGAACATAAAGAATGCACCAGGATTACAGAGAAAAAACAGATCAAAATATTAGGAAGTTAATAGAGTTTTAAGATACATGGGACAGGTGTATGTATGTGTGTGTTTTGCACTATTGCTGTTGGTTTTGGAGACAGGGTCTTGTGTAATTCAGGCTGGACTTGAACTCAATGTGTAGCCCAGGGTGGCCTTCAATTAGTGGAGATCCTCCTGCCCTAGCCCTCTGAGTGCTGGGACTACAACTGTGTGCCACTATACCTGGCATTGAGATAGGGTCTTGGTACATAGTTGTATTGGTCAGGGTTTTACTTAGAGGAACAGATATAAGGAACAGATATTAACACAAGATATACAATGTATTAGGAATTACAAGATTGGCTTATGACAGTCAGCCACAGAGTCAGATGGGGGAGTGTGCAGAGGGTGTCTACACACCCCAGACTGACTGAGGAGTTCAGTCCCAAGGTCTGAAGCTCACTGCTGTGCTCTGTGCAAGTCTCTATTCATCAGCTGATGGGTCTGCGAGGGAAGACTGAAAAGTCTGCGATGGATGCTGAAGAGTCTGAGACGGAAAGTGAAGGATCCAAGCTGGAGGTGGAAGAGTCTGCGCTGCAAGCCAGGCGATGAAGTCCAAGCCGAATGCGAAGATTGAAGTTCCTTGTTTCAGTTAGTTTTTACTCATTGCTGGGACAAAATATGAGCACCCAAAATGAAGAAGGGAAAGATTTATTTAGTTCACAGTTAGTGGAGATTTCAGTCCATACTCCGCTGGCTCCAGGGAAGACAGCAGCAGTTCATGGAGGGAGAAAACAATGACCAGCAAAGGAGAAGCAGCAGCTACAGTGTCTGTCATTCCTTTCTCTCTTCCTTCTATGCTGACTGTAAAGACCAGAGTGCCAAGGAAGTGGTGGTGGCTGTGAAGATCAGGGCTCTGCTGCAGTGGCGGCTGCAAAGATCAAGATCCTCTGGGGAAGTGCTGCATGAAGATGGAAGCGGGGCACACAGAAGCCTTCCTCAACCCCTTTATATACCTTTTAAGTGCTGAGTCACTTTGGGGCAGGCCCTCCTCTGTGGAATCACCAAGTGGATCCAGCCAAGCTTCTGACAGTTGAGACAATATATCAACCACCATGGTAGTTCAGGCTGGCCTTGGACTTACTAAATAGCTCCTGATGGGCTGAAACTTTCCATCCTCCTGCCCTAGCCTGTCTGAGTGCTGGGTGTGTAGGTGTGTACCACCACTCTGGGCAGATGTAATGTTGAAAGGCAGATAGATGGCAGGAGCAGAGGGGGAGGATGAGCTTGGTAGACTTTGATCTTTTTTTTTTTTTTTTTTTTTTGGTACTGGGCATTGAACTCAGGACCTTGTGTTTGCCAGGCAGGTCCTTATGCCCCTCAGCATGTGTCCCCTGAAAATCTGGTAGACTTTGAGAAGATAGCTTTTTACAACTTTCTGGCAAATTGAGGTTGACAGACCACTTGTATCAGAATCATTGTCAATCATTTAAAAAAATTGCAGATGCTTATATGTTATACCCTGCTTATATGAGTCTTTGTCTCCAAGAATTTCTGTTTTCAACCAAATGCTTCTTGGGTATTTCTGAATACATTTATATTTGAGAACTACAGGGTTGTAGGGTAGCTGGAGATAAAGACCAGACGTGAGCTCACAGGTAATAAAGAATTCATTTATGGTTTTTGAGCTGATTAATAAAATGGGGGGGGGACTGCTGAGATGGCTCAGTGGTCTAAAGCACCTACTTAGAACAAGCTTAGCAAAGCACAGAGACCGCGGTTCAATCCCCCAGCACCACATGCCAGTCAGCCCTGCCCCCTGGTGGGCTGAGCTGGCCACACACACATACACACATAAATAAAATTAAAAAAAAAATGAAATGGGGAAGTGGTAATTTTAGCAGTACTAAATTGCATTTGACCTTTCATTTGGTTGTGCTTGTTCTGGCCTAAGGCCCTTGCTCACTGCTTTGAATGCATCATCTCACTTGATGCCCAGAAAATCTTACAAGTTGTAAGTCCTGATGTTTTTTCCTATTACACATTTGGACTTTATAAATGGTGAAATGGATATCATACTTGATACAAACAGACTTATTAGTAGGATCTCTTTCACACAAGAACCTTTGGTGTCAATTGCTACACTGGATTGAATTTCTTGGATTTTAAGGATTAATTTAGTAGTGGAATGTTCAAAGTGGTTCAAGAAAGAGAAACTCTTGAGTTTTTTGTAAGTAAATGGATGCAACTAGAGACCATATTCATAAGTGAAATAAATCAGACCCACATATGTAAACATCACATTGTCTGCCTAATGTAAGTACCTGAAGGAGTAAATAAAATCTGTAAGGCACAATAGATACTATGAAAGGGAAAGAAACTGCTCAAAAGAAAGGAACAGGGCTGGGGGAGATGGCTCAGTGGAATAAGTGTTTGTCTGGCAAGCACAGGGGCCTGAGTTCAATTCCCGGTCTTGCCCCCCCCCAACAAAAAAAAATCAAAAGAAAG
>NW_004524579.1:26396485-26398123 GCF_000260255.1 Octodon degus | reverse complement strand
TATTATTATTATTCTTTTAATTCTCTAAAAAAAAAAATCGAGGGATTGGAAGCCAAGAAATTAGGGTACTATTTGAATGAAGCCATGTAAGATTATATAGTATAGAGGGAAAGACTTAGCATAGAGGTAGTGGATTATAAAGGAAAACATGGATTCAAAAACATGGAGAGGGCCGGCCAGATAGCTAAGTGGACCAAAGGACCTGCTTCAGCAGAGCACAGTGACCCAAGTTTGATCCCTGGCATGCTGTGCTGGCCCTGCCCCCTGCTCTGAGACAGTGATTGAGACTAGGCCTGGTGGTACACACCTATAATCCCAGCACCTGGGAGGCTGAAAACAGGAGGATTACTACAAAATAAAATCTCAAGTCCTAGCCCAGGCCCAGTGAATGTGTGGGAGAACTTCCAGCTACCCTGCACCTGTGGGACCTACCTGTCCCAGCCCAGGCGCAGCGTGGGTGAGACCCTCTTCCACCCCCTTGGGATGCCACCCCCCACCACTCCGCAGCACCTCCCCAACCCTACCCGCCGAGTAGGAATTACTGCCTCCTTCCGGGAACCCCCATATCCAGTCCTAGCCCAGGCCTGGTGAGGGTGTGGGAGAGCTTCCCGCTACCCTGCGCCAGTGGGACCTACTGGTCCAAGCCCAGGCGCAGCGTGGGTGAGACCCTCTTTCACCCCCTTGGGACGCCCTGCATGACTTTGCAGTACCCCCCTGCCACCCCGCCCAATGAGTAGGAATTTCTGTCGTGTTCCGGGAACCCCCAGATCCAGTCCTAGGCCCAGGCCTAGTGAGTGTGTGGGAGAGCTGCCTCTCCACCTATGCCACCTTGTCCCCTCCACACTCAGCACAGGCCTGGCATACAGGCCTGAGGTGAAGCCCTGCAGCTGCAATCCTTGCAGAGAGTTTAGGGACAGAACCACCCAGCTAGTCCAGGAGTGAACATCTTGCCAGAGGGACACAACAGGTTCATCTCCAAGGGCAGCAGCAAGAAGGAGCTGAGTACAGCAGCCAGACCCAAGCCAGGAACACCTGGATAAATCCAAACTTTGTAGATCTGCACCTGAACTTCAGTAGATGCTAAGGTTATAACTGCACCAAAGATCTACAACAAAGGTCAGAAGACAGTGCTACACAAAATGACAACCAGAAGGAACAAAATGCAACCACAGAACCCAAGCCCACCCATAGCAAGTGCAGAGGACACTAACACAGAACAAGTTGGGAATCACACAGCCAAAAGCAATGAATCAACAGCTTCTGAAATAAACAGCTGCAGAAAGGTATAGAGGAACTCAGATTGGAAATGAAAAAAGAAATCCCTGAATTAATAGCATCTGCAGTAAAGAATCAAATGCAGAAACATATGGGGGAAACCCAATGCCCACTCAGAACAAGGGCAGAGGACACTAGCTCAGCTCAAATGCATGAATTAATAGCGTCGATAGTAAATAAGCAACAGCAGAAAGTTATAGAGGAACTCAGAGTGGAACTCTTTTCTGAAATAAAAAAAGAATTCTCTGAACTCATAGCATCTGAAGTAGAGAATCAACTACAGAAACATAGGGAGGAAACCCAATCTGAAAAAAACACTGCAGTAAAAGAATTTATAACTGCTTCTAAAGAAGACATTGATAA
>NW_004524579.1:26368606-26390040 GCF_000260255.1 Octodon degus | reverse complement strand
AACAATTTCTGACATTGCCAGTGAAGCGGAAGACCCAATACTATAATGGAGTAGTGGACTCTATTAGAATATTTTGCTGAGTTAACACACCTATAATATTCAAATAACGGAACTAGACAAGAGAAGGGGATACAGATGAATGTTAATTTTGTATTTGTGTATTTAAAATGGTTAGGATAGATACATAACTACATTCTCTTAATGAAAAGAGGGATTTGTTGTAATAGTGTTTGTAAATAGGATATCATGTCCACATCTTGTTAAGCAATTAAGCACTAGGAAGAATGTATGCAATATGTTAATTATTGAAACTTTCCTACCAATTTGGTTTGAAACTGTCTCATTGCTATTTGTTTCTCAATAAAATTATGGGAAAAACAAAACAAAACAAAACAATATCTCAATTTTTTTTTTTTTTTGGTTCGGAACCGGGGATTGAACTCATGCCCTCGCGTTTGCCAGGAACGTGCTTATTCCACTGAGCCATCTCCTTTGCCCCTACAAAATAAAATCTGATGTGTGATGTGAGATCCTGTACACCTTGTAGACCCTGTCCTAAATTTGTAAAAAAAAAAAAAAAAAACCTGTGGAATTACAGATGTTGTACAAGAACCTTAGGACTTATTGATGTCATTGGAGAGTGAGCATAGTAAAGTGATAAAGAACAGGAACTCTGGAAATAGATGCATGGGCTCACATCCTGACCTTGCTCTTTATCTTTGAGACTTTAACCAAATTACTTATGACCCCTCAGCTTTAGTTTTCCTCTTTAGTTGAGCTCCTACCTCTTTGGATTGTTATGAGAATGAAAAAGATTGTTAATTGTAATTCACTTAGTTTCTGACATATAGACTAGCAGTAAAGAAATGCAAATTGATTAAATAAAAGTGCCAGTATGAATAGTTTCCTCTGCCACAGATTCTCCTGTAGTTTCAAAGCTTCTTGTATATGAGTGACTCCACTTTAGTGCTTAACTGTATTGTGTTGTAGTGATTTATTGGTATATTGTCTTTCCCACTAGAATTTGAGTTCATTAGTGATGGAGACCTGATTTTATGCATTTTTGTGTTTTTAGCAGCTATTCTAACATCTAAGCATTAGAAGCATTTGAAGTCCGTGGATATTGTGGAATTGATGTTTGGGTATGTGAGATAACATGAACCAAGAATGCTGATAATATTGATAGAAATTTGAATAGTTTTGGAGTGATTCTTTATTTTGGAAGCTAATGATAAAATTTATTTTAAGGTTTAATTGCCTAGTTTCACTGCTGTGAAAAACTGAAACTACTGGTGAGGGTGATGGCTTAGTCTAGACCTACGGGTTTGTTTTCGTTCTTTTGGGCTGTAGGCTGCTGCCACAAACATGCTCTGCCAGATCTTCACTTAGGCCAAGAAGCATCCCAGCTTGATCCCCTTTTCCTGTTTATTGGAGCAGGAGGTACTGGAGCAGCACTGTATTTGACACATCTGGCATTGTTCAATCCAGATGTCAGGTGGGACAGGAAGAATAATTCAGAACCCTGGAACAAACTGGGCCCCAATGATCAATACAAGTTCTTCACTGTGAATATGGATTACAGCAAACTGAAGAAAGAAGGTCCCGACTTTTAAGTGAAATGTTTCACTATAAAGCTGCTTAAAATGAAGGTCTTTCAGAAGTCATCCACACAATTTTCCATTGAACCAGGAAATGCTTCTCGTTTAAATGCATGAAATCATGTTTATTTATTGGAGTTTATTACACAGATTAATCTCTGAAACTTAAAAAAAAAAAACCAAAAAACTGAAACTAAATAATGGTCAAAGTGTATAATAAATATTGTGAAATAGAAAATGCTCAAATTGGAAAGGGGTCTGGGGTGGGGTGGGAGAAACAAAGAGTAGAGGAAAAAATGAAAACAAAGCTTTGGTAAATAAGCAGGGCAAGAGAAGTTGAAGGGAAGGGAGGGAAATGAGAAGAGTCATATGTATACACATATGACTTCCGTATGATAAAAATTATCGTGTATGTCAAAAATGTATTAGTAAAATTAATTAAAAATGTAAAAAAATATTATTTTAAGTTTAATATAATAGCAAGATATAAAATTGAAATGCCTCACCCGCTTCCCCTATTTTGAGACAGGATTTTGCTGCATACTTCACTCTGGCCTAAAACTTGCATGAAGCCCAGGCAGCCTTGTGATCCTCCTGTCTCCACCTCATGTGTACTGAGGTTACAGGTACTACCATAAAACTCATTCCCACAGGGGCTGGGGAGTTGGCTCATTAGAATAAGCACTTGCCTGGCATGCACAAGGGCCTGAGTTCAACCCCTGTATCTGAAAAAAAGAAAACAAACAAACAAAGAAACCTGATTCCCTAATGAGATAATTGGTCTTGTAGTCCTGTAAACATTTGTATGTTTGTTGAAACTAGTGGGATCTTATTCTTGTTTTGTCTTTTGTTTCTTTATTCTTATTTGAGTTATTTAGGATATTTTTATATATTCATACATTTATGATCTGCATTCTTTACATTGCCTACAAGGTATTTCATTTTATAGTTATTCCACAATGTAACTAACCCCCAAGTGATGATCATTTAGGTTATTTTGTGTATTTGTTGTTATAAGCAGTGATATGATTAACATCTGAATGCAGAACTTGTCAGCTTGTATGGATTTACCTGTAAGATAAATTTTTGAAAATAAAATTGTTATAAAGGCCATGTGCACTTGAAATTTTGATATTGCCAGATGTCTACACTGAATGTGAGAATGTCGGTTTAGTTTTACCCTTATACTGTTACCAGTTTTTTTGTTTGTTTTTTTGGCGGAACCAGGGTTTGAACTCAGGCCCTTGCACTTGCCAGGGAAGCACGTATTCCACTGAGCCATTTCCCCAGCCCCTGTTATTAGTTTTTCTAAACCTTTATTAGCCTGATAGGGCAAAAATGATACTTTATTGTTCTAATTTGCAGATTTTATTCCTATTTAGTCTGAAGATCTTTTCGTGTATTCATTAGCTGTGGGCCTCTGGCTATTTCTGTAAAGATTGTTTTCTTTTGAGTAATTTCTGTCTAGGTGTGTGTTAGAGATTAATTATGGATGAGAAAGAAAGAAAATGCCTAATTCTGGCTCTCAGAAATAATCTACCTGGGAGATGTATTATATATATCACAGAAAGGCAGCATTTCAAGGCCATTTTTTCTGTAGTGGGAGCTTTGGGGGAATAATGAACTGATGGAGGAAACTGGTTTTAGGAGGCATAATGTAGTCAGTTTTGCATGTGTTAAAGATTTTTATTTTATTTTATTTTTTATGTGTTTGGTACAGGGTCTCACTGTGCAGCTTGGACTTGTAGTGATTCTCCTGTTTTCAGCCTCTGCAGTGCTGGGATTACAGGCATGCAGCACCATACCTGGAGTTCACGGCCGGTTCAGTGCACCCAGTGCACAGTATATGGTGCTGGGGATCAAACCCAGTCCCTGCACTTGCCTAAGTGGCCACTTATTCTGCTGAGCTATCTTATGATCCGCCCCTCCCCTGTTTTTTTGAGACACAGTTTCACTGTTTCAGGCTGGCCTGGACCTCATGGTAATTCTCCTGCCTCAGCTTTCCAAGTGCTGGGATTGTAGGTGTGTGCCACCATAAGATTAAGTTCTTTACTACAACACATTCAATAAAAAATAGGTCTTATTGTGGTTTAGATCTAAAATGTCCCTCACAATCCCTCACGTGTGATTGGGTCATGTAGTGCTATATTCATAAATGGATCAGTGTGCTCATGAGTTCATATGTAGCTGAATGTGCTACTAGGAGATGGAGCCTGGTCAGAAAAGGTGAGTCAGTGGGGACATGTGTGTAAGGATGTATTCTTGTCCCTAGCTCCTCCTTTCTCCCTGAGCTTCCCGGATGTCATGAGGTGAGTAGCTGTTCTCTGTTGTGCTCATCTACCATGATTTTTCTGCTGTGGAGCCAACTAACTTGAACTGAATCTCCTAAAACAATAAGCCAAATTAAACTCTCCTCCTTCAAGTTGTGGATGTCAAGTGTTTTGTCCTAATGACAGTAAATCTGACTGATACAGGTCCTTTGAATGGTTTACTATCGCCTTACTTTTTATGTTGGTGAAACAAAATATGGAACATCCAACATTAAAGGAGGAAAGGCTTATGCAGCTCATGGTTTACAGAGATTTAAGTTCATAGTTGGCTTCTCCAAGGCAGCATGGCATAGCAGAGGGGTATCGGAGAAATAGTCTATGACAAAGCAGAGCAGGCAGAAGCAGCAAACAGCAAGCTACCCTTTTGCTTTTATATTTTATCTAGCCTACCAGCCCTTAGGATGGGTAGTACTTATACCCTTAATTCTCACATTGCATCGTGAATCAATCCAAGCATCACATGCCTTGCTTTCTTTATTTTGATACTGGAGATCAAACTTGGGACTCTGTGCTTGCCAGGCAGGCGCTTAAGTCACTAAGCTATCTCTCTGGCCCAGCACACACCCTAAATCCAGCCACCTCCAAAAAGCCCTGCCTATGACTGTATGAGACCTTGTGGGGGAGAATATCTGGATACAAGCCATCACACCTATTATTACAAGCTTCAGCAGTTGCATACTTCTGATTTCTAGTGTAGACTATGTAAGGTACATTTTTATCAACATAAAGTTGATTATATCTATATAAGGCTATAGACATATTGGTAGAATTGCCCTGGTCAGGGGTTGGGGTTAGAATGGAAAGGTTTCAGAGTAGTATCATGGAAAGCCATTAGTGAAGTCAGGAAATAAGATTAATCACTGACTAGTTTAAAGAAATATGAACTTCCTTTTAAACTTTGCCTTCAGTGGGGATGGGTAGCAGATGGAATTTTCTGGCCAGTACGACTGTGGTCCACCTCTTTGCTTGGCTAACCTTGTTCTTCCTGGGAATTCCAGTTCCCCTGATATTATTTTCACTCTTCTTTACCAGTTGTACCTTTCTGCTGCTGCTGGGGAAGGGATGACTCCCTGGTGTGACCTCGCCAACCCTCAGTTGGACCTGGGACCTAGCCTTTTCCTGGTCTTTCTGCCTCTGCAGAAGTTTCTGTCCTTATGCTTTGTGATGCTTTCTTGAAGACTCTTGTGTCTGCTTTGTGATGCTATTTCCTTATTTAAAAAAAATGTATTTAGTATAGGGTCTACAGGGTCTTACTACACAGATCGGATTTGTAGTGATCCTCCTGTTTTCAGCCTCTCAAGTGCTGGGATTATAGGTGCGTGCCACCATGCCCAGTCTACTGTTTCACATTTTAGGACACCTTTATCTGTCTTCTATTTTGTGGGCATTCCTCATAGAGTCTTGTCTCCTGTGATTTTTTCCTCCCAGTACTGAGAGACAAACCCAGAGCCTTATATATACTATGTATGTGCATTACCATTGTGCTACATCTCTAGCCTTTTAAAATTTTATTTTTTCTTAAAAAAATATTTTAAGGTCCAGCCAAATAGCTCAGTGGATTAAAGTGCCTGCAAACAGGCACAGGGGCCACGGGTTTGCTCCCCAGGCCTGCTGCACCAGCCCCACCCCCAGGGCACGCTGAGACGGCAGTTGAGACTGGGCATGGTGGCGTGTGACTGTAATTCCAGCTCTTGGGAGGCTGTTGACAGGTGGATCACTATGAGTCTGATCTAGTAGTGAGACCCTGAACACCCTGTAGATCCTTCCCTAAAATACAAAAAAGTAAAAAAATAAAAAAAAAATATTTTAAGATGCTGTGTTATTCAATTGTCTTGGCGATCCTTCTGCTTTAGCCTGAGTAGCTAGGATTACAGGAATTTGGCACAATGCCCAGCCCCTGTGAATTTTTGAGCATGACTTTGTAATCACTGACTAGCTAAAAATATCATTTACATTATTTCTAGAGTTTAGTGAAAAAAGGTGGGGAGAAGAGTATGCTCAGTAGGCTGTCTGAGTTTTCCATGTGTTCTGTCCTATCTCTCCTGATAAAGGTTTCATTAATATTGGCCTAGACAGATTTCACAATTGTGTTGGTGTAAGCAGTTTGTTTGATTCAATACTTTGTGGAGTGTCCTATCAATTTTGAAAATAAAGTTTATTTCATATAAATAAATAAAAAGTAGTCAAAGTATAGCCTCATTCACAGTAAGAGAAATGAAAACTGTATTAAAGAGCTTTCCCCCCTGCCTTATTGTTGATAAAGAGTGGTGGCTGTGGAGTGGAGAAGTGAGCATTGCTGGTGGCAATGCAAGTTGATTCAATAAGAGTAAAAGCAGGGCCTGGGGAGATGGCTCAGTGGAATAAATGCTTCCCAGGCAAGCACAAGGGCCTGAGTTCAATCCCTGGTTCCACACACAAAAAAAAAAAGGAAAAAAAAGTAAAAGCTACTAAGCATTTTCTATCAAAATTAGGAATGTACCTCCCCTTTGAACAAGCAATTCTTTTTCTCAGGATTTATCACACCTGTATTGTTATATCTGTGTGAAGCACCATACATATTTATGTAAGTAGCTGTGTAAGATAGAAGTACTGGAAAAAGGAATGTAATAGCAAATTTCTGAGCTACCATCCCTGCCTGCCTGCCTGCCTGCCTGCCTCTCTCTCTCCCTCCCTCCCTCCCTCCCTTCTTTCTTTTCTTCCTTCCTTTGGTGCAAGGTCTCCACTACACAGCTTGGACTCACAGTGATCCTCCTGTGTCAGCCTCCCCAGCACTGGGATTACAGGTGTGGGCCACCACACCCATTTCAGTGTGCTGGCATGGCTCAGGGGGCCTTTGCAGCTTGTGGTACTGGGAATCATACCCGGGTCCTTGTGCTTGCCAGGCAGGCGCTTAAACTGCTGAGTTCTCTCCCCAAACCCTGTCAGGGATCTTTTATTGTTCTCTTTTTGAAACTTTCACTGAGGCATATTCAGAGATCGTAGATATTATTAGACAAAAGTATTTGAAAGATTTGGGGAAGAAGGAGATAGCAGTAACTGTAAGTAGGTTGAAGAAGACAAAATATAATGTTCCTCAAAATTAATAGAGTTTGTATAGAGTTCCCAAAAGATTCAAATACATAATCTAGCTTTGATTGAACAAGCCAGTTCTTTTATTTATTTATTTATTTATTTATTTATTTATTTATTTATTTTTTGCTGAATCAGGGATTGAACTCAGGCTCTTGTGCTTGCCAGGCAAGTGCTTATTGTACTGAGCCATCTCCTCGGCCCCGCCAGTTCAGTTTTGAACGGATCTGAAAAAGAAATTTATTGAGAGAAATTAGTAGAAGTGAAAGAGCATTTGAAGACATTAAGTAACCAGAATGTGAGATCCTAATATGGCATTATGATAAGGTGATTGACTATGTAAAAATAGAACAGTGGTGTGAAAGAATGTGTTTGTCTGATTTGTTGGCATCATTCTGGGATATATATGTATATATTAGATTTTTAGGTTAGACTTTTTAATTTATTTAAAATAATTTTTATTTTGAAATAATTATCAACTGTAAAAACTACAAAAATAGTGTGCAGAGTGTCCCGGTATGTGACCTTAGCTGGGTCACCTGTGCTTTCTTCCATGTATCCTCATTGGAATTAGTAGATTAGCCACAAGTATACAAGGAGCCACGACCCTTGCGGTCCCACGAGTAGCAGAAATCGAGGGGATACTCACCGCTACAGTGCTCACCGGCCTACCCATGGCAGCAGGTGTGAACAGGAGAGAGCGGGGCCTCGCCTGACATCCTCATACTAGAGCCTGAGAGTTGGGGGCTCGGAGCTGCACAGGGCCCGGCAGACCCTTGGAAGCTGGTTTTTTTTTTTTTTTTTTTTTTTTGCGGAACCAGGGATTGAACTCAGGTCCTTGCACTCACTTGCCAGGGAAGCACTTATTCCACTGAGCCATCTCCCCAGCCCCAAGCTGGGGATTTTGCAAGGCACTCCTCTGCTTTCCTAGTTCTAAATCTGTCGCAGCCTCATTAAACAAACTTGGGACTGATAAGGTAGGTAAAATCTGGACAAGTCCTTGGGGATAAACCCAAAGTTGGGCCAGCAGAGGTTGACAACTGAACTCCTTCTTTTCTGGTGGCCCTGTTTTCAGCCTTTGTTTAGTCACCCTCTCCTGACACTCATCTGCTGCCACCTGGGCCTAGAGCAGTGAAAACAGGACAACACTAGAGACACGGGAGCTCTTCAACTCATGTGGGTGTTTAGGAGGGCTGCTTGTGTGTTGGGCTTCCCCATGCGCTCACCAGGCTGCCATCTGCCACATTTCTCCTGTATGGGTCAACTCTGCATAGGAACCAGATCAGCCAGATAGAAATTTGAATAGAGCCTTTTATTTTCTGAGCTCAGGTCCGTAAGCCATGTCTCATGCAGGAGAAGGCTGATCGGCCCTGAACGTAGGTAGCAGGGGGGTATTTATAACAGAAATCATATCCAGTTTGGTAAGCAAATTTGTTATCTAGCACAGAACAACAGAAACTACATTCATTTGACACAGCTGCAAACTGTTTATAACTAAAAGGTTTTTTACAGCTTAGTGATAAGTGCATATTTTTATAAGATACATCTTAAGCTGACTACCTTACAGGAGATGGTTGGGGAAGGAGTTTGTGTAGCTTACTGCCTTGACAAGAAACAGTTTTTTATTGTTGAACAGCCTTGAGCCGAAAGGAATACATTTCTGAGAGTAGAAAATAAGAAGCACAAAGGGTTTTTATGATTTTTTACAGTTAAGGCGCAAAACTCTGTTAACTCTTTACATCTCCCCTGGAGGGAGAAAACTTCCCTAGCACCCCCTTGCCATACTTTTGCAGGGTCTACATCCTCCCCCAACAGGCTGAGGACAGCCAGGCTTACGCGGGACTGTTCTGCCTTGCAGAATTATTTTATAGGGAAGGAGCTGCCAAACCGAGCTGGCCAAGCCAGGCCAATTTGAAGCTTAGGTGTGGGCCAGAGGTGGCACAGGGATTGTTTCTTTTTCAGCAATAAAGCATGCATTACAGAGGGAGGGACACTGGGAACCCCAGAATAAGAGGAAGAAGGACTTTAGATGTGATCTTACCCAAGGCTGGAGGTCACCAAGAAGAAAACATCTGGATGTGAGGTGACTTAATTAAGTTCATTGTTTTTTAATCCACTCCAATAATCTGTTTTAATGAATAATTTTAGACCATTGATGTTTAAGGTGATTGTTGGTATAGCTGAATTAATAGTCATATTTGTTACTGTTTTTTATTTATAACCCTTTTTATTTTTTGCTTTGCATTGTTTTTCTGCCTTTTATATTTTTTCCTTTTTTTTTTTTTTTTTTTTTTGGCAGAACTGGGGATTGAACTCAAGCCCTTGCGCTTGCCAGGCAAGTGCTTATTTTACTGAGCTATTTCCCTGGATCCCTTATGTTATTTTCTTTTTCTTTTTTGGTACTGGAGATCAAACTCAGGACCTTGCACTTGCCAGACAAGTGCTTATGACACTGAGCTATCTCTCTGCCTCCTTTTTCTCTCTTTAGCGTATCAATTATACCTTTAGTTTTGCTTCCCCTTCCCCACCACTGGTTCCTCTGAGTTTGCGATGTATATGTATTTACAAATAATCCAAGTCCACTTTCAGGTAATACTATATTGCTTTGTAGTAGGGCATGTACTTTATAATAACAAAGCATTGTATTACTAATTCCTTCTGCCTCTTACATCATTGCTATCATTCATTCACTTAGGCATAAACTGTGATCTCTAAATGAGTTTTTTGCCTTAAAGAAGGGAGTTTTTAAAGAAACAGTGCATGTAATTGTGCCCTTGTCCGGTTACTGAGCATCAGTAGTTCTTTCCCTTTATCCCGTTGTCTGGATGTACCCATTTGCTTATTCATTCACTTTTCAAAGGACATTTGGCTTGTTTTCAGTTTGGTTATTCGAAATAAAGCAGTTATGAGCACTTGTACATTTTTAGTTGTTAACTTTTCTTTTCTCTAGAGTTCTAGGCCAGGAGGGCAAGTACTATATATCTCTAAATTTATAAGAAGCTTGGAGTCATTTTTAATAATTGCTGTATCATTTTAAGTTTCTACCAGCTATCAATGAGAGATCCAATTTCTTTATATCCTCAGTTTAAAGTGCTGTTATAATAGATGTGTAATGATATGTTACTGTGTTTTCATTTTTAGTTCCCTAATGACTAATGATTTTGGAACTGTTTCATGTGTTTATTTTTTGTTCATATATCTTTGATGCTTTGTTAAAGTCATTTGTACATTTTTGAATTGGACTTTTACTGTTGAGCTTAGAGAGTTGATATATTCTATAATAAGGCCTTTAAAATATGTGATTTTCAGATATTTTTCTTGTAATTTGTGGCTTGTCTTAACAAGGTCTTTCATAAAAAGCCAAATAATGTAAAACCCAATAATATATCAACTTTTTAAAAATAGATTATGCCTTTCCATTCTAAAAACTCTAACTGTAGGTACTAGAGGCTTATTCCTATGCTTTCTTCTGAAAGTTTTAAAATTTATGTTTTACATTTATCTCTGTGGTACATTTTGAGTTAACATTTCACATAGCATCATAAGATCTGAGGGTTAAGTCAATGTGCTGTCCTTCATCCTGTTATTATTATTATTATTATTTTTTTTTTTGGCAGAACCAGGGATTGGACTCAGACCCTTGCACTTGCCAGGGAAGTGCTTATTCTACTTAGCCATCTCCCTGGCCCTCACCCTATTATTGACCACATATTCTAGTACCATTTGTTTAAAACAGCATTTGTCCATCTACTATTGAATTGTGTTTGCATCATTTACAAAAATCAGTTGGCTGCATTTCCATGGGTTTATTTTCAGAGTTTTCTATTTGGTATGTCTGTCACTACTGAAGGGTTGAATTTAATTTCTTTTTTCTGACGAACCACTAACTGTGGCTTGTTTGTAAACTTATAGAGTGGTGGGAATTTTAAATTTGTATTTTGGGATATAGCAATTGTAATGTATATGTATGACATTAAACTATATCAGTCATAGTTGTTTATTTTTTTCAGTACTAGGGATTGAACTCAGGACCTAGAGCTTGCCAGGTAGGTGCTTATGCCACTGAGTTATCTCCCCAGCCCTAAACATAGTCTTTTGAAAAACATTATTAGTTATGTGCCTCAATAAAGATTCTTATTTTTGTTACTGCTTTCCTTACAGTGGTGATATCCTGTTTTGTGTATGATAAAAATTTATTTATTTCCATAATTTTATTGAGAAATAGCAATGAGACAGTTTCAAACCAAATTGGTAGGACAGTTTCTCAATAAGTAACACATTGCATACATTCTTCCTAGTGGTTAATTGCTGTATGATAAAAATTTAAATCAGAGTAGGAAGTCTGGTGTTGGAGGAGTTTAGTAGTTCTTTTGAGACAGGTTCTTTTTGTATGCAATTCAGACTGGCCCTGAATGTGCAGAGATGCTTGTGTTTCAGTCTGGTAAATGTTGGGGTTACAGGTGTGCGCCACCACCTGTATATGGCATATAGACAAAGTTTTCTTTAAAGAAATCAAATAATATGACAGGCTTCAAAAAAATTGCACTACCTCCCTTCCTCTTTGGGAGTCTTCTTCTCCACAGGGAAAGTCACTTTCAAATTTATCATCTATTGTCCTTATTGTTTTAACTTCTTATTTATTCAATCTATACATTTAAAAAAATTAGTAATTTAGATATTTTCTTTGACTTCCTACCTGTTATGGAAGATGAAAATGAGACACTTTTAGATTACTCCCACTTTTTCTATAATCTTTGCAATTTAGTTACCTCTGAATTTTTGGTTAAATTTTTATTTACTGTTTATACGGTAGTGCTTAGTTCAATGTAAATATTGATTATTGTTGAATTGAGTCTTATTACATGACCTTTGTTGAACAATTTTTGATTTTCCTAAAGTACCTAGTCTATTTATTTTTTGAGTAGTGGTGGTGGTACTAGGGAATGAACCCAGTTTTTTTGTATATATAAATAAATATTGTTTTATTTATTTTATATTTTAGAAATCAGCCTTTATGTGACATTTCAAGCATTTATAAACCTTTAAGATATTTTTTCAAAGAATAGTATTAACCACTTTTAAAAAAAAATTTTGTGTATTTGGCACAGGGTCTTGCTATGCAGCTCAGACGTAGTGATCCTCCTGATTTTGCCTCCCCAGCACTGGAATTACAGGCCTGGTCTCAGCGGCTGGCTCAGGGCTAGCTGGCAGGGCATGCAATACCAGGGGTTTTGGTGCTTGCCAGGCAGATGCTTAGACCTCAGAACTCTCTCTGGCTGCTTTATTTTTTCATTTTGAGCCAGTGTCTCTAAGTTGCTTTGTTGCCCAGGCTGGGCTAGAACTTTTGATTCTCTTCCTTCTATCTGTCAGTGTGTAGGGATTGATTACAGGCCTGTGCCACCATGCCCAGCTAACGTATGTAAGTCTTTAAAAATTCAATTTGCTGTGTTTCCTAGGTGACTTTTTTTTTTTTTTTATCAATTCCAGATTTCCCTAGAATATTGTAATACTCCACATAATGAAGTCAGACAGATCAAGTGACCTATTAGTTCTAGTTTTTCTTCCTGAGGTCCTGGAAGCTCATTCAGCTGCGACACAGCTGTGGTTCTGTGGCTTCACTTCATCACTGCCCTCTGTTGAATACATGTTTCCTGAATTTTGTCTTCCTTTTTCTTGCCTTTTTTCATATGGAGAGAGTACATCTTCCATAGCTTCCTGAAGATGGAGTGCCTGGGAGGTGTCTTGAATCTTGGCAAGTCAGAAGATGCCTTTCTTCTGTCTATATACTTGGTAAATTGGCTAACTCTGGATTTCTGGTGGTGTTTTCCTTGTAAATTTTAATGCCATTGCTTGCCTGTCATCTAGCTTCCAGTACTGCCTCTAAAAGTTGAGAAACCAATCTTTTCTTTTTAAAAATAAACACAACAGTTGGAAACAGAGTTATATATAACAAAAAACCATGTAAGTACTGTTTATTTCAACAAATGTAAATTTTACTTTTTATACTTGATTTTTCTGTTTTTTTTTTTTTTTTTTCTTGCTGTCTATACCTCTCTGCAGTGCTGGCGATCGAATCCATTGCTTTGTAAATGCTAGTCTGGCTCCCTGTTCCTTGAAGTATTTACTGATACTCCTGTCCCTCTCTCTGACCTTTTTTTTTTTTTTTTTTAAGATTTCAGTTGTACTTTATTTCTTCAATAGGCCATATTTTAATGGATACCCAGCGCTTTTACTTGGCATCAGTTATGTTCATTTAGAAATAATTTAGCTGTATCGTATCAGCTGGTATGATTACTGATCTCTGCATTCCTTGGTGGGGACTCTGCCAACAGGGGAAAGGTTCCATTCTATCCAATTTGTGTTGCTGTGTAGTTCCATGCAGCAATATAGAACATGGCTCCACCAACTAATACAGCATTACCATATTTGTCATGGAGCTCAGGTGTACATTTCTGGTGGCTCTGCCTTGTTACCATTTGTGGAATGCTTCGAACTGGAAAACAACCTAATGCATTTTTGGCCAAGGGAAACATCGTGGAGTTGAAGTTGAAACTGTAGTTATTGCAGCTGCTGGCTTGGTGCAGATTACTTCCAGATACCCTTACAAAGAGTCCTGAAAAACTCTGACCTTTCTGATATTAGAATTTGCTTGTTTTCCCCATGTGTTTTACTATTATGTTAGATATTAGTATATTCATAAATATGTCTGTAAACTGTTTGCATGTTTTACAGTGTTTCTCCCTTCCCCCCCTTCTCATCCCTTTCCTTCCCCTCCCCTCCCTTCTTTTCGCTTCTTGGGGCCCCTGTCCCCATGATTAGGGACTGAGGCATTGGGCTGAGGTGCCGGTAATGAGGAGCAGAGCAGTGTTTTTCACTCTGGTCCAACAACCTAGCTGTGCATGTATACTGGGGGAAGCCTGTGTCCTCTGATAAGCAATTCATTTCACTTCTGAAGAGAACATAGAAATTCCAACTAGTACTTTCATGAAATGAAGAGGGGCATAAGTAAAGTCCCTAATAAAAGTAAAGTCATTATTAAGTAAAGTCAAAAGTTAGTCGCTAATAAAAAATTTCATCTGACTCGAGCTTTGTCTTGCCACTGAGCCCACATTGTTTTTTTTTCTTTGTGAAAATAGTGTAATTATTATCCATCTTGTTACCATTTTCTTGTTCTGCCTCAAGTGTGAGTTGAGGAAGGCAGTGTAACTGGACCATGTAGTAGGAAATACATTTTCTTCCTTCCCCTGCTGTACCACCCCCCTTCTCCAGAGGTGAGGCTAGCAGCAATTTCTTTGGACTCCCTCAGACCTAGTACAAGGTTATTTAAGCTATAGCCCATGTCGTCTTTCAAAACCAAATATAAATGGTAAGTTAAGTAAAACGTGTCTTGTATATGTAGGCACATATACAGCTACTTTACTGTCTTTAATGGCTGAAAAGTAACTACAGAATATATTTAGTGAGCTTTCTACTGGTGAACAGTTTTTTTCTTAATAGCCAAAATTACTCAGTCATTCCTTCAGCATACTGTTTGGGAAATGTTTGTTACCTGCTAGTTTGAGATATGGGGGGTAGAAAGATAAATTAAGATAGCACCTGTCATCAAAAATAAGATTGACACATGCCAGCCCTGCCCCCGGGGCACGCTGAGCCGATGATTGAGAGAGTGGTGGTGCATGTCTGTAATCCCAGTGCTTGAGAGGCTGAAAACAGGAGAATCACTACGAGTCTGATCTACATAGTGAGATCCTATAGACCCTGTCCTAAATACATAATAATAATAATAATAATAATAAAAATAAAAAGAGTCAAGGATCAAGAAAAGATGCATGTCAGTGAATACCATGGGTGTACAACAAGGGAGGAGAGTGACATTAGAGGTGACTCCTTTGGACCTGATAGCACCAGCAGCATGGAGTTCAGGACAGTTCCTGTCCCCTCTCTTCCTGTGTGCACAGAGCTTATGGCAACTTCTCTGCACATTCACCCCCCTGTGTCTCTGGCCTTATCATCTCTGTTGTATGTGAGCCCCTTTTTCAGACTCTTTGTTAGTAAGCTATCTTTATTATGTTTTTTGTGAGATTATCTTGGGCGAAGGTGTGCTCATCCTAAAATCTGTGGTTGAAGTATACTGAGATTTATTTTTGGAGCTGTGTAGTGGTACCCTGTATCAAATACATTGAAAATAAAGAGATTTATTTTTATGTAGCCAAGATAAACTTTAACTCCATTTTTTTCCTTGTAATGTTGTATTTGGTATCTAAAATACTTATAAATAAAGGAAGATGTAATTTCCTTTATTTTTTTAAAATTTTATTTATTTATTTGTGTGTGTGTGTGGCGGGCTGGCTGACATGTGGTGCTGGGGGATTGAACTATGGTCCCTGTGCTTTGCTAAGCTTGTTCTAAGTAGGTGCTTTAGACCACTGAGCCATCTCACCAGCCCCTGTAATTTCCTTTATTAAGTTTATAGTTTTTAAATAAATAGGCAAAAGAATGGTGACTATTTTGAACAAATCTGAATTTTTTTCTCTTTTTTTTAATAGGTGGTCCTGTGGAAATGCAGGTATAAAGACAAGCTATCTTGTTGCACCAGAAGATGGGGTCAAATAGCAGCAGGATCAATGATCTTCCTAAAAATGAGTATTTAAAAAAGTTATCAGGCACAGAATCTATCTCTGAGAATGACCCATTCTGGAATCAGCTTCTGTCATTTTCCTTCCCTGCACCAACTAGCAGGTAAGAGATTGCCTAAACATAAAAGGCTGAATGAATTGTGTGTGTTATGTTGCTTTTTAAAGCATATTTTTAGTAACAGTAATCTATTTGTGTCTGTCGTGCATCAGTAGAAAATCCAAAAGTTATGAAAAAAGGAAATAAAAATTTTTTTTTTTCTGTTCCACCACCTCCCTTCTTCAGAGATGAAGACTGATTGGAGTTTCTTCAGACGTTGTACAAGGTTATTTAAGCTGTACCCCATGTAGTTTTAAAAAAAAAATTTATTTTATTTTATTATTATTTTTTCATTGTCCCAAATTTATTGACATTACAGCATAGTAAAAAGATTCAAACAGCTCCATGTGGTGTTTTGAAATTCATCCCAGCGGTAGGCTATGTGACCTGCAGGTTGGAGAGGCTGCGAAGTCCAAAAGCTTCAGCATTTCTTTAGTGTCAGGATCTACTTCAATGATTTCCTGATCCAATGCATCTCAGGGACGTAATTATCTCTCCTTTCTCTCGCCTCCTCCTGCAACTTGATGGAAATACCCTGCACAGGGCCCCTGTGTATCCGCTTCATCAGATGTGTGACATAGCCTGCTATCTTGTTGCGGAGCTTCTTGCTGGGGATGATGGCGATTTCCTCACACACGCGCTTGTTGGTGTGGAAGTCGTTTCCCAGGCGCGTATAGTACTTCTCAATGATGACGCGGGCTGCCTTCTTCACTGTCTTGGTACTAACGCGGCCCATGTTGGCGGGTCCCAAGGAAAGAGCCAAAAAATTTTAAATATAAATGAGTAAAGTAAAAATGTGTTGTGTGTATGTAAGCATATATGCAACTGCAATGGCTGAAGAATAACTATAGAATCTATTTAATCAATTTTCTATGGATGGACTGTTCCAGTCTTTTGTTGTAGTAGATAATGCTATATACGTTATTTCTCATGCATAGAATTCTAGCATTTTGCGACTAGAATTTCTCTCTAATATAAATTCCTTGAAGTGAGATAGGTGTGGTGGCTTATACCTGTGATTCCAGTCAAGAGGCAGAGGCAGGAGGTTGCAAATTTGAAGCCAGGCTAGGCAACTTAGTGAGATCCTATCTTTAAAAAAACAAAAAACAAAAACGCATAGGGATGTATCTCAGTGGTAGAATGCTTGTGTAGCTTTGGGCTCCATCCCCACAGCACAGAGAAAACAATGAAAACTTGAAGTAGAATTCCTGGATCAAAATATGTGTGGATTAGATCTGTAATTTTGGTAGTTATGTCAGATTGCTCTGTGGAAGTTTTATTCTCCTACCAGCCATATATGAGAGGGTCTGTTTCTCCACATCTTTATTAATTTAGTGTACTTTTTAATTTTTTTGATAGGGTCTTGCTATATATAGTTCAGGTCTTGAACTTACAACAGTCTTCTGCTTGGGCCTCCTGAGTGCTGGGATTGTAGAGGTATACCACCATGCCTGTCCTGGATGTACTTTTTTTTTTTTTTTTTTTTTTTAATGTATTTAGTATAGGGTCTACAGGGTCTCACTACACAGATCAGACTCATAGTGATCCTCCTGTTTTCAGCCCCCCAAGTGCTGGGATTACAAGCACATGCCACCATGCCCAATCTCAGTTGCCTCTCAGCATGCCCTGGGGGAGGGGGTGGGGGATCTAACCCTGTTCCCTGCTAATCTGCTAAACTATCTGGCCAGTCCCACTTTTTGACTTTTGACCATTGCCATTTTTTGTTTGTTTGTTTTGTTTTTTGTTTGTCTTGATACAGGGTCTTGCTATGTTGTTCAAGCTGGCTTGAACTCACTATGTAGCCCAAGTGGGCCTGGAACTCATGGAAATCCACCTTCCTCAGTTTCCTAAGTGCTAGGATAAGAGGCATGTACCATCATGCCCTGCAAAAGTTGAACATTTTAATTAATTAATTTTGTACCAGGAATCAAAATCAGGAATTCATACTTGCCAGGCAGCTAGCTGGCACATGCCAACTGAGCTAAATCCCCACCCCTCAACCTTTTAAAATATAGCAATAGGAACAATGAGCCATTTTTGTCTTTTTTAACCTCTAACTTTGCTATACTTATGCCATTACTTTGTAGAATGGTTTTCTGGTTTGTTTTGTTATTGCTTTTTCTCATATATCTTTTGGTATTCTTACATGTTTATTCTGACTTACCCTAGTTTACAGCGAAAGGTATAAAGGAATCTTAGTATGAAATGTTATGAATATTTTGCTGAGTTTACACACCTATAGTAGTCAAATAACGGAACTTAACAAAAAAAGGGGATACAGATGAATGTCCATTTTGTATCTGTGTATTCAAAGTGGTTAGGATAGATATATAGTTACATTCTCTTAATGAATAGAGTGATTTGTTCTAATGGTGTTTGTAAATAGGCTATCATGTCCGCATCTTGTACAGCAATTAACCACTAGGAAGAATGTATGCAGTGTGTTAATTATTGAAACTGTCCTACCAATTTGATTTGAAACTATCTCATTGCTATTTGTTTCTCAATAAAATTATGGAAAAAAATCCTCTAAAAAATTAAATTAAAAAAAATGTTATGAAGTGAACAACCTGCACATTATAGGTATGTGGGGTAATGCTCTTAGTTCATCTGTGAGATGATTATTTTGGTGGCACAGCCTTTTTACTTCATTTTCTTTAAAAAAGTTTTTTTTTTTTTAATTATTTTTTTGGTACAGGGTCTTGCTATGCAGCTCAAATTCATAGTCATCCTTCTGTCTCAGCCTCCTAGTGCTGGGATTACAGTCCCCAGTTTCGGTGGCTAGCATGGCATGCTCAGGGCAGCATGGCATGAGGTACGGGGATCTAACTCGGGGCACTTAGGCTGCTGAGCTGTCTCCCCAGCCTCTGTCACTTCATTTTCTATTTGAGAAAGTGATCCTTTATTAGTGAGGAGCTCTGCTCTTCGGTGATGGTGATGGCATATGATGTTGAGATTAAGTAGGTTTTGGAGCTAGCAGACTCAGGAACTGGAATTGCCTTGTTTATTAATTATTCAGGGCTAACATGAATCTCTGTAGGGAAGATTCTGAATTTAGATTGTTCATTCTTCGAATTCTTTGGATCCATAATGCTATCTTCAAATATATCCTATTTCTGTAGCCAAAAAATTGATGTCAAGTTTTAGAAACACTAATAAGGCCCTTAGGACTAAGCTAATCCTTCTATAGTATTAGCTATTAAGCATTAAAGTAATAAGATTTTGTTGTGTTACCAGGCATGGTGGCAAAATATTTCTTATTATTCAGTAGTTTTATTTTTTACTTTATTAATGTTAATTATGAAGCAAAGGTCAGAAATCAAGTATAACTAAAGAGTAAACTTTAAGTAACATGCTATTTATTTTTTGTGATAAAATATTTAACTATTCATGTAACTGACTTTTTATATATTTCTAAAATAATGGTAGCAAAACTGTAAATCAATGTGTGCTTATTTTTTTAGTTTGTAGATATCTGAATAGCTCACGAGGATAGGTGCATGTGAACATATATGTATGTTATGCTTATCATTAAGAACTGAAAGACTAATTGAACTTTCAATGTGTGTAGATCTTCTTTGTTTTTCAGGTTATAATTGTGAGGTAGAAGATACCATTTGCCCTCTAAGGCTTTATGTTATTTCTTTTTTTTTTTTTTTTTATATCGGGAGTCAAACTCAGGTGCTATGCTACTAAGCTATATCCCCGACCCTTATAATCTCATTTGTAAGCCAACAGTTGACCCTGGTGATGTGTGATAAAGGCTGTTATGGAAGTGTATTGGGAAGCATGTACATACCAGGAATGTCTCACTCAAGTTGGAGTGTGCAGCAGTTTAGGCCAGAGACTTCCTAGAAGTAACATTGATTTGTTTATTTCATTTATGTTTTCAAAGGTAACTAATTCCTATGGTTTGAATCTCAGAACATAGTAAAGTGTGTTTGATGAAAGGTCTCCTTCCCACCCCTGCCCCAGCCACCCAATTATTCCTTTTAGAGGTAATCAAAGATGATCTTTGAGCTGAGATCTGAGCTGGGACAAGGGGGCTGGGAACAGGAGGAGACTGGCCCATGTAGAAGGAATAGTATGAGCAAGACTTGGTGTTGAGGAAGAACTTGCCAAGTTTTTGGAACTGAAGAGGAGTGGTGAGGGGAGAAGTTTGGAAGATTTGAGAGTTCTTACAAAAATATTAAGAGTTAGGAGGATTACTTTTTAAGTAGGATGAAAAATAGGAAAATAAAGTCTGGGGCCTCTTTAGTATTACCTGATGAAGATATGAATTCCTACTGTTTTTTGAGATAGCCTAGATCCCTATAAAAACTGATATACACAGCTAACAATGTTATATAAAATTATGTATTTTAAAAGTTCTTAAGTGGGTATGGTGGTCCATGTCTATAATCTCACCATTTGGGAGGCTGAGGCAGGATTGCCATGAGTTTGAGGCTAGCTTCAGCTACATAATTGTGTTCAAGGCCTACCTGAATTACGTAGTATGATCCTGTCTCACAAAACAAAACAAAGCAAAACAAAACAAAACGTTTTTGTCTTAAATTTATGTTCTATTGTTTAAAGAGTATCAAAGGAAATTATTAATTAGGTAGAGTCATTGTATTGCTTCTGTTCCTGGTAAATAAAATGCCACTGGCTAATAAAGGCCAAATGTCACCTGCCCAAACTTCAAGTGTCATGGGGTGGAGGAGACAGCTCAGTAGAATAAGCGCTTGCCTGGCAAGTAGAAGGGCCTGAGTTTAATCGCTGGTTCGGGGGGGGGGGGGGGCGAGATTCAAACTTCAAGTGTCAGATTTAGAAGAGCCACTACACTGAGCTTCTGTGTTTTGCTTTTGATTTCTGCAGTGCAGCTGTGTTCACTGTGGCTGCATAAGTGTGTACTCCTGCTTATAATTGTTTTGCTTGGTGTGTGCTCGGCAGAATTATGTAGAAAGCAGACTAAGGGGTTTGGTATTTTATTCTGAGACAGAATTAATCATCAAACTTGTAATCTTCTTGCCTCAGCCTTCCTAGTAGCTGGGATTATAGGCACATGTTACCACTTTTGGCCCAAATAGATATTTGATTTTTTTTTTTTTTTTGAGTCAGGGTTTTGCCTTGTCATTCAGGCTGGCCTTGAACTCATGGCAATCTTCCTGCCTCAGGTTCTTGAGTCCTGAGATTTCAAGTGTGTGCTACCACTCCTGGTCATTTGCTATTTGATTTGACCATTAGAATTTAATGAGCTTAAAATTCTAGATTGCAGAGTTGAGTAATGTATCAATAGCTTGTACATTTGTAAAGGGAATTGCTTTATCTCAAGGCATAGTGGTTTGGGTGAGAATGGCTTCAGAGCGGTATGGTAGGAGAGCAAAGAAATTTGCAGCCAGCTTGCCCCTTGCCTTGCAACTCTGCCACTGAGTAGCTGTGTGACCCCAAAGCCACAGAATCTCATTTGAGCCTGTTGTTTCTTCATTAAAATTGAAATAATAATTTCTATCCTGTAGATTTGTAGGAGCAGTAAACACCACAATGCGGGAAAGTTTCTGATATTCCTCTTTTTCAAGGAGTTAATACCCAGTAGTTTGAAAAGAGAGCAAAAGGTCTGTCTTAAGAATGTAAAATATGGGGCTGGTGAGATGGCTCAGTGGTCTAAAGCACCTACTTAGAACAAGCTTAGCAAAGCACAGGGACCGCGGTTCAATCCCCCAGC
>NW_004524579.1:26360162-26368506 GCF_000260255.1 Octodon degus | reverse complement strand
CTGGATGATCTTGAGCAAATCTCTTGGCCCTCTGAGCCTCAGACTGCTGCTCTATTAATCAGGAATAATACAATGTGTGTATATTGCACATGGTCGAGAAGATTCAGCACCTACCTTAGTCTACAAGGACAGAAACTGTAGTACAAGCTGTTAGTAGAAATGGAGATAATGGGGCTGGTGAGATGGCTGAGTGGTCTAAAGCACCTACTTAGAACAAGCTTAGCAAAGCACAGGGACCGCGGTTCAATCCCCCAGCCCCACATGCCAGCCAGCCCCGCCCCCTGCTGGGCTGAGCTGGCCACACACACACACACACACACACACACACACATAAATAAAATTAAAAAAAATAAATAAGGGATGGGATTTTAAAAAAACGTAAAATATTAGAGGAATGAATATAAGTAACAGAAATTTAATCAATTTTCTGATAACCATTGTGTCTTGGTGATTGAAAAGTCATATGACTTTTGAAGTAATTGTTTTGCTGTTTTAAAACTTAATAGGGCAAGTATAGGCATGGTTGTCTTTTTACTTACAACTTTTTGTGAGTGCTACTGCTCAGAAATCTTCATTGAATTTTTAAAGTTGTATTATGTGTACCGAACACTAGATGGTGCTCAGATAAAGCAAAAAAGCAGCATTTGACAGTCATTTAAAGCTAATTTTTTTCTAATGCCAAAGTGCTACATGTTAAATTTTGTTTTTTTTTGTACCAAGGATCAAACTCAGGACCCTCCTTTTGCCAGGTATATGCTTATGTTGCTGAGCTATCTCCCCACACCTAGATGTTAATTTTTAATATTTTAAAACACAACAGCACAAATAAGGCAAAACAATGATTAAAAACCCAATTTGGAATAAATATTGTTAGCATTTTGATTGTATTTCCTTTCTTGTATATCCTTTTAGTTCTTATTTAAAAATGTTTCCATCATATTCTGTAGTGTTTCATTTCATTTCTTTCTTCTTTCTTTCTTTCTTTCTCTTTCTTTCTTTCTTTCTTTCTTTCTTTCTTTCTTTCTTTCTTTCTTTCTTTCTTTCTTTCTTTCTTTCTTTCTTTCTTTCTTTCTTTCTTTCTTTCTTTTTTTTTTTTTTGTACCGGGAGTTGAACTCAGGACCTTATGCTTGCCAGGCAAGCACTTATTCTACTGAGCTATCTCCCTGGCCCTTATAGTGTTTCTTTTTTTCTTTTCTTTTTTTTAAATTTTTGTTTTGTTTTTGTGGAACTGGGGATTGAACTCAGACCCTTTTGCTTGCCAGGGAAGGCCTTATTCTACTGAGCCATCTCCCCGGCCTCTGTAGTGTTTAACTCACATTTTCTTTATGTTAGTGCTTTTCTGAAACATAACTTTAAATGGTTGCTGAGTAGTCTGTCTTATGAATGTCCGTAAGTTATTTAACTAATATTTACTATTTAATTCTTTCTTAATTTTTGTGAGGGAAGTACTGTAAATTTCCTGATAACCAAGTATGTGCATCCCCAATGGTATAAGTAGACAAATTCTTTTTTATTTTTAAGTATTTGGTACAGGGTGTCATATGCAGCTTGGACTCATAGTGTTCCTCTTGTTTTCAGCCTCCCCAGTGCTGGGTTTACCACAGGCATGCATCCCCATTCCTGATCTCAGTGGCAGGCCCATTGCACCTGGGGTTGGGGCCAGTACAGTCTGTGGTGCTGGGGATCAAACCCTGGTCCCTGCGTTTGCCTAAGCAGGTGCTTAGTCTGATGAGCTACCTCGCCAGCCCTAGTAGACAAATTCTTTACAGTTGTACTTGCCAATAAAATAATTTTTTTCTTGCGTCTTTTTAAAAAAATTATTACCCATTTAAAAAAAAAAAAGAATTTTTTTTCTAACCATGTAATCTTCCATTATAGAAAGTTAGAAAATACAAAAGCAAGATAATAGTGATGTTCTTCTTATCAGACAGATAACCACCATTGATATTTTGGTTTATATTTTTTCATACTTTAAAAAATATATATATCAGATATATGTATATCTTTTTTTTTAGAAGAGATACTGTATTATCGCTATGTACTTTTTGATTTTTTTTTTTTTTTGCAGAACTGGGGATTGAACTCAGCCCCTTGTACTTGCCAGGGAAGCGCTTATTCCACTGAGCCATCTCCCCAGCCGCCAAATGCTTTTTTGCTTTTGTTTTTGTTTTTGGTGGAACTTGGGATTGAACACAGACCCTGGTACTTGCCAGGAAGGGCTTATTCTACTGAACCATCTCCCCAGCCCACTATGTACTTTTTTGATTAATATATTTGATATATATTTTCATTTCAACAAATAAGAATACTTTTATTACATTATCTAAAAAAAATTGTTGAACACCTCTTATTTGCCAGGCACTGTTTTGAAGGTCTGAAAACAAGACAAGGTCCTTTGCTCTCCTGCAACTTCTGTTAGTGGAGAAGATGTGCAATAAACAACTGAACATATAATGTAAGGTCATTCTTGGAAGTGCCAGATATAATAAAGAAAAACAAAGCAGAGCAAGGTCCTGTAGAGTGACAGAATGGAGCAGATACAAACAGGGTGTTTCTTTGGCTAGGGAATTTCTGGGAAAGCAGCGTTTGAGCAGAGGCAGATAAAGCTTGGGAGTGAACTGTGTGTTTTCTGGGCTGGAGTGTAGAATTTCAGGTGGTAGGAAGAGCAAGAATCTGAAGCAGGAGTTAGTGCTGGAAGTTAGTGCTGCCCATTAGAAGAATAGTGAAAGGGCAAGTGTGGTGGGAGAGTGAGCAAGAGATAAATTGCAGGTAGACTTTGGGCCACATAAAAGATTATGTTTCATGTTCCAGAGATAAGCATGTTTTAATGGTACCATGTGGAAATTGAGGATAGTCTGCCAAATTTACTCTTTTCTATGACATAGGAAGATTTTATATAATTTTTTAAATAAAATATAATATAAAATTTACCTTTTAAAAAGCCATTTTTCAATGTGAAATTCAGTGATATTAAGGACATTCATGGGGGCCTGCTCAGTTCTTTAAGTGGCTGCTTCAACAAAGCAGTCAGGCTCAGGTTGCTGTGGTTCCATCCCCACAACTCAAGCCAGCCAAACCTGCCCTGAAGGCATTTGGAACCCCCCCCCAAAAAAAAATCCTTCTGCCTTAAAAAAAAAAATTTCATAATGTACTATCCTTGCTCTTCATTTCTAAAACCTTTTCATCATCTGAAGCAGAAACTTGTACCTTGGCTTGGTGTGCTGGCACTTATCTGTAATCCCAGTCCTCAAGAGGCAGAGGCAGGAGAATTGGAAGTAGTTCGAGGCCAGCCTGGGTTACAAAGTGAGTTCCAGGCCAACCTGAGCTACATTGTGAAAACCTGTCTCATGTAGACAGACAGACAAACCAACCACCCACCCACTAGTAACACCCTGTTCCCTCCTTTCTCTGGTTTCTGGAACCCTCCATTTTACTTTCTGTGAATTTGCCTATCTAGGTACCTTATGGGAGTGAAACTGTATTAGCCCTTTTATGATTGATTTCTTTTATTTAGTGTAATGTTGTTAAGTTTCACCTATATTGTGGTCTGTGTGAGAATTTCTTTCCTTTTTTTTTTTTTCTTTCCTTTTTAAGACTGAAAAATATCTATTGTATGTTGCATACCTCATCATATAATGTTTTCAAATTTCATTGTACTAATACACTTTTCTTAAAAGACTTGTATTTCTTTTTAGTTCTACTTGATTCAATTTACCACTTTGATTTTTATTTCAGGGATTTTTCTTATAGCATAAAAAATACACATTTTGCTAACAGGCTTTGCCAACATAAATATCATTGTGAACGTCCTCATTATTTATTGAACATTTGAACATTTATTTTATTATATGTCAGGGCCTGGGCTCATTACCTTTGATGCATCTCATCTCATTTAGCTCCCTCATCTGTGTGTTATTATTCCTGTACATGAGAAAACTGAGGCCTAGGAAAGTTGTCCAAGGTGAAATCAGATGTGTGTATCTCCAGAGGTGAATTTCATTGATCATCATGGGACATACCTCCTTTTGGAAGCACAGACTCACCACCAACCAAACTTCAAATAATGACTGAAAAGCTGCAACATTAAATTATCTGCTAACCTGTAAGACTCTTGAGATTACTTAGTCAGATTTTCAAGTTCTTTCAAACATACTTCTTTCATACTCAGAGGTCCAGTGTATTTAAGTGCCATTATTTATAATAATGCAAGCTGGTGTGTTATCTGTCTCATGTTTTTCACTTGATGGAGAGGAGTCTGTGCTGAGACAGGGTCTTGCTATGTAGTCCATGTTGGCCTCAAACTCATGGTGATCCTCTTGCCTCAGCCTCCTGGGTGCTGGAGAATTACAGGTGTGTGCCACCATGCCTGGCTCAAAATATAACATATATAAATGTGCTATATATAAATATATAACATAGATCACCTAATAAACTAAATATCCCTGCTGTTACATAAGAAATTAGAAAAATCATTTACACTATTTTAGTCCAATAGTGTAACAGGTCAGGCAGGCTACAACTGTAGGAAAAATACAGATTGAGGTCAAAGAAGCAGCACACTAGAAATGATAACTTGACTGATGATCTGTGACCTGTCTCAGAAGCACAAAAAAATTTAAAAAAATTATTTTGGTTTTGGAAACTTGAATTCTTAGACTGTAGAGATCACATAAAAAATTAAGCTTTTTTTCTTCCACCAACAAATGTTCTTTCTTGTTAGTTTTGGGAAACCACTTAGCATATAATAGTGGTATTTTATGGGTTAATGAGGGAGCATTGCTTTAATACTGAGCTCTGTTATTTGTATTTATTCTTGATCTACTAGTGGCTTCTCCTGTGAGGATGTGTCAGATAGCCGATCTACCCATGAATGCCAGGGTTGTTTCTTGTCTATCTCCAGAGTTGTAGCCAGTGCCATTTAGAGGCATTTTCTGCATCAGTTGATCATATAGTTGATCATCTGTCTTATAAACAAAAGTATTTTCTGCAACAATTTATTTAATATTTGCAAAATTTTTATCTTAATTGAAATTTCTATGTCCATTAGACCTATCTTTCTCCCTCCCTCCCTCCTTCCCTCCCTCCTTTCCTTCCCTCCCTCCTTCCCTTCCCTTCCCTTCCCTTCCCTTCCCTTCCCTTCCCTCCCCTCCCCTCCCCTCCCCTTCCATGAGACAGTATCTCACTATGTAGTTCAGCCTGACCTCGGACTCAGTATGTTGCCAGGATGCTCTCAAACTCACAGAAATCTTCCGTCTCAGCCTCATGAGTTCTGGGATTACAGGTATGCACTACCATGTGTGCTTCATTAGACTATCCTTGAAGTTAAGGCCAGAGCTGTTTGTCATGCCAGAGGATTGTGACATAAAGCTTAAGTCTAAGAAGTTATAGAGTATACTATGTGATATGCCCTATTCTTCTTGTTATTTAGTATAAAAATTGATTGCCTTATACAACTAAATAATTTAGGTGGTGTTAAATAGAATTTGTTCTGAATTTAGAGTGGTGTGGTAATAATTTGCTAGTTAAAATTGTGTTTCTTGAGCTGTGGTGATAGCTCAGTGGTCTAAGCACCTGCCTAGGCAAGCACAAGGACCCAGGTTCAATCCCTAGTACCACATGCTGTGGTGGCCCTGCCCTGGGCATGCCAAACTGGCCACCAGGATTGGGCAAGGTGGTGCATACCTATAATCCCATTGCTGGGGAGGCAGAAATAGGATTGCTGTGAATTTGAGCTGTGTAGTGAGACCCTATACCAAATATGTAAATTTTTTTTTAAAATTGTGTCTTTTATGAATTCTTCTCTGTAGGTCACTTTGGGAAGGGAAGTCTATATTTGTAGTAGAGTTATGATTGTATGCTGTCATATATTCACCTTGAACATAAAAATTAAAGATTTGTTGTCAAAGATCTGAATTTGTAATTTTTCAAATTTAGCTTGATATTGGCATTTAGTCACAGTTATGCATTATTAGTGAGTGATTGGTTAAATCTTTTTGCTATGAACTTGGTGATAGTCACCAAAACAAAACTTTTCATTGACCTATTAATTAAGGTCACAATGGAACAATTTCAGAAATAACTGTAGAAAATATATGTAAATATATTCACATGTTTATGATACTAGATAATTACTAACAACTTAAAGTGTCCACAAGTAAGGAGATTGGAGCAATTAGTCAATTAGTCAATCAGTCATCTGCATGCCAGAAGAACATATACTCTGTAAAGATGTGAGTGTCTTTATAGACATAGAAAGGCATCTACAGCATATGAATGGCTAAAGTGAAATGTAAAACCATTTGTAAGGCATAATTAAGGCAGGAAAAATTGTTTATATTTAATTAACTCTTGAACAAATTTGAAGAGTTTTATTTTTATGATTCAGCTTGGACTTGTAGTGATCTTGTTTTCAGCCTCCCTGGCACTGGGATTACAGACGTGCGGTACAACATCAGGTCTCAGTGGCCATCTCAGTGCACCTGTGGGGGGTTGTGGGGGGAGGTTGGCACAGTATGTGGTGCCAGGGATCGAACCCAGTCCCTGTGCTTACCTAATCAAGCACTTAGTCCGTTCATCTATCTCGCCAGGTCTATGGTTTTGTTTTTAAAGCTTATTTTGAAACAATTTTGATTCATAGGAAGTTGCAAATAAAAAAGAAAAAAATATATATATGTATTTCTCTCCACCACTCTTCTGTCCTCCTTTATAGCTGAGCACTCTGTTATATAAAGAAGGGTTTTTTTTTTTTTTTTGCAGGCTCAGAATGGCTTCAGGGCAAGTTTGGCTGGCTGGAGTTCTGGGGCTCGAACCACAGCAACCTGAGCCTGACTGCTTTGTTAAGCAGCCACTTAAAGAACTGAGCTAAAGGGCAGGCCCCCTCCATTATATAAAGAAACCACATTTTTTTTTTTTTTTTTGCGGAAGCAGGGATTGAACTCAGGCCCTTACGCTTGCCAGGGAAGTGCTTATTCCACTGAGCCATCTCCCTGGCCCTTAAGCTTTTTTTTTTTTTCACATTTTTTTTTTTTAAAATGCATTCCTTGGTTGCTGAGTATTTGGGTTATTTCCAAGATCTAGTTATTAAAATTGTGCTGCTAAGGACTGGGGGAGAGGCATTAGCACAGTGGCTTAAGCTCCTGCCTGGCAAGCATAAGGTTCTGAGTTTGATCCCTGGTACCCAAGAAACCCCAAAACAAAGAAACAAAACAAATTGTGCTGCTATTAATATGGGTGCACATATATTACTGTGGTACAATGTTTTTTAATTCTTCTGGGAGGATACTCAGAAGGAGAATAGGTGAGTTGAATGGAACCTCTAATCTTAGTTGTCTGAGGAATCTTGACACTGATTTCCATAGTTCTTCATATTGTGTAAAACAATCTATTGTGTCTTTATATGATACCATTTAGAGGGTGATTTGTTTTGTTTTATTTTACTTTTATTTTTTATTTTTTTTTGGTGGAACTGGGGATTGAACTCAGGTCCTTGCGCTTGCCAAGAAAGCGCTTATTCTACTGAGCCCTCTCCCGGCCCAGTTTTATTTTATTTTATTTATTTTTTTTTATGAGCAGAATATATTTATTGAGAGAAAGAAAGCTCCTGTCCTGAGAGAGGGACAGGAGGGGGGCCCCCGAGTGGGTAGGTCCCCCTCCCCCGTTTTATTTTAAAGAGAGAAAAAAGGGCAAACTTTCAGAACAAGATAATAAGAGGGTAACAATGGTTAATACATTGCATATTGTTATCTTTAAGTTAGTTACTAAGGGTACAAGATATCAGCATTTCACTGTCCAAAAAGTATTAGCCCAAACATTTCTTCTTAATGAACTAAGAGAAATTAGTAGTACAACTCTCTTAACTATCTTATATATATGTATTTTCTCTTTTCCCTTCCTTCTTTTGTCCATTTCTCCATCCAAGTTCCTCTTTCCTTTTAAAGTTTCTTCCCATTTTATAATACCTGTTGTACCTTTTGGATCTTATTTACTCTTTCAGCTTCTCACACCAGGGAGACAATACAGTGTTTTCACATGTGCTTTTGGTTACACATTTCACTTATGAGTATGGTCTTCAGTTGCATGCATCTACCTATAAAAATCTCCAGTCTGTCCTTTATGGCTGAGTATTCCACTGTATAAAGAAGATCACATCTTATCTATTTCTCAGATGATGGGAATTTGTGTTGTTAAGATGTAGCTGTTGGGGCTGGTGAGATGGCTCAGTGGTCTAAAGCACCTACTTAGAACAAGCTTAGCAAAGCACAGAGACCGCGGTTCAATCCCCCAGCACCACATGCCAGCCAGCCCGCCCCCTGGTGGGCTGAGCTGGCCACACACACACACACA
>NW_004524579.1:26343216-26360062 GCF_000260255.1 Octodon degus | reverse complement strand
AAATACTAGGGGCTGGTGAGATGGCTCAGTGGTCTAAAGCACCTACTTAGAACAAGCTTAGCTAAAGCACGGGACCGTGGTTCGATCCCCCAGCACCACATGCCAGCCAGCCCCGCCCCCTGGTGGACTGAGCTGGCCACATACACACACACACACACACACACACACACACAAATAAATTTAAAAAAAAAAATTTAATAAAAAATAAAATAAAATCAGTTAAAAAAAAAAGATGTAGCTGTTACAAATTGTGCTGCTATGAACGTGGGTGCACATAAATTGCTGTGGAAAGGTGTTTTTAATTCTTCTGGGAAGATACCCCATAGAGGAATAGCTCAGTCAAATGGGACTGCCATTCTTAGTTGCTTGAGAAATCACCACACCTTTTTCTTTTCTTTTCTTTTTTTTTTTTTTTTTTTTATTTGGGATTGAACTCAGGACCTTGAGCTTTCCAGGCAGGCACTTATGCTGCTGAGCTGTATCCCTGCCCCCATACTGTTATCCAAGAGTGGTTGCACCAGTCTACACTCCCACCAACAGTAGAGAAGGGTTTCTTTTCCCCCACAGCCTCTCCAGCATTTGTTATTGTTTGATTTCTTGATGATAGCTGTTCTTTCTGGGGTGACATAGAATCTCAGTGTTTTAATTTGCATCTTTTGAATGACCAGTGATGTTGAACATTTTTTCATACATTTTTTTGCTGTTTGTATTTCTTCATCTGATAAGTGGGTTTTCATCTCACATGCCCATTTTTGGATTTGGGCAGTCTGATTTTTTTGAGTTCTTTATATGTTCTTGATATGTTCCTTCTTTGAGGAACAGCTGGCAAACATTTTTCTCATATTGAAGATTGTCTTTTCACTCTGTTGTTGGATTTGCTTACTGTGCAAAAGCTTTTTAATAAGATGAGATTGCAGTTGTTGATCCTTTGTGATAGTTCCTTTGGGATCAGGGTTTTATGCATAGTCATTGTCTTCAAAAATTTTACTTATTCTGTCTTCCAGGGTATTTAATGTTTCTGCCTTAATAGTTAGATCTTTGATCCATTTCCACTTGGTAAAAGGCACGGGTGCAATTTTAATCCTCAGTATGTGTGGAGCCAGCTTTTCTAACACCATTTATTAAATAGGTTTTCTTCTAATATATGTGTTTGGCTATTTTGTCAAATGTAAGGTGGCTAAATGTCTCTGGAGTTGTTTCTGAATTTTCTAATCTATCCTACTGATATTTTTTCCCAGTACCTTTTTTTCTTGTTAAATCACAATAGCTTTATAGTATAATTTCAAATCAGATTGTGGTGTGCATCTCCTTCCCAGTTCCTATTGCCTTTGTTGCCCAGAATTGCCTTTGCTATTCTGAATCTGCTATTCAAGGTCTCTTCTGGTTCCAAATGAATTTTAGGATTATTTTCTCTAAATACTGTGAGATGAAATTGTGTGTCTTAATAGTTCATTTCCTTTTTTTGGCAGGGGTAGAGGTGGAGAGTTTGAGACAGGGTTTTGCTTGTAGTGCAGGCTGTCCCTGAACTTGCTTATGTAGCCAAGACTGGCTTCAAACTCATGGCAGTCTTCATGCACTGCCTCCTGAGTGCTGGGATTATAGATGTGTGCTACTAAGCCCAGAAATAGTTCATTCCTTTGAAAATAATAAATAAAAAATAATAACTCATTAAAAAAAATTTCTGAGCAGTACTCTGCATTGTGGATAACTATAGTTTTATTTATTTTTTATTTTTTTTTATTTTTTCAGAGCCGGGGATTGAACTCAAGCCCTTACACTTGCCAGGCATGCGCTTATTGAACTGAGCTATCTCCCCAACTCCTATATAGTTTTATTTTTTTTGGCGGAACTGGGGATTGAACTCAGGCCCTTGTGCTTGCCAGGGAAGCGCTTATTCCATCTCCCCGGCCCCGCTATATAGTTTTAAATAGTCACTGAGAGAGAAACATTGTTTGTAACTTTTGGCTATGATGAGTAAAGCTATGAACATTCCTATATAAGTTATTGGTGAATGTAGATTTTCATTTTTTTGTGATAAATGCTAAAAGTATAATTTCTGGTTTACAGTATGTTAAATGCACATTTACTTTAATATTTTTAAAATTTAATTTATTAGTATATGTTTACAGTGCATGCATTTAACTTTCATCTTGGGGAGTTGATGTATGTACATAGTACAGCTGCTTTTCTTTTTTTTTTTTTTTTTGTTTTGTTTCTTTGAGACAGGTTTCCACTGTGCAGTTCAGGTTGGCTTTAAACTCATGTATGTGGCCCAGGCTAGCTTCAAACTTACATTGATTTTACTGCCTCAGTCTCCTGAGTGTTGGGATTACTGGTGTGAGTCACCATGCCCAAAAATAATAAAACTTTAAAAAAATTACTTAGAGTTACATCTTTGTTCTGCTGCTTAATATTTTCTTTCATTTTTGTGGTGCTAGGGAGTGAGCTTAGGGCCTTCCCATTGAACTACATTGTTAGTCCTTTTTTTTTTACATTTTCAGATAGTGGCTACTTAACTAAAGGTAAACTTGAATTTCTGCTTTTTCTGCCTTGGCCTTTTAGGGTGGTGGGATTATAACTGTGGGCCACCATACCAAGGTAGTGTTTGATTTTCATACATGTCACTTATTTACAAACCAGAAATACAATCTGGTGAATGTATTTCACAAGATGATCAGGTAGGTCAAATGACATGCATTTAGAAGATTTCGTGAGCTATAAAGCATCATGCAAGCATAATTATGCAATACAGAGAAGATTTGGTAGGTGAATCAGGAATACTGATTTTTGATGTTATCTACTAGGGTTATACTTCTGCTATAGTAAAACATTAATGTAAATAAAAATCAAAGCAGATCATCCACAGTTGTTTGGTACAGCTGCTTTGATAATATTTCATGTTTACTTCAAAATTAAAAGTGTTTTATATGTTCTATATAGCCAATGGAGAAGGACAACATAATGCTGGGAAATTACTTGTTAAGTGTGTTAAGGAGTAAATATAAGAGTTGATTTAAAAAGTGCCTTATATATTTAAATAATTTTTTTTTTAATTTTACTGAAAGACACATTACTATTAATCCCACTCAGGGTGCTCTTTCTGTCTTGAACTCTTTGAACACACTTGTCCTGTCATTCTTGCCTCTTTCTTTCTTTCTTTCTTTCTTTCTTTCTTTCTTTCTTTCTTTTTTAAAACAAACATTTACTTGAGAGACAGTATGGCAGTAATTGGTAGTCATGACAAGCAGTATGTATTTAGAAGACCAGAATGACAGGCATTCCAAGCATGACCCTACGATTACACATTACTGCCTTCAGTGCAGTTGCTTAGTTCACAGGTATCAGCATATATAGTTAGTCAGGGTGAGAAGCCTACCAACTAACTGCTAGTTTCAAAAACATGCTGAGGAGTCTCAGGATCATTGCCTTCTTGCCACTTTCTGAAGCAGTTCTAGAAATCTTTTGTAGGTATCTTTACAAGGTATGATTAAAAAATATGGTGCATGCTGCTGCTGGTGCCATTCAATGCAGAGGCAGGCTTGAGACTCTTACAGTGGGTCTTCAACCACCTTGTTTACAGGATCTTGTACTATGTGACTTTTGGTTCTTTGAAGTCAAAATAACCGAGACTGTCACAAGAGCACAACTAAAGACACTGTTGAAAAAGGATTCCAGGATTGCTTCAGAAAGTAGCAAGAATGATGGGATAGATGTGTTCAAACAGGAGAGGAATACTTTAGGGAGATTTTTTTTTTGCTCTGAATGCCTTCCGGGCAGGTTTGGCTGGCTTGAGTTGTGTAGATCAAACCACAGCAACCTGAGCCTGACTGCTTTGTTGAAGCAGCCACTTAAAGAACTGAGCTAAAGGGCAGGCCCTCCAAACCTAAATCTGATTTTTTTTTATTTTATTTTTTTATTTTTTGTGGAACTGGGGATTGAACTCAGGACCTTGTGCTTGCCAGGCAAGCGCTTATTCTACTGCGCTATCTCTTCAGCCCCCTTTAGGGAGATTAATGAATGCAAGGTATTTTGTACTCTGCTAGTTCTAAAAACTTAAACGTTCCCCACATTTTCCAGTTGTATCTTGTACACTATATGAACATTTGACAGTTTCATATTTGTGTTTCTTGTGTTTTTTTCTTTTCTTTCTTATTTATTTATTTATATTTTAGGGAAGGGTCTACAGGGTGTTCAGGGTCTCACTACTAGATCAGACTCCCAAGAGCTGGGATTACAGGCTCGTGCCACCACACCCAGTCTCAATTGCCATCTCAGTGCGCTCCAGGGGTGGGGCCGGCATGGCAGGCCTGGGGATCAAACCCCTGGCCCCTGTGCCTGCTTGCAGTCACTTTAATCTGCTGAGCTATTTGGCTGTCTCCCCTCTCCCCTCTTTTTCTTGCAGTACCAGGGATCGAACTCAGGACATTGTAAGGCAGGCGCTTACACCACTGAGCTCTCGCCCTGGCCCAAAACAACTGAGCTATACGGCAAAGCTGGGTTTTTTCTTGCCATTGTTTGAGAGTTAGGGAACTCCCATTTGGATTGTGTGCTGGGCACTTTACATGTTGTCATATGTTCCTCACAATTATCCCATCCTTCCATTTCACAGAGGAGGAAAGGAGCACTCTCAAAATAGTGATGTAGTTAGATCATGTCAGTAGGAAATGGGCAGTTTCACAATCTGTACTTTTTCTATTATCCCAGGGCACACATCCTTTTCTGTAATTGGGCAGTGATTGGAAATCCACTTGAAATGTACATGAGTTTTGCTAAACAGTGGTAGTAGTTAAATTGAGAGGTAATATACTTGGTAGACGTTCTTTGAATATATTGTTAACTTAATAAGTTGCCACATTGAGTTCAGTCCCCACATTGAGTTCATCTCTTACTGACATAATCTAACTACATTACTATTTTGAGAGTGCTCCTTTCCTCCTCTGTGAAATGGAAGGATGGGTTAATTGTGAGGAACATATGACAACATGTAAAGTGCCCAGCACACAATCCAAATGGGAGTTCCCTAACCCTCAAACAATGACAAGAAAAAAACCCGTCTCTGACAAAACCCATCTCTGACAAAACTAAGCAAAAAAAGGGGATATAAATAAAGGACCATTTCGTAGTATATACAAAATAGGATAGATATACAGCTACTCTGTCTTAATTCAATGAGAAGAAAGATTTGTACTAATAGTGTTTAGACAAGATATCATGTTTGCATCTTGTACTATGAATAACTACTACGAAGACAATAATATGCAGTGTGTTAATTATTGTAACTGTCCTACCAACCTGTTTTGAAACTAACTCACTGGTATTTGTTTCTCAATAAAATTAATAAATACAGCAGAAAAAATATAAATAAATTGGGAGTCCAACTAAGAGGCCAGAATGTAGTGTATCATATGTATGAATCTGTGATCAATTCAGAGTACTCACACAGTATTTGATCAGGCTAATATATACAAAAATATCAACTAAGAAAATGTTTTAATGTTAATAAAGAATTACTAAGAATAAAACATAACAAAAATATTGGAATGGCAAATATATGACCAGCACTTCTAAGAGTTTGGGGATAGGATATCACACAAATTTCTAGTATGTGGTGGGTGTGGACAGTGTCAGTGATACTTACTGGTGGCCAGGTGTGACTTGTGGGACTGAGCTACTGATATTTCCTTGATAGAGAAGTAAAATATTTCCATGACAAAGAACAACTGAAGAATTTAGTTGAGACTGGGCATGGTTGCACATGCCTGTAATCCCAGCTCTGGGGAGGCTCTAAACAGGTGGATCACTACAAGATCCATCTATAAACTCGGACAGAACCATGAACCATACGGTGCAGGAGAAATCCATTTGTAGAGTATGCTGATGGAAATATTTTGCTGCTGTATACAAAGAATAATTGAAAGACTTCTGTATATCTCTTTCTCCTGTGTTTCGTTGTTTGCCCTATTTGGTGGGTTCTTTCTTTTCTCATTCATGAGTTGTGGTCATTTTGATCTCTCTCAAGAATATCTTTTTTTGGTAGTCTGTGTATGCCTGGCTTTGTTGTCATGAAATTCCTTAGTTGTTCTTTGTCATGGAAGTATTTCACTTCTCTATCGAACTTGAGAGTTTTGCAGGGTATATCAGTCTGAGTTGGAATTTGTTTTCTTGTAAGACTTGAAGTACTTTGCTCCATACTCTATTTTTTTTTTTTTTTTGAATTTTTTTATGTTAGGGAAGGGTCTACAGCATGTTCAGGGTCTTCCTACTAGATTGGCCTTATAGTGATCCACCTGTTGAGAGCCTCCCAAGAGCTGGGATTACAGGCATGTGCAGTCATGCCCAGTCTCAATTGCTGTATCAGCATGCCCCTTGGGGCAGGGCTGGCAGAGCTGGCAGGGCAGGCCCTGGGGATCAAATGCTTGCAGGTGCTTTAATCTGCTGAGCTATTCAGCTGGCCCTAATGCTCTTCTTGACTTGATGGTTTGTGAAGAGAAATCTGCCATTATTCTGATGGGTTTTCCTTTAAATGTGACCTGTTTCTTTTCTCTAGTGGCTTTTAGTATGCTGTTATTTGGAGTTGTATATGCTTCGGTTACCTGACTAGTCAGATTGTTTCCCCATATTTGAGAAGTTTTCTGCTATTACTTCTGCCCATTTTCTTTCTTTCTTTCTTTCTTTCTTTCTTTCTTTCTTTCTTTCTTTCTTTCTTTCTTTCTGTGTGGCCAGCTCAGCCCACCAGGGGGATTGAACCACAGTCCCTTTGCGTTGCTAAGCTTGTTCTAAGTAGGTGCTTTAGACCACTGAGCCATCTCACCAGCCCATGCCCATATTCTTTTTACGTCATTTGTATTGACTCCTTTTTTCTCATTCATGCCTATTAGTTTCATGTGTTCATCTTTGCCTTGTCTTGAAGGTGTTGAATTATTTTTTTCTGCATCCTAGTTGTTAAGAGATCTTTTCTTACCTTTTCACTAGCTGCAATGGTGTCTTCAAGTTTATTTTCACTTCCATTCAAACAGTTTTGCCGGCTTGTGATTAAAGTTTTAATTTCCTGTATATCACTTTGAATATGCTTCATGCATTCTATTTCTTTCCTCTATGCTATTGTCTCCTGCATTTGTTCTGGGTGGGCTCGTGGCCTGAGAATGTTTTTTTTTTTTTTGGCGGAACCAGGGATTGAACTCAGATCCTTGCGCTTGCCAGGGAAGCACTTATTCTACTGAGCCATCTCCCCGGCCCCCTGAGAATGTATTTTGCTCCTTCTCTTTGTCATTTTGTGTAGTACTGTCTTCTGACCTTTGGTGTAGAGCTTTGGTAGAATTCTTACCTTAGCACCAGGTCCAGATCTACCAAGTTCAGACTTATCTAGGTGGGTGTGGCCTGGGTCTGGCTGCTGTGCTCCACTTTTTCCTGCTACAGCCCTTGGAAGTGAACCCTCTGTGCCACTCTGGCAAGATGTTTTGCTTCTGGATCAGCTGGGTAGGTCTTGCCTATAGCCTCTCTGCAGGGAGTTCTACCCCAGGGTTCCACACCGGCCCTGTCTGATGGTGGAATTTCTACAGACATGCCTGGCCTGGGCCCTGACTGGAGTGAGGATCTGGAGGACCCTGGGCAGTCCCACTCATTTGCCTGGCCTGGGTGTTGGCTGGAATGAGGGTCCTGCGGGCCCCTGGTGGTCCCACTCACTGTGCCTGGGTGCTGGCTGGAGTGAGGATCCAGAGGGCCCCTGGCTGTCTTTTCCTAGTATTTTAATGTGGTATATAATTTTAGTGGGATTAAACTAGAATTTTTTTTTTTTTAAAGTGAATTTAGTATAGGGTGTATAGGGTATACAGGGTCTCACTACGTAGATTGGACTTGTAGTGATTCTGCTCTTTTCAGCCTCCCAAGCGCTGGGATTACAGGCGTGGGCCACCACACCCAGTCTGTATGGATGTCCCAGGGTGGGGCCACCCCTCACCCTCCACCCTGCAGGTGAGAGGGCAGGGCCTGGCAAGGTAGGCAAGGGATGGAACCTCTGTTGCTGTGCTCTGTGAAAGCAGGCTCTTTAGTCTGCTGAGCTATCTGGCCAGCCCTAAACTAGAATTTTTAGGTTATATACTTGGCTGTCACTGGTTAAATAAATTTGTTTATTTATTTATTTATTTACTTATTTATTTTTTTCATCTGGCCAGAAGCTTTATTGTGTTATAAATAAGCACTTTATATACTTTGAGATGGTTAAAAGTTATTTCCAGATTACTACAATGAATATTTATCAAAAATAGCAGTCATCTCAGTAATCATATATACTTCCTCCCATCACTAAAGACTTCCACTTTTGTGTCAAAAAACTTACAAATGTCATGAACAAGCTAAGAAATGGTCTATACAAGACAAAAAGAAAATTCTGCTGGGGAAACTAACAAAGCACTTCCCCCACTCTACTTCTGATTCATATTTTTCATAGACAGTTAGCTTTGCTTTACAGTGCTTCACCTGAGAGGGAATGCAAAATACTAAGTTTTAGGAGAAAAACTGCTTTCATCAAAACCTCCAGTGTAAACCACAGCAGGCTTTTGTAATGATATCAAAACAAAAAGTGGAGAAAAGGATGTATTCCATTAGACATCACTACTTCTGCAGCAAATCTTCAGCAAACTATAAACATACTGCTTGTGTACTTTAAAAAGCTATACATTCCATGCTTTGAACATTTTATCTTATCTAGAGGTGTTTTCAGGATATGCTGCTTTAGGAGTCAAAAGGAAAACTCACATATACCTAATTCCACCGGGGACTGCCAGTGTGACTAACACTCTGGCCTGCCCGAACACATCCTCACTGGGACATCTCTACGTTGAAGACGGCACCGAAAGAGCAGGAGGATGAGTCCCCCAGATCTCAATTCCCAAGGCAAACGAGAAAACAGCAATCACTCGTTTGTTACAAATACTCACATGTCTGCCTCAATCCTAAGAATGAGGGGTGGGGGATAAATGGTGTGGGTATCCCACTCTCTAGTCTCTGTACCAGAACCTCTATGTCAATTCTGATATTACTTCAGTCTTTGTGTCCTAGACAGTCCTGGTGGGGCATGCCTGTCATCTCAATACTCAGGAGGCTAAGGCAGGAGGACTGCTTTGAATTTGAGGCCAGCCTGGGCTACCCAGTGAGTTCAAGGCCAGCCTGAACTATATAGCAAGAACCTGTGTCAAAACAACAACAAAAAAATTGCGTCCCAAAAAATGAACAGGTACACACAAACTTGCTAATTTTCACTTACTCTAATGAACTCAAAAATAGGTAAAATGCTTGTTTCCTAATGTAAACCTTAGCTTTCCTATTTGTTAAATAAAATATCTTAAAATTACTCAAACATGAGAGTTGGACATATTTATGTGCTTATTTAGAAGAGAACTACTGAATTTATTCTCAAAGAAAAAGCAGACCTGGGGGTTGCATTACTGAAACATTTAAATGTGTCAATATGGTTTTATCCTCCAACCTCAACAAGAGCAGCTTGTGCAAAGAGTGTAATGAACATCTGTCCTACTAAACATGACGGCATATGATGCATCAGAGGCCGGATGCTGTTGCTTCACTTCTTTCTGTTGCCTCCAGTTGCCAGCATAGTTGCAACTCGCATAAATATATTTAGTACATCCATGTAGACTGCCAGTATTGAGTTGATGGGGTCATACTTTTGAGCTCCATACATTGGTGTTAGTTCTGCACGTTTGATCACTTTCTGAGTATCATGCAGAAGGAACATGCTGAAAAGAACTAATCTACCATACACTGCCACTGTGTACAGAGTGGAACCAGCCACAGTGGTAGGTGGAATAAACATCGATTCTAGTGATGCTGCAAAGATGAGACCCAGGCCCACGCCCAGGGGTGCGCCCATGTTCAGGAACTTCTCACTGGGTGCATACATGGCCACGGTGGACAGGCCGCCCATGATGCCAGCGGTGCACCATGCAGCTCTGACAAGGAGAGGGCCGCCCATTAGGGTCAGAGGTGCCACCACTGCACCCATCACACCAGAATGGAGCAACCAGGCAAGATGCTTTTGGCCTGGATGTTTTTCATATGGTATGGATTGCACCAGCATTCCAGCTCCAATCATGACTGCAAAAGTTGCACCAATTGTCACCCAAGAGCCTCTCATCATGAAGTTCATGAGAACAGGACTTCTAGCTACTGCCAAGGCAGACAAAGCTGTTAAACCAATACTTCCTGCCAAGTACATGTAGGTGGAATGTATCCTATCTCTCACATATTGAGGCCAAATTACAGCCTTTTCAATCGCTCTTATCTTGTTAGACATTCCCAAGCCATAGTAGCACAGTGCTCCAAGACCAACAGCAGCCCCTCCAGCAACAATATATCTTCCTAACTGTTCAATTTTATATGCTTTTTCCATTGATGGTTCCAGTGCTGCCTCTTTGAGTTCTTGGGCAGTTTTCCCACGGCGGATTCCAAGTCTTGACCTGGTGGCATATTCCCTGCTGGGTGTTAAGAGCCATTGATTCTTTGTGATTGAATTCTTCACAACGGGGGAGGAGACTTTGGTGAATGCTGGGTGGAACACCCTAGAAGTTAGTGTCCGGAGATACACAAGCCTTGCAGCCAGCATAGTGATGTCCTAGTTCACCAAGAAGATCTGAAATGCTCAGCTCAGCTCCGGGTCTCTTCCTTGAAGGTCCCTTGCCCAAAAAATTTTATTTAAATATAAAAGAGTCTCGCCATACAGTTCAGACTCAGTGATTCTCCTGCCTCTGCAGCTTTGGGTTTACAAGGTGTCCACCACCATGCTCAGGTTCCAGGGCTGGCATGACATGTGGTACAGGGGATTGGACCTGGGTCCTTATATTTGGCAGGCAGGTGCTTAGACCATTGAGTTAGCTCCCCAGTCCAACACTGGTTAATTTTGTAGTGATTCCTGTGAGCACACTGTTAGACCTTATCATATGCACTAGTACAAGTGTTATTTCTCTTGTTGTTCTGATAGCTTTTTCTTTTTTAGTACAAGTGTCAGGGTGGTTGTAATCAGGGTAAGTTTGGATGAAGTGCTTGCTTTGTACCCATTTGAGAGTACTGTGACGAGCAAGAGGCCACCAGTAACCAACTGGGTAATCTTATGACCATGTGGTCCTTTTTATGACAGGGTGCTTTGGGGTGCTTTTCTCACCTGGTTTTAGGCAACCAAAGGAGGTTATCTGGAAGAACTGATGTCCATACCAATCTCACTAACCCTGATTACAGCACTGAGGCACTTGCTGCTGTTGTAAAGGTTTTCATAGTGTGTGTTTTTGATTTTGTGTTTAATGACTCCTCATTACACTTAGGATAAAACTGCAATTTCTTATATAGTATTAACACTCTTTTGCTATATTTTAGTCTCCTTTACTGTATATACTGTTTAGTAACTTAACTTTCTCATGATATATGTTGGCAGACTCAGCATAGGTGGCATAGATTATGCTGATTGAGACATAGTTTATTTAATTTATTTATTTATTTATTGCAGAACCAGGGATTGAACTCAGGCCCTTGCTCTTGCCAGGCAAGCACTTATTCTATTGAGCTATGTCCCCGGCCCCTGAGACATAATTTAGAATTAATTTGTCTGTGTTATTGGTATTCCTTGTTGGAATTCTGAAGTAGCTCTTACTGAAATGTGTGATAAGTATGAGGTTGAGGTTGGTGACAGCTTTTTCCCCTAGGGAGATTCTTTTAATAAAATCAAAGTTAGGTGAACAGATTTACAGTACAGTCCAGAAATGGCTATGATATGATTAAGAACTTCTCTATGGTTATGAACATTTCAACAACCATTTTCTTGGTGAAATCTTCAGGGAAATCCAATAAAGGGTCTTAAAACTATGGAATAGTACCTAGGCCTATTTCATGTTTCCTTCTGGGGTGTCTGTGTATGTATGTGCAAGATCCTGGAGTACAGGTCTCTAGTCCCTTCAGTTTCATTGTTCATTGGGATGTTGCCAGCTAACTTGAGATCCAGTTTTACACTTCTTGGTTTATAATACTTTCACAATGATGGTATCACCAAAGGTCTGAGAAGAAGATGCCTAATATGTTGTCACATCATAAGGATTGCTTCAGCTAGAGCCATATCTGGTCTTTGGATTAGTTTTTTGTAATTTTTTTTTTTTTTTTTGGTAGAATTAAGGTGGTTTAGCAAGGTTCACTAAGTGATTACTAGTTTTAAGGCTTATGCTTAACCGTCCATCGTTGACAGATTTCTAATTGATCTAGAGACAGATTTTATGTATATAGTAAATCTGAAATAATCTATGTGGTGCTCATTTATTTAATCTGAATTAGTATGAATATTTGCTCCTTTTTTGCATGTTTCCAGTGCCCCAAATCTGCTCTCAGAAATGGAATTCGGTGTCTAATTGTAATTGTCTTGGATACACTGGCATATTTTTGCTGTACTGTTTTACTTTTATTTATTGCAAATGATGATTTGTTAGTTGCCTGCAGCCAGCACATCTGAGCTCATTTGTTTAACTAAAACACTACAGGGCATAGATGCCTGTAACAGGCAGTAACAGTTACCAGCCACCCCAGTTGCTTACCACCTCATTATGGCTCTAAGTCAAACAAATGGGAAAGCAGATTATTCTTAAAATGTTCCAAGAAGTATAGAAAACTGGAGAATGGTGGGACAATTAATGTGTTCGTTTTGGCAGAGAAGTGCCTGGCTGATTTCCTTTGTAGAAAGAAGTAACACTTTGGAGTGCAGAAATTTCAGGCATACAGCAACAAACAGCCCTGTGAATCCTTTATTGAATAGATAATTACCAAGTGTTTTTCTTCTGGCAGAGCCAGGCGTGGTGGGGATGCATGAATGAACGAGGCACTTTCCCTGTTCCCATGGAGTATATAATCTGGGCCCTGTGATGATGTTTTGCCGAGAAGTGGTGATGGGTGAGGAGGGGAGGGCAGTGGTAGGGTCTGTCAGGTCTGATTGGCTCATCACAGAATGGCAGGTATTGGCTTACTCACCACACCACTCAGGGAGCTTACCAAGTGAGGTGCAGGGAACTCAGACTGCTTCAGAATGATATAGTCATACATTTGGAAACAAACATCATTTAAAATAATCTTGATAAAATTTTGTCTGGATTAGGTGACTCACACTTGTAATCCCAGCTAATAGGGATGCTAAGGCAAGAGTATCACAAGTTCCAGGGCAGCCTGGAGTTTAGTGAGACCTGTTTTGATCCATCGATCAATCATTGATAGATGAGCAGGCAGGTAGGCAGCCAGAGAATGTAGCTCAGGGGTGGAGTGCCAGGGATTCAATCCCCGTGTGGAGGATGGATGGGTGGAGAATTTACACTTCTGGGCAGAGCCTCTCTTGAGAGCTAGAGAGTAGAACGTGCTTCTTGTGCAAGGGGAGATAATTTTGTCTTCTGACAGCAAAGTGTCTGACACAGCATTTATTGATTCAGTGAATTTCTGTGCATTGCCTGCTTTGTACTAGTTTGAGCATGCTGTGATGGACCAGAGCCCACATATAACCATTTGGTCACACTACCATGTGCTCATTTTTTTTATGACTGAGTGTTTTGGGTGCTTTTCTTACCTGGTTTTAGGCAATCAAAGGAAGTTACTTGAAAGACCTGATGTCCAAATCAATCTCTTTAATATTTGTTGGAATTAAGCTCTCTATAAAGCTAGTATTATATAAAAAATAGAATCTTCTTTTGATTTTAGCTTTGGGAGGAGCCAGCCAGCACTTTTCTCTAGAGAGAAAATTGAGAGTCTGGAACTCTGTACTCCATCCATCAAGCCTACTTTTTCAACTTTGTTGTTTGCTAGTCCCCTGTAGATTGACCACTGCATCACAGAACATTCCAGGGTCTCTGTGAGTGCCATGCCTCCATGTACACTATTTCTATTTGTTTGGCTGTCTGACTTCTTTTTGGTTCTTCAGAAAATAGCAGTAATTTCTTCTAGGATGCCTTCCCTGGTACTGCCTCTAGTGTACGTTGGGTGTACATTGAGCTTTATACTTCCCCTGCACGCACAGTCTGGCTTCTTTATTCTTTGTGTGTCTTGGAGGTAGAGGCTGTACCTTTTCATGGAACCCTGCATGTTTTAGGTGCCCAGGCAGCATTTGTCAAATAAATCAGATTTAACAGCTTTTGAAGGTATAGCCACGTGTATATAATTGAAGCTCTTGGTCCTAGTTATAGAAGAGACTATCATTTAACAAAGAAAGAAAGTGAAGCCTATTGAACAGATTTTATATATTTGAGTTCATTATTAACCTTATAAAGCTCTTTACAGTCCTTTGCATTTTATACCTCTTTGCTCTTTGCCTGAGTAACTGAAAAACTAAGTAATGGTTCCTACTTCCTGCCAGCTACTAATGTATATTATTAAATCTGATCATAGTGTTAAAAACTAATTAGAAGTCTTTGGTTATTAACAAAAATCAATTTGACTTAGCCTGTGCCACAGAAAGGTGAATATGTGATGAAGAAATGGGTATTTTAAAGAATCCAACATTTTAGGACTGTAACGAGGCTTCAGGGAGAAAGGGAACTGAGAATTGGAAGGTCAGCAGGGATCCTGAGAGTCCTTTCTATTTTTCTGCTTATTTCTGTGGAGCTCTTTTTTTCTGTCTTTCTCATGAATTGGCTTTCTCTGCTTTGCAGTGGGGTAGAGGATGGTTTCCCATACTCCTCAGCTTTGCAGCCAAGTTCCGACTATCAGGAATGCCTAGCTTTCTGTCTCAATTCCGAATTCCCCAAGATATTGGCTTGCCTTAGGCTGCATGTTTATCCTGATTCAGCTGTGTAGCCAGAGGTGGGATCATGCTGAACAAATCTGTCTCCTTCTGGTCATTTCTGTGGAGTGTATGAGACAACAGAAAAGGAGAGAGGGAGAGAGGGAGGGACAGGGACAGAGACAGAGACAGAGACAGACAGGAGAGAGACAGAGAGATGTCACAAGGCTGTTGATTCACTTAAGATATCTAATACAGTGATAAATACTAGAGACCCATTAACTTACCTGGGAGCAAAGCTAGTTTATCTTGTCCAAAAATATTCAATTTTTTTGAAAAGATCATATTTATCCTTTTAATATTAGTATTAGTTGATTGTTATTCTTAAGATAATGGCATTCATTTGGTTTTTTTTGTGTGGTATTATTTCTTAAATATACTTCAATTGCTGGGAAGTATCTGTTCAATACATACATAATAAGAGTCACATGTAATTTAAAGTTTTCTTGAAGTTTCACTAAAAAAATTGAAATTAATTTTGATAGTATATTTAAAATAGTATAATTAAAATATAACTTAAAATGTTATATTCCAAATATTGTTTTGTGAATATAAAGTTAAGAATGAAGTATTTCCATTCTTTTTGAATTTTTGAAATCTCATATGTTTTGTGTTTTAGCACATGTCAATTTGAAATAGGCAAACTATAAAAAAAAAAAAAAAAGAAAAAGCCACATTTGAAATTGTAAGCACTGGTAGTTCAATGGTTACCATTTTAGTTTTAGAACTATCTAAAAGCAATCACTGTTTTTCTAAAATTTCTGTGTCAAAAACCTTAATTAAGCTTATAGATAGCTCTTCTAAAAGTACACTTTCTCAGAGCAGTGGAAAGTGCTAGGGCTATAGATTTTTAAACCCTCCAGAAAAAGAGTTGTAGGTTTGGAAGATTTGCTGTACTATGTGGCAGAGGATATGTAATTCTTAACTGAATCACCAGATTTGAAAGCTGGTTCTAGTTTTACTCAGACCTCTGATTCCTGGAATGTTACTTAACTCCTTGGGAGCTTCAGTTTGCTTATCTATAAAAATAGGGCTCGTAATAGTCTTGTTCATTAGAAGAGAATTTTATAGGATTTAAGTGCACTAATAAACTTGAAAGTGCTTTGAAAGACGTTTATAGGGCTTCACAAATTACACAGCATTGTTTTAATTTAACTGCTCCCCTACTACATTTTGGAACTAGTAATTGCTATCATTTGTTGAGAATTTACTTTGTGCCAGGAAGTGTTCTAAGTATATTATACATGTTATGTAATTCAATCATAACAACAAGTTTAAGAGGGTATTGTTATCTCTGTTTTATGTATAAGGCGCCTAAGACATGGGAGTTAGGAAAGCAGTCCAGGGTCACATATTTGGTGAATATTTAAACTGTGGGAATGCTTTGTACCAGTCTGAGAATGCTGTAATGAACCCCAGTTGTGATGAAATGCACACAGCATAAAATTTATCATTTTAATTGCTTTTAAGTATATAGTTCAGTGACATTAAGTATACTCACAGTGTTTAGTAACCATCACTGCCATCCATCTCCAGAAAGTTTTCATATTCTCCAGCTAAAACTCTGAACCTACTATATATAGGTGCCCATTGTCTCCTTCCCAGGCTATAGTGACTACCATGTTACTTTTTCTATAAATTTAATTACTCTAAATACTACATGTGTGAGAGTTTATGCAATTTTATCTTTTTGGGGTTTTTTGTTTGTTTTTGTTTTTAATTTGTTTATTTATTTATTGTGTGTGTGTGTGTGTGTGTGTGTGTGTGTGTGTGTTTGTGGCCAGCTCAGCCCACCAGGGGGCAGGGATGGCTGGCATGTGGTGCTGGGGGATTGAACTGTGGTCCCTGTGCTTTGCTTAGCTTAGCTTGTTCTAAGTAGGTGTTTTAGACCACTGAGCCATCTCACCAGCCCCTAATTTTATCTTTTTGTAAATAGCTTATTTCACTTAACATACTATTTTTTAAGCTTTTTAAACATTTATTTATTTGGGGGCTGGTGAGATGGCTCAGTGGTCTAAAGCACCTACTTGGAACAACCTT